>NC_044572.1:151383954-151708954 GCF_901933205.1 Camarhynchus parvulus | reverse complement strand
CTCAGTTGGCCCCACTGGGTGTTGAGTTGACCCTATGGACTCCATTGGCCTTGTTGGGTGTTGAGTTGACTCCATGGACTCAGTTGTGGCCTCACTGGCTGTTGAGTTGACCGCATTGGGTGTTGAATTGATACCACTGACTCAGTTAGCCCTGTTGGTCTTGAGTTGACCCCATGGACTCAGTTGATCCCATTGGGTCTTGAGTTGGCCCTGTTGGGTGTTGAGTTGACCCCATGGACTCAGGTGACCCTGTTGGGTGTTGAGGTGACCTCATGAACTCCATTGGCCCCGTTGGGTGTTGAGTTGACCCCATGGACTCAGTTGGCCCCGTTGGGTGTTGAGTTGACCCCATGGACTCAGTTGGCTCCACTGGGTGTTGAGTGGCCCCACTGGATGTTGAGTTGACCCCATGGACTCAGTTGGCCTCCTTAGGTGTTGAGTGGCCCCATTGGGTGTTGAGTTGACCCCATGGACTCCTTCACCCATGTTTCCCTCTCCTCCCCCAGTTCAACAGCTTCGAGCAGCTGTGCATCAACTTCACCAACGAGAAGCTGCAGCAGTTCTTCAACCACCACATGTTCGTGCTGGAGCAGGAGGAGTACAAGAAGGAGGGCATTGAGTGGGAGTTCATTGACTTCGGCATGGACCTGCAGGCCTGCATCGACCTCATCGAGAAGGTACCACCACCCCCAGGGCCTCCAGGGCCTCCAGGGGCTGAGGGAGGAGGGTCTGGAGCCCCTCAGGTGGCCTTTTGGGTTGTCCTTGGTGTCCTTCCTGGCCAACAAGGTCTGCTTGTCCACAGCCCATGGGGATCATGTCCATCCTGGAGGAGGAGTGCATGTTCCCCAAGGCCTCGGACATGACCTTCAAGTCCAAACTCTACGACAACCACCTGGGCAAGTCGGCCAACTTCGGGAAGCCACGGAACGTCAAGGGCAAGTCCGAAGCCCACTTCTCGCTCACCCACTACGCCGGCACCGTGGACTACAACATCCTGGGCTGGCTGGAGAAGAACAAGGACCCCCTCAACGAGACGGTGGTGGGGCTCTACCAGAAATCCGCCCTCAAGCTCTTGGCCCACCTCTTCTCCAACTACGCCGGGGCAGACTCTGGTGGGTGATGGAGGGGTGAAGAAGACAGCTCCCACAGGAGTTGTCCTTGTTCCCACCTCATCCCACCGCTCTCCTCCACAGGCGCTGACAGCGGGAAGGGGAAGGGAGCCAAGAAGAAAGGTTCCTCCTTCCAGACGGTCTCAGCCCTGCACCGGGTGAGGGACCTGCCCTGGATCTGCTGTGGGGCAGGGGGAGAACAACCCCTGGTGTAGAGGGTGGTGCCACCACGCCCCAGCCCCTCCCCTGCCCTCTCATTGGTCACCCTCCCCTCTCCTCCCCAGGAGAACCTCAACAAGCTGATGGCCAACCTCAAGACCACCCACCCCCACTTCGTCCGCTGCCTCGTCCCGAATGAGCGGAAGGAGCCGGGTGAGCCAAGGGTGGGGATGGGAGGTTGGGGTGTGGGCGTGGCTCGTGGTTGACCCCTCACCTGTGTCTCCTCCAGGTGTGATGGACAACGCCCTGGTCATGCACCAGCTCCGCTGCAACGGGGTCCTGGAGGGAATCCGCATCTGCCGCAAGGGCTTTCCCAACCGCATCCTCTACGGGGACTTCCGACAGCGGTGGGGACACGGAGCGGGTTTGGGGAGGGGGGACAACCCCACCAGGGTGAGCTCGTGGGTCACGTCCTCTCTGGCCCCCAGGTACCGCATCCTGAACCCCGCGGCCATCCCCGAGGGGCAGTTCATCGACAGCCGCAAGGGCGCCGAGAAGCTCCTGGGCTCCATCGACATCGACCACAACCAGTACAAGTTTGGGCACACCAAGGTGAGGTCTCGTGGTCCCTGTTCCCTGTGGTCCCACCATCCCTCAGGTGTAGTGGACCCCATGGTCCCACCATTCACCTCTCCATCTGTCCCTCCCTATGTCCATCTGTTCCTTCTGGACACCATCCCATCCTTCCACCCACCACAACCAGTTTGATTCCACTGGGTGAGATCTCATGGTTCCCTGTGGTCCCACCATCCTTCATGTGTTGTGGACCCCATGGTCCCATGTCCATCTGTCCATCAACGTGTCCATCTGTTCATCTACCCGGACACCATCCCATCCTTCCACCCACCACAACCAGTTTGATCCCACTGGGTGAGATCTCACGGTCCCTGTTCCCTGTGGTCCCAACATCCAAGGTGAACATGGACCCTGTGGTGCCGTGATCACCATGTCCATCTGTCCATCTAATTAGACTCCACCCCATCCTTCCACCCCCGACAACCCCTTTGGGCACACCGTGGGGACATCTCGTTGTCTCTGTTCCCTGTGGTCCCACCATCCTTCAGGTGTAGTGTTTCCCTGTGGTCCCACCATCCTGCAGGTGTAGTGGACCCCATGGTCCCACCATTCATGTGTCCATCTATCCATCAACATGTCCATCTGTCCATCTAATTAGACTCCACCCCATCCTTCCACCCACCACAACCACTTTGGGCACACCACGTGGACCTCCGGTGGTCTCTGTTCCCTGTGGTCCCACCATCTGAGGTGGACACAGACCTCATGGTCCCATGATCCTCTTGTCCATCTGTCCATCAACATGTCCATCTGTCCATCTACCCAAACACCACCCCATCCTTCCACCCACCACAACCCCTTTGGGGACACTGTGGGGACATCTCATTGTCTCTGTTCCCTGTGGTCCCACCATCCAAGGTGGACATGGATCTCATGGTCCCATGATCTCCTGTGTCCATCTGTCCATCAACACGTCCATCTGTCCATCTAACCCAACACCACCCCATCCTTCCACCCACCACAACCAGTTTGATCCCATCATGTGGGATCTCGTGATCCCTGCTCCCTGTGGTCCCACCATCCTTCATGTGTTGTGGACCCCGTGGTCCCATGATCCCCATGTCCATCTGTCCATCAACACGTCCATCTGTCCATCTACCCAGACACCACCCCATCCTTCCACCCACCACAACCATTTTGGACACACCATGGGGACATCTTGTTGTCTCTGTTCCCTGTGGTGACACCATCCGATGTGGACATGGACCTCGTGGTCCTGTGATCCCCATGTCCATCTGTCCATCTACATCTACGTTTGTCCATCTATCCTTCCACCCACCAAAACCCCTTTGGACACACCGTGGAGACATCTCGTTGTCTCTGTTCCCTGTGGTCCCACCATCTGAGGTGGACACGGACCTCATGGTCCCACCACCTTCTCCCTCCCCCCAGGTCTTCTTCAAGGCAGGGCTCCTGGGCCAGCTGGAGGAGATGCGGGACGACCGCCTGTCCCGCATCATCACCCGCATCCAGGCGCGGGCGCGGGGGCAGCTCATGCGCATCGAGTTCAAGAAGATCGTGGAGCGCCGGTGAGGCAGGGGTGGGCCTTCTGCTCACCTGGTCACCTGGCTGGGCATGTGGTGGCACCTGTGTCCTCCTCCTCCTCGTAGGGACGCGCTGCTGGTGATCCAGTGGAACCTCCGGGCCTTCATGGGGGTGAAGAACTGGCCGTGGATGAAGCTCTACTTCAAGATCAAGCCCTTGCTGAAGAGCGCGGAGACGGAGAAGGAGATGCAGGTGGGCGGGGTGGGCAGGGCAGGGTGGGACCACCACCGCCAGGACGGTCTGGGGGGTGTTGGATGAGGGTCTTTGACCTTCTCGGGGCCTCCTGGAGCAGAACATGAAGGAGGAGTACGGGCGGCTGAAGGATGCCCTGGAGAAGTCGGAGTCCGCGGCGGAAGGAGCTGGAGGAGAAGATGGTCTCCATGCTGCAGGAGAAGAACGACCTCCAGCTCCAAGTGCAGGCTGTGAGTCGGATCAGCCCAAAACCACATCACAGGTGTGACCACCACCCCCACCACACCCTGCTTCACTTGCCACCGCTCCCCCAACAGGAGCAGGACAACCTGAATGATGCCGAGGAACGCTGTGACCAGCTGATCAAGAACAAGATCCAGCTGGAGGCCAAGGTGAAAGAGCTGACAGAACGGCTGGAGGATGAGGAGGAGATGAATGCCGAGCTGACAGCCAAGAAGAGGAAGCTGGAGGACGAATGCTCGGAGCTGAAGAAGGACATTGATGACCTGGAGCTGACCCTGGCCAAGGTGGAGAAGGAGAAACACGCGACTGAGAACAAGGTGAGGATGGGGAGAGAGCTTGGCTTCGAGGTGAGGGGACTTGAGTCTGCTCAGCCTTGTTGGGTTGGGTTGAGAAGGCTCAAGGCTGGTTGGGTTGGGTTGATGAGACGTAAAACTGGTTGGGTTGGGTTGGGTTGGGATGATCAAGGATTGTCGAGGTGGGTTGAGAAGACACGAGGTGTCGAGGAGACCCAAGGCTGGGTGGGATTTGTTAGCTTGGGTTGAGGAGACCCAAGGCAGGTTGAGAAGATCCAGTGTTGGTTGGGTTGGACTCATTGAGAAGACCCGAAGTCCTTTGGGTTCTCCTGCATTGAAACAACCTCTTTGGCTGAGGTGAACATCAACCTCCCCCAACTCTGCCCCACCCTGGCACTGAGCTGGAGGCCGGACACTTCTCCCACAGGTCAAGAACCTGACGGAGGAGATGGCGGGGCTGGACGAGACCATCGCCAAGCTGGCCAAGGAGAAGAAGGCTCTGCAGGAGTCCCACCAGCAGACGCTGGACGACCTGCAGGCTGAGGAAGACAAGGTCAACACCTTGACTAAGGGCAAAGTCAAGCTGGAACAGCAAGTGGATGATGTGAGTGTGGCTGGTCCCACCCCAGGCCCTGCTGAGAAACTTCTGGGGCAAAGATAAACAAAACTTGGGGTTTCTCCCCATTTCTGTGTTCCTGCACAGCTCGAAGGGTCCCTGGAACAGGAGAAGAAGATCCGGATGGACCTGGAACGGGCCAAGAGGAAACTGGAAGGTGACCTGAAGCTGACCCAGGAGAACATCATGGATCTGGAGAATGACAAGCAGCAGCTGGAGGAGAAGCTCAAGAAGTGAGGCTGGATCTCCCTGCCAGGTGAGGTCCAGTTGAGGGTCACAGGTGAGGCCTCACTTGCCCCCCGTTCTTACACAGGAAGGAGTTTGAGATCCACCAGCAGAACAGCAGGATCGAGGACGAGCAGGCGCTGGCTCTGCAGCTCCAGAAGAAGCTGAAGGAGCTACAGGTTGGGGGGAAGCTGGGTCTGTGTCTCATTGGGATGGACTGGAGCATCTCCAGGTGGTTTGGTTGGGTTGAAGAGCAACCTGACAGTTGAGCTGGCGAGTCTCAAGGTGGTTGGGCTGAGTGGAAGAGGCTCCACTTGGTTGGGTTGGTTTTGGTGTGGTTGAAGAGTCTCCAGCTGGTTGGGCTGGGTTGAGTCTCCGACTGGTTGGGTTGACCTGAATGGTCTCCAGCTGCTTGGGTTGGGTCGAGTTGAGTTGGATTCAAGTGTCCCAAAGCTGCTTGGCTTGGGTTGAGTGGAGGGGTTGGGGGTTCACCCAAGTTGCTTTGAAGAACCTTCAGCTGGTTGAGCTGAAGAGTCTCCAGCTGGTTGAGTTGGGTTGAGTGTCCACCTTGTTGGGTTGAGTTGCTTTGAAGAACCTTCAGCTGGTTGAGCTGGAGAGTCTCCAGCTGGTTGAGTTGGGTTGAGTGTCCACCTTCGTTGGGTTGAGCACCCTCTTGGCACGCAGGCACGGATTGAGGAGCTGGAGGAGGAGCTGGAGGCGGAGCGGACGGGCCGGGCCAAGGTGGAGAAGCAGCGCTCAGAGCTGTCGCGGGAGCTGGAGGAGCTCAGCGAGCGGCTGGAGGAGGCCGGCGGTGCCACCTCGGCGCAGCTGGAGCTCAACAAGAAGCGAGAGGCCGAGTTCCAGAAGCTGCGGCGGGACCTGGAGGAGGCCACGCTGCAGCACGAGGCCACGGCGGCCGCGCTGAGGAAGAAACACGCCGACAGTGTGGCCGAGCTGGGAGAGCAGCTGGACAACCTCCAGCGTGTCAAGCAGAAGCTGGAGAAGGAGAAGAGCGAGCTCAAGCTGGAGCTGGATGACCTCAGCGCCAACGTGGAGCAGCTGATCAAGTCTAAGGTAGGAGGAGGTTGAGATGGACAGGAGGGAATGATGGGATGGTTTGTGTGGGACAGGACCGCTGAGATCATCCAGTTCCATCAATCCTTGGGGGGCGACACCTTCCACTAGACCAGGCTGGGTTGGATTAAGTTGGGCTGAAGAATCTCCAACTGGTTGAGTTGGGTTGAGTGTCCACCTTGTTGGGCGGAGTTGTGTTGAAGGACCTTCAGCTGGTTGGGCTGGAGAGTCTCCAGCTGGTTGAGTTGTGTTGAGTTGCTTTGAAGAACCTTCAACTGGTTGAGTTAGGTTGAGTGTCCACCTCATTGGGTTGAGTTGTGTTGAAGAACCTTCAGCTGGTTGGGCTGAAGAGTCTCCACATGGCTGAGTTGACCTGAGTTGCGTTGAAATGAAGACTCTCCATGTGGTTGGGTTGGGTTGAGAGCAGTGTTGGGTGGATCCCACCCAGGGTTCCACCAGATCAGGTGGCTCCAAGCCCTGTCCAGCCTGGCTTTGGACACATCCAACCATGGAGCACGTCCACCCCACCACAGCCTCCAGCCCCACCCCTCCTGTGGCCCCTCCCTGCAGGTGGCCATGGAGAAGATGTCGCGCTCCATGGAGGACCAGGCTGCCGAGCACTTGGCAAAGCTGGAGGAGACCCAACGCGTCCTCAACGACGCCAACACCCAACGGGCCAAGCTGCAGACGGAGAACGGTGGGAGCTGACCCGGGGTGGCCCCACCCCTGCCCCACACCTGCACCTCCATCCCCCACCCCACCTCCACCCCACACCTGAAGCCCCGCCCACCCATGCAGGTGAGCTGTCGCGGCAGCTGGAGGAGAAGGAGGCGCTGGTGTCCCAGCTGACCCGCGGCAAGGTGTCCTACACCCAGCAGCTGGAGGACCTGCGGAGGCAGCTGGAGGAGGAGATGAAGGTGGGGTCCGGTGGAGGGGTGAGCAGATCTGGGGAGGGGATCCAGGTGGGTCACAGGTGTCCTTCGCCCTCATGGTCACTGGTTCGGAATGGTTGTGTTAGGTAGGTCCATCTGCAGTGATTCTGCTGTAGAAGGTGCAGGGAGGGTTGGGTTGGTCTGCAGAAGGTCTGGTTGGGTTGAGGTGATGAAGACCAGCTCTTGCTGAGCTGGAGACTACAAGGAGTTCAAGGTGACTTGGATCCAACGGTGCCACCTTCTCCTGAAGGTGTAGGGAAGGTTGGATTGATCTGGAAGAGCTTGGGTTGGTCTATGGAAGGTCCAAGAATGATTGGCTTGGTCTGCAGAAGGTCTGATTGGGTTGAGGTGATGAAGACCAGCTCCTGCTGAGCCAGAGAAACCCAAGAGGACTCCAGGTGAGCTGGATCCGACGGTGCCACCTTCTCCTCCCCAGGCCAAGAACGCGCTGGCGCACGCGCTGCAGTCGGCCCGGCACGACGGGGACCTGCTGCGGGAGCAGTACGAGGAGGAGACCGAGGCCAAGGCCGAGCTCCAGCGCTCGCTCTCCAAGGCCAACTCCGAGGTGGCCCAGTGGAGGACCAAGTATGAGACAGACGCCATCCAACGCACTGAGGAGCTGGAGGAGGCCAAGTGAGTCACCATGGGTGGAGCTCCTGTGGGGTCAGGGGTGGAGATCACCCTTGGGAGAATGTTCTGGAGGGGGTTTTGGAGGAGTCTAAGTGAGTCATTGCACCATGGGTGGAGCTTCTGTGGGGTCAGAGGGGCGGAGACCACCCCCTGGAGAAGGTTCTGGAGGAGGAGAAGTGAGTCTTGTCCCATAGATGGAGATTCTGTGGGATTGGGGAGGTGGAAACCATGGAAAAAGTTCTGGAGAAGGTTTTAGAGGTTGAGTCACCTTCCCATGGATGTAGCTCCTGTGGGGTTAGGGGTGGAGATCACCCTTGGGAGAATGTTCTGGAGAAGGTTTGGAGGAACCCAAGTGAGCTATTGCCCCATGGGTGGAGCTCCTGTGGAGTCAGGGATGGAGATCGCTCTTGGGAGAATGTTCTGGAGAAGGTTTTGGACGAGTCATCACCCCATGGTGGAGCTCTTGTGGGGTCAGGGGTGGAGACCACCCACAGGAGAAGTTTTGGAGGTTTTAGAGGTTAAGTAATCTCCTCATGGGTGGAGCTCCTATGGGATCAGGATGGAGACCACCCCCTGGAGAAGGTCCTGGAGGGGGTAGAGTAACCCAGCGAAGGTAGAGGAGATGCAGAGAAGAACTTTGGCCAGTGGCTGGGTGGGAGAAGGTTCAAGCGGCCCCACCTGGCCTGTGAGTGACCCCAGGTGGTCCCTGGGGCAGGAAGAAGCTGGCGCAGCGGCTGCAGGAGGCCGAGGAGGCCGTGGAGGCCGTCAACGCCAAATGCTCCTCACTGGAGAAGACCAAGCACCGGCTGCAGAACGAGATCGAGGACCTGATGGCTGACGTGGAGCGGTCGAACGCGGCTGCCGCTGCCTTGGACAAGAAGCAGAGGAACTTTGACAAGGTGGGCAGGTGTGGCAGGTTGGGGACGGCTGGGTGGGGCCAGGTGGCTGCGGGGTGACACCTGGCTGTCCCCAGGTGTTGGCCGAGTGGAAGCAGAAGTTCGAGGAGTCGCAGACGGAGCTGGAGGCATCCCAGAAGGAGGCCAGGGCCCTCAGCACCGACCTCTTCAAGCTGAGGAACATCTACGAGGAGTCCCTGGAGCACCTGGAGACCTTCAAGAGGGAGAACAAGAATCTCCAAGGTGACACCACGGGTCCCTCTGCCCACCTGGGCATTCCCCGCCCATTCCCACGGGGTCTGACGGGGTCTCACCTGGGCAGAGGAGATCTCGGACCTCACGGAGCAGCTCGGCGCTGGCAACAAATCCATCCACGAGCTGGAGAAGGTCCGGAAACAGCTGGACGCCGAGAAGCTGGAGCTCCAAGCTGCTCTGGAAGAGGCTGAGGTGGATCAAGCCCCGTCCCACCTCATCCCTGCCTTCTCCTGGTGGGACGTCCACCCTCTGTGGTCCTCAAGGTCCTCTCTGTCCTCCCCAGGCCTCCCTGGAGCACGAGGAGGGGAAGATCCTGAGGGCGCAGCTGGAGTTCAACCAGGTGAAGGCGGAGTACGAGCGGAAGCTGGGCGAGAAGGAGGAGGAGATGGAGCAGGTGAAGCGCAACCACCTGCGCGTGGTGGAGTCGCTCCAGACCTCGCTGGACGCCGAGACCCGGAGCCGCAACGAGGCCCTGAGGCTGAAGAAGAAGATGGAGGGCGACCTCAACGAGATGGAGATCCAGCTCAGCCACGCCAACCGTGGCGCCAATGAGGCCCAGAAGCAGGTCAAGGCTCTGCAGGGCTACCTGAAGGTACCTGTCCATGTGGTGTGGAGAGGTAGGAGATGCCTGAAGGTCACACGGGGAGATGGAGGTGTAGGAGGTACCTGAAGGTACCCGTCCATGAGGACATGGAGGTACCCGAAGGTCCCATGGGGACATGAAGGTGTAGGAGGTACCTGAAGGTCCCATGGGGACATGAAGGTGTAGGAGGTACCTGAAGGCACCTGTCCATGTGGTGTGAAGGGGTTGGAGCTATCTGAAGGTCCCACTGGGACATGGAGGTGCAGGAGATACCTGAAGGTCCCTGTCCGTGGGGACACTGAGGTCCTGAAGGTACCTGTCCATGGGGACATGGAGGTGCAGGAGGTACCTGAAGGTACCTGTCCTTGTGACACAGAGGGGTAGGAGATGACTGAAGGTTGCACGGGGAGATGGAGGTGTAGGGGGTATCTGAAGGCATCTCTCCATGTGGTGTGGAGAGGTAGGAGGTATCTGAAGGTCCCATGGGGAAATGGAAGTGCAAGGAGGTACCTGAAGGTCCCATGAGGACATGAAGGTGTAGGAGGTACCTGAAGGTTCCTGTCCATGGGGACATTTTGGTCCTGAAGGTACCTCTCCATGGGCACCTTGGTGTGTAGGAAGTCCCACCACCCAACAGGGGTGGTTTGATGGACCCGCCACCCCTTCCCACCACCCCATGGCTGGTTGGACCCACCACCCCTTCCCACTTCATGTCCGGGTGGACTCACCACCCCTTCCCACCACCCCATGGCTGCATGGACCCACCACCCCTTCCCACTTCATGTCCGGGTGGACTCACCACCCCTTCCCACCACCCCATGGCGGCATGGACCCACCACCCCTTCCCACCGCCCCATGTCCGGGTGGAACCACCACCCCTTCCCACCACACCATGGCCAGGTGGACCCACCATCCCTTCCCACCACCCCCAGGACACACAGCTGCAGCTGGATGACGCAGCAAGGGTCGGGGAGGACCTGAAGGAGAACGTGGCCATGGTGGAGCGCAGGAACACCCTGCTGCAGTCCGAGCTGGAGGAGCTCCGGGGCCTGGTGGAACAGACCGAGAGGGCCCGGAAACTGGCCGAGCAGGAGCTCATCGAGGCCAGCGAGAGGGTCCAGCTCCTCCACTCGCAGGTGAGACCTCACCTGCCCGCCAGGAGAGGTGCCACCTCCATCCAGGGGTGCTCCAGTCCAGGAGAAACAGCTCTGGTTGCTTTGTTGGGGAGCTCAAGGTGTCTCAGGGTGGTGCAGACCCAACGTCACCCCCACCTCCTCAAGGGTTGGTCTGGAGGAGGTTGGGTTTGTCTAAAGAAGATGATCCAAGGAGGGTTGGGTTTGGTTGGAGGAGGTTGAGTTGGTCTATGGAAGGCCTGGTTGGATTGGGGTGATGAAGGCCAACTCTCACTGAGCTGTAGACCTCCATGGACCAACCTGTGGAGGAGGTTGGGTTGGTCTAAAGAAGGTCCAAGGAGGGTTGGGTTTGGTTGGAGGAGGGTCTGGTTGGACTGGGGTGATGAAGACCAACTCCCACTATGCTGGAGATCCCCAAGATGTCTCTAGCTGACCCGGACCCAACAGTGCCACCTTCTCCTGAAGGTCTCAGGAGGGTTGGTTGGTCTGGAGGAGGTTGGCTTGATCCATGGAAGGTCCAAGGAATGTTTGGTTGGTCTACAGAAGGGTGGTGTCCATTTCTGTGTTGCGTCACCAAGATCTCCAGATCTTTCACCATGCAGAGACACAGGGGAGTCTCCAAGACCTGTGGAGACAGAGGGGGTGGGACAGTAGCCCCTGGGCCACCTCCTGAGTTGCCTCCCTGTCCCCGCCCAGAACACCAGCCTCATCAGCCAGAAGAAGAAGATGGAGGGTGACATCTCCCAGCTGCAGACAGAGGTGGAAGAGGCCGTCCAGGAGTGCCGGAACGCTGAGGAGAAGGCCAAGAAGGCCATCACCGATGTGAGTGTCACTGTGGGGCCATCACCGGGGTCACCACTGGGGCCACCACCAGGGCCAGCACTGGGGCCAGCACTGGGGCCATGACCGGGGCCACCACCAGGGCCACCACCAGGGCCACTACCAGGGTCATCCCCAGGGCCACCACCAGGGCCACCACCAGGGTCATCACCAGGGCCACTACCAGGGTCATTACCGCGGCCACCACTGGGGCAATCACCGGGTCCATCACCAGGGACCATCACTGGGGCCATCAGTGGGGGTCATCACCAGGTTCATCCCTGGGGTCATCCCCGGGACCACCACCGGGGCCACTGTGGAGAACGTGCCATGGACCCCTGCTTGTCCCCCCGCGGGCAGGCGGCCATGATGGCAGAGGAGCTGAAGAAGGAGCAGGACACGAGCGCGCACCTGGAGCGCATGAAGAAGAACATGGAGCAGACCATCAAGGACCTGCAGCTGCGGCTGGACGAGGCCGAGCAGCTGGCCCTCAAGGGCGGCAAGAAGCAGCTGCAGAAGCTGGAGGGGCGCGTGAGGGAGCTGGAGAACGAGCTGGAGGCCGAACAGAAGCGCAACGCCGAGAGCGTCAAGGGGCTGCGCAAGTCCGAGCGGCGCGTCAAGGAGCTCAGCTACCAGGTGAGACCATGGGGGTACCAGGTGAAACCATGGAGGTGAGACCATGGGGGTGGGTCAAGGAGCTCAGCTACCAGGTGAGACCATGGAGGTGAGACTCAGGTACCAGGTGAGACCACGGAAGTGAGACCATGGGGGTAAATCAAGGAGCTCAGCTACCAGGTGAAACCACAGGGGTGAGACTCAGGTACCAGGTAAGAGCACCTGGGCGGGTCATGAAGATCAGGTACAGATGGGACCATTGAGGTGGGTCATGGAGCTCAGCCAGCGGGTGACATCACCTGGGTGGGTCAAACTCAGTTACCAGATGAGGCCACCACAGCACAGCCTGTCTTCAGTCACACCTGTGGGGGACCGAAAATGGGCAGAGATGGTGGCCCCAGGGATGTGATCAACCCAGAGTGTTGATGGGGTGACCACAAGGACATGGGTGACCCAAGACATGGTGGCCACAGGAACAAAGATGACCCAGAACATTCATTGAGTGACCAAAGGAACGTGGGTGACCCAGAACATCGCCCTGGTGGCCAGGGGGATGCAGGAAGTCCCTGGGAAGGGAAACTGAGGCCCAGGAGTTGTGGCTGCACTCTGGTCCAGTGCCCATCCCTGTCCCTGTTCCCCCAGACGGAGGAGGACAAGAAGAACCTGCTGCGGCTGCAGGACTTGGTGGACAAACTGCAGATGAAAGTCAAGGCCTACAAGAGACAGGCGGAGGAGGCGGTGGGTGAATGGGACAGAGGGATGGACAGACGGACGGATGGATGGACGGATGGATGGACGGATGGATGGACGGATGGATGGACGGATGGATGGACGGATGGATGGACGGATGGATGATGGATGGATGGATGATGGACTGATGGATGATGGATGGATGATGGATGGATGATGGATGGATGATGGATGGATGATGGATGATGGAGGGATGGATGGATGATGGAGGGATGGATGGATGGATGACGGATGGATGGATGGATGACGGATGGATGATGGATGGATGACGGATGGATGATGGATGAAGGATGGATGATGGATGGATGGATGATGGATGGATGGATGATGGATGACGGATGGATGGATGATGGATGGATGGATGGATGATGGATGGATGATGGATGGATGGATGGATCCATGGATCCATGGATGGATGGATGAAGCCACCCCAGTTGTAGGGGTGGCAGGAGAACATCCACACCTCCCTGTGGCCACGCCAGTGACCTCCCCCTTGCTCCCCAGGAGGAGCAGGCCAACACCAACCTGGCCAAGTTCCGGAAGGCGCAGCACGAGCTGGATGAGGCTGAGGAACGTGCCGACATCGCCGAGTCCCAGGTCAACAAACTGCGGGCCAAGAGCCGCGACATCGGAGCCAAGGTGGGACCCCCGTCACTTCCTGTCATCCCCTGTCACCTCCTGTCACCCCCCACAGCTGCCCCACAACCCCACCCGGACCTTCTGTCCTCTCTCCCATCCCACTCCAGAAGCTGCACGATGAGGAGTGACCCATCCCTATGAGGGACCCACCAGTAATGACCCACCACCATGAGTGACACCACTGCCACTATGAGGGACACACCATGATGAAGGTTCCACCATGATGAAGGTTCCATCATGATGAAGGTCCCATCATGACAATGACTGACCAACCACGATGATAAGGGTCCCACCATCACCATGAGGGGTCCATCACCTCACATTGAGGGACTGACCACCACAGGGGACTCCTCACTGTGATAAGAAACCCATGACCACCATGACGAGTGACCTGCCCCTGTGATGAGGGATCCTCCACCACCACCGTGGGGGACCCACCATGATGGCACCATGAAGGACCTCCCATACCACAACAGGGGACCTGCCCACCATGATACAAGTTACTCACCACCACCAAGATGGACCTGCAATGATGATGAGATGAACCCACCACCACCAAGATGGACCCACAATGACGATGAGATGAACCCACCACCACCAAGATGGACCCACAATGACGATGAGATGAACCCACCACCACCATGATGGACCCACGATGATGAGATGAACCCACCACCACCATGATGGACCCATGATGATGATGATGGACCCACCATCATGAGTGACTCCAAACCCCACAGTAGACCCTCTCCCCACCAGTGACACCCCCCACCCCCTGTCCAAGACGAGGGGACCCCGATGCCATAATTATTTCATTAGTGAGCCACAGAAGGGACACAATGTCCCCTCGGCCACCCCACCCCAAAAACACGACCCTGAGCAGCACCGGCTGTGGGACAAGGTTTAATTTGGGGGGGTGGGGGGCAGGACCAGGTGGAGAGGGGACAGAGGGGGACAATGGGACAGTGGTGGGGGTTGGTGGCCTTCAGCCACCCTCCATGTCGGGATCTGGAGGAGAAAGAGCTGGAGATGGTGGAGGAGGAGAACCCAGGTGCCCCCATCCCACCTAAAGGGGTCCCAGGTGTCCCCCAGCCCCACCAAACATGTCCCAGGTGTCCTCGACCCCAGCCATGGACATCCCAGGTGTCACCAACCCCACCCCAAGGTGTTCCAGATGTCCCCAACCCCACCCATGGACATGCCAGGTGTCCCCAACCCCACCCAAGGATGTCCCAGGTGTCCCTCAATCTCATTCATGGGTCCCCCAGGTGTCCCCAGCCCCACCCCAGGGTGTCCCAGTTGTCCCCAAACCCCACCCAAGGGTCTCCCAGGTGTCCCCAAGCCCACCCCAGGGTGTCCCAGGTGTCCCCCACCTCACCCAAGGATGTCCCAGGTGTCCCCCATCCCACCTGAAGGGGTCCCAGATGTCCCCAGCCCCACCCAAGAGTGTCCCAGGTGTCCCCAACCCCACCCCAGGGTGTCCCAGGTGTCCCCAGTGTCCCTCACCCTGTCCCGGTGCCACCCGCGTGCGGAAGGTGACGAAGGTGTCGAAGGCAAAGACCAAGGCCAGGAGGAGGCTGAAGGTCTGGGGGGAGGGGAAGGGGGCGTGGCCTGGTCAGAAGAGGGCGTGACCCGGTCAGTCAGGGGCGGGGCTCAAGGAGGGGGCGGGGTTTGGGGACACTCACAAAGGTGGTGGCAGCCAGGGCGTCACGGGATGAGGCCAAGGCCACCAGGGCGGCCACGAGGAAGATGAGGGTGCCACTGATGGCCCGGAGCAGGTCCTGGGGGGACAGCGGGGGTGACACCAGGGGGATGGGGGGTGACAATGGGGACACCATGGGGACATGGGGGACACCAGGGGGATGGGGGGTGACACGGAGGGGACACCAGGGGGATGGGGGGTGACAGAGGGGACACCATGGGGACATGAGATGGACATGGAGGGGTGGCAGTAGGACACCATGGGGACATGGGGGACACCAGGGGGATGGAGGTGGTGACAATGGGGCCACCATGGAGGACACCATGAGGATGACAAGGGGACATGGATGGGCCAGCATGGAGGGGCCACCATGAGTGTGACAAGGGGACATAGAGGGGACACCACGAGGGCATGGGGGGGACACCAGGGGGATGGGGGATGACATGGAGGGGACACCATGGGGACACCATGGAGACATGAGATGGACATGGAGGGGTGGCAGCAGGACACCTTGGGGACACCAGAGGGATGGAGGTGTGACAATGGGGGCACCATGGAGGACACCATGGGCATGACAAGGGGACATGGATGGGCCACCATAGAGGGGACACCACGGGGGTGACAAAGGGACATGGAGGGGCCACTGTGGAGGGGCCACCATGGCATGATGATGAGGAGCCATGATGGAGGGGACACCATGGAGGATACCATGGACATGACAAGGGACATGAGAGGGGCCACCATGGAGATGACATGGGGACATGGAGGGGCCACCATGAACATGACAAGGCAACATGGAAGGGCCACCATGGAGGGGACGCCATGGAGGCCACCATGAGGACATGGAGGGGCCACCATGGACATGACAAGGGACATGAAAGGGTCACCATGGAGAACATCATGGACATGATAAGGGGACATGGAGGGGCCACTATGAAGGACACCATTAGGATGACAGAGTGACATGAAAGGGCCACCATGGAGGACACCATGGGGACATGGAAGGGCCACCATGAGGATGACACGGGAACACAGAGAGGCCACTATGGAGGGGCCACCGTGGAGGCCACCATGAGGATGACAAGGGACATGGAAGGGCCACCATGGGGATGACACGGGAGGACAGAGGGGCCACCATGGGGTAATGACAAAGGGACATGGAGGGGCCACCATAGAGTGGACACGATGGGGGTGACAAGGGACAAGGAAGGGCCACCATAGAGGGGCCACCATGGGGATGACATGGGGACATGGAGGGGCCACCATGAACATGACAAGGTGACATGGAAGGGCCACCATGGAGGGGACGCCATGGAGGCCACCATGAGGACATGGAGGGGCCACCATGGACATGACAAGGGACATGAAAGGGTCACCATGGAGAGCATCATGGACATGATAAGGGGACATGGAGGGGCCACCATGGGGACATGGAGGGGCCACCATGAAGGCCACCATGGGGACATGGAAGGGCCACCATGAACATGACAAGGGCACATGAGAGGGCCACCATCGTGGCCACCATGAGGATGACAAGAGGACAGAGAGGGACCACCATGGAGGGGCCACCGTTGAGGACACCATGAACATGACAAGGGGACATGGAGGGGCCACCATGGAGGACACTATGGGGGTGGCAACATGAGGGTGACAAAGGGACATTTAAGGGCCACCATGGAGGCCACCATGAGGATGATGACAAGGGGACATCAAGAGGCCATGATGGAGGCCACCAGGGGGACATGACAAGAGGACATGGAGGGGCCACCATGGAGGACACCATGGGGGCACGAAGTGACATGGAGGAATTATGGGGGGGGTCACACTGTGGGGACACTGAGGGACACACGATGTGGCAGGAGGAGAACACAGTGACACGGAGAGCAGTGCCACCCATGGCGTGTCCCTCGGGTGCCACCACTGTCCCTATTTTTCCCCGCCTGTCCCCATTTGTCCCCGTCTGTCCCCGTCTGTCCCCATTTGTCTGTCCCCGTCTGTCCCCATTTGTCCCCATTTGTCCCCATTTGTCCCCATCTGTCCCCGTCTATCCCCGTCTGTCCCCGTCTGTCCCCGTCTGTCCCCGCCTGTCCCCATCTGTCCCCGTCTGTCCCCGTCTGTCCCCATCTGTCCCCATCTGTCCCCATCTGTCCCCATCTGTCTCCATTTGTCCCCGTCTGTCCCCATCTGTCCCCGTCTGTCCCCGTCTGTCCCCGTACCAGGCAGGTGCCGTAGCCGGGGGGCAGCCGGGGGGGGTCCCTGAGCAGGAGCCCCCCCAGAGCCGCCGCCCCCGCCAGGGTCTGGAGCAGCGCCGGGGCCAGGGTGGGGGGCGCGGGGGGGGACAGCAGTGCCACCACCCCCCCGGACAGCACCTGGGGACAGAGGGGTCACAGAGGGGTCACGGGGGGTCACGGGGGGGACAGCAGTGCCACCACCCCCCCGGACAGCACCTGGGGACAGAGGGGACACAGAGGGGTCACGGGGGGTCACGGGGGGGGACAGCAGTGCCACCACCCCCCCGGACAGCACCTGGGGACAGAGGGGTCACAGAGGGGTCACGGGGGTCACGGGGACAGCAGTGCCACCACCCCCCCGGACAGCACCTGGGGACAGAGGGGACACAGAGGGGTCACGGGGGTCACGGGGGACGCAGTGCCACCACCCCCCAGACAGCACCTGGGGACAGAGGGGCCGCGGGGGGTCAGCGGGGGACAGCAGTGCCACCACCCCCCCGGACAGCACCTGGGGACAGAGGGGTCACAGGGGGTCACGGGGGGGACAGGAGTGCCACCACCCCCACGGAGAGCACCTGGGGACAGAGGGGTCACAGAGGGGTCACGGGGGGGGACAGGAGTGCCACCACCCCATGGATGGCACCTGGGGGTGACAGCAGTGCCACCACCCCCCCGGTCAGCACCTGGGGACAGAGGGGGGACACAGGGGTGACAGGAGTGCCACCACCCCCTGGATGGCACCTGGGGGTGACAGCAGTGCCACCACCCCCCCGGACAGCACCTGGGGACACAGAGGGGTCAGGGGGGGGGACAGGAGTGCCACCACCCCCACGGAGAGCACCTGGGGACAGAGGGGGGACACAGGGGTGACAGGAGTGCCACCACCCCCTGGATGGCACCCAGGGACACACAGGGGTCACAGAGGGGTCACGGGAGGGACAGCAGTGCCACCACCCCCCCAGTGCCCCCCAGTGCTCCCAGTATCCGTCCCAATATCCCCAGTATGCCATCCCAGTTCCCCCAGTATCCCATGCCAGTGCTCCCAGTGCTCCCAATATGCTGTACCAGTTCCCCCAGTATTCCATACCAGTTCCTGTGCCAGTATCCCCAATGCTCCCAGTATCCCCAGTATGCCGTACCAGTTCCCCCAGTATCCCATCCCAGTATCCCCAGTATCCCATCCCAGTTCCCCCAGTACCCTCAATATCCCCAGTATCCCATCCCAGTATCCCCAGTATACCCAGTTTGCCATACCAGTTCCCCCAGTATCCCCCAGTATCCCATCCCAGTATCCCCAGTATCCCATCCCAGTTCCCCCAGTATCCCATCCCAGTATCCCCAGTATCCCATCCCAGTTCCCCAGTATCCCCATTTTGCCATACCAGTTCCCCCAGTATCCCATCCCAGTATCCCCAGTATCCCCAGTTTGCCGTACCAGTTCCCCCAGTATCCCCACTATCCCATCCTAGTTCCCACAGTATCCCATCCCAGTTCCCCCACTATCCCATCCCAGTATCCCCAGTATCCCCAGTATCCCATCCCAGTTCCCCCAGTATCCCCAGTATCCCCAGTTTGCCGTACCAGTTCCCCCAGTACCCCCAGTATCCCCAGTATCCCATCCCAGTATCCCATCCCAGTATTCCCAGTATCCCCAGTTTGCTGTACCAGTTCCCCCAGTATCCCATCCCAGTATCCCCAGTATCCCCAGTTTGGTGTACCAGTTCCCCCAGTATCCCCAGTGTCCCAAATATCCCCAGTATCCCCAGTATCCCCAGTTTGCCGTACCAGTTCCCCCAGTATCCCATCCCAGTATCCCCAGTATCCCCAGTATCCCCAGTTTGCCGTACCAGTTCCCCAGTATCCCATCCCAGTATCCCCAGTATCCCATCCCAGTATCCCCAGTATCCCCAGTATCCCCAGTTTGCCGTACCAGTTCCCCCAGTATCCCATCCCAGTATCCCCAGTATCCCATCCCAGTATCCCCAGTATCCCCAGTATCCCCAGTTTCCCATACCAGTATCCCCAGTATCCCCAGTATCCCCAGTTTGCCATACCAGTATCCCCAGTATCCCCAGTATCCCCAGTTTGCCGTACCAGTTCCCCCAGTATCCCCAGTATCCCCAGTATCCCTTCCCAGTATCCCCAGTATGCCATCCCAGTATCCCCAGTATTCCCAGTATCCCCAGTTTGCCGTACCAGTTCCCCCAGTATCCCCAGTATCCCCAGTTCCCCATACCAGTATCCCCAGCATCCCCAGTATCCCCAGTTTGCCATACCAGTTCCCCAGCATCCCCAGTATCCCCAGTTTGCCATACCAGTATCCCCCAGCATCCCCAGTATCCCCAGTTTGCCGTACCAGTTCCCCTAGTATCCCCCCAGTTCCCCAGTATCCCCAGTTTGCCATACCAGTATCCCCAGTATCCCCAGTTTGCCGTACCAGTTCCCCCGCCAGCAGCAGCCCCCGGGGGGTTCTCAGCGCCCCCAGGTCGAAAACCCCCGGCGGCTCCGGCTGCCCCATGGGGGGGTCCCGGGGGGGTCTCTGGAGGGTCTTGGGGGTCTTGAGGAGGTCCTGGGGTCCGGGGGGTTCTGGGGGACCCCGGGGGGGGTCCTGGGGGGGGTTCTGGGGTGTCTGGGGATCTTAGGGGGACCCTGGGGTCCTGGGGGACCCTGCGGGGTCTTAGGGGGACCAGGAGGGGGTCCTGGGTTAGTCCTGGGGGGGTCTTGGGGGGACTCGGGGGGGTCTGGGGTGGTCCTGTGGGTCTTGGGAGGGTTCGGGGGCTCCTGGGGGATTCTGGGGGTCTTAGGGGGACCCGGGGGGTTCTGGGGGACCCCGAGGTGTCCGTGGGTCCTGAGGGGACCTGGGGGTCTCGGGGGGGTCCCGAGGGGGGTCCGGGGGTGTTCTGGGGGACCCCGGGGAGGTCTCTGGGGATCCCTGTGGGGCTGGGGGAGGGGCAGAGACTGGGGGGAACACCCACGTGTGTCGCCCCTCCCCCCTTGGTGACAGGCACCGGCGGGACCGGGACAAAGGGACCTTGTTGGGGACACTGGGAGGGGCTGGGAGGGAACTGGGAGCTGAGAGGACATACTGGGATTGACTGGGATTTACTGGGAGTGACTGGGATTGACTGGGATTGACTGGGAGGCTATACTGGGATATACTGGGATTGACTGGGAGTGACTGGGAGTGACTGGGAGGCTATGCTGGGATATACTGGGAGTGACTGGGAGCTGAGAGGGTATACTGGGATATACTGGGAGCTGAGAGGATATACTGGGAGTGACTGGGAGCTGAGAGGACATACTGGGATATACTGGGATTGACTGGGAGTGACTGGAGGCTATGCTGGGATATACTGGGAGGGGTGCGGGGCTGAAATACTGGGATATACTGGGATTGACTGGGATTGACTGGAAGTGACTGGGAGGCTATACTGGGATATACTGGGATATACTGGGAGTGACTGGGAGTGACTGGGAGTGACTGGGAGGCTATACTGGGATATACTGGGAGTGACTGGGAGTGACTGGGAGTGACTGGGAGGCTATGCTGGGATATACTGGGAGCGACTGGGAGCTGAGAGGACATACTGGGATATACTGGGATTGACTGGGATTGACTGGGAGTGGCTAGGAGGCTATACTGGGATATACTGGGATATACTGGGATATACTGGGATTGACTGGGAGTGACTGGGAGTGACTGGGAGGCTATGCTGGGATATACTGGGAGTGACTGGGAGCTGAGAGAACATACTGGGATATACTGGGATTGACTGGGAGGATATACTGGGATATACTGGGATTGACTGGGAGGATATACTGGGAATGACTGGGAGTGACCGGGAGGCTATGCTGGGATATACTGGGAGTGACCGGGAGGCTATACTGGGATATACTGGGCTATGCTGGGAGTGACTGGGACCAGTCGGGGGGTGGCTGGCCGGAAACTGGAGGGTACTGAGGGGGACTGGGAGGTACTGGGAGATACTGGGAGGGACTGGGAGGCACCAAGGAGTGAGCGGAGCGTGACTGGGAGTAACTGGGAAGCACTGGGGAGCAACTGGGAGCACTGGGAGGTAACTGGGAGCACTGGGAGCAGAGCCCCTCCAGACACCCCCAACGCTCCCAGTGCTCCCAGTATCCTCCCAGTATCCTCCCAGTCCCTCCCAGTCCCTCCCAGTGCCCTCCCAGTGCCCTCCCAGTCCTCCCAGTTTCCTCCCAGTTCCTCCCAGTCCCTCCCAGTCCCTCCCAGTGCCCTCCCAGTGCCCTCCCAGTTCCCTCCCAGTTCCCTCCCAGTCCCTCCCAGCCCCTCCCAGTCACTCCCAGTTCCCTCCCAGTCTCTCCCAGTCCCCCCCAGTTCCCTCCCAGTTCCCCCCCAGTCCCTCCCAGTTCCTCCCAGTCACTCCCAATGCCTTCCCAGTTCCCCCCCAGTTCTCTCCCAGTTCCCCCCCAGTCCCTCCCAGTTCCCTCCCAGTTCCCCCCAGTTGCGGCTCTGGGTCCCTACTGGAGGGTGGGGGAGGGGCGGGGACACCCTAAAAATACCCGGGGGGGGGGAGGGGGAGGGGCTGGCCCGGGGCCCGAGCGCGGCTAAAAATAGCTCGGGGCGGGTCACGTGACCCCGGGGGCGGGGGGGACACACGGACGGCACACACCGGGGGGGAAGGGAGGGGAGCGGCACCGGGACCCCGCAGGTAACGGGGGGGACACGGAGCTGGGACTGGGGACACCTGGGGGGACACCTGGGGACACCTAGCGGGAGGGACGCGGGGCTGGGGACACCTGGGGACACCTGGGGGGACACGGGGCTGGGACTGGGGACACCTGGGGGGACACCTGGGGACACCTAGCGGGAGGGACGCGGGGCTGGGGACACCTGGGGACACCTGGGGGGACACCTGGGGGACACCTGGGGGACACGGGGCTGGGGACACCTGGGGACATGGGGAGGGGACACGGGACTCGGGACCCAGGGGACGCTGGGCTGGGATGGGACACCTGGGGACACAGGGGGGGCACACGGGATTGGGGACACCTGGGGACACCAGAGGCAAGGTAATGGAGAGGGACTGGGGGACCTGGGGACACTTGGAGGGGACACGAGACTGGGGTCCTGGGGGACACTGCGAGGGGTGGTCTGGGAGTGGGATTGGGGTCCTGGAGTGACCCCAGGATTTGGGGTCGGGGTCCTGGATGGGTCAGGGGGGACTGCGAGCGACCCCAGGACCTAGATTGGGGTCATGGGGTGTGGCCGGAGGGTCTGGAGTGACCAAGATGGGGTCAGGGCCACAGGGTGTGGCCAGAGGGTCCAGAGTGACCCCAGGACCAGGACTGGGGACCCAGGACACGTCCGGGGTCTCCTGGGTGGGGCTGACCCCACTGCCCCTCCCCAGTCCCTCACCAAGGAACCATTCCCGTGTCCCCAGTGTCCCCAGTGTCCCCCAGTGTCCCCTAGTGTCCCCCAGTATTCCTGCTGTCTCCCAGTGTCCCCTGGTGTCTCCTAGCGTCCCCAGTGTCCCCTAGTGTCCCCCAGTATTCCTGCTGTCTCCCAGTGTCCCCCAGTGTCCCCAGTGTCTCCCAGTATCCCCAGTATCCCTCAGTGACCCCCAGTATCCCCACTGTCCCCAGTGTCCCCCAGTGTCCCCCAGTGTCTTCCAGTATCCCTGCTGTCCCCCAGTGTCCCCTAGTATCCCCAGTGTCCCCCAGTGTCCCCAGTGTCCCCCAGTGTCCCCCAGTGTCCCCCAGTGTCCCACACCGCTCCCACCATGGACCCACTGACCCTGACCCTCCTGGCGATGACCGCAATGACCGCAGCGACCGTGGCCACCAGTGTCCCCTCCAGTGCCACCACTGCCCCGCCGCTGCTGGCGGTCACCCTGGACATGGCCCCGGGCTCCTTCGATGACCAGTACCGGGGCTGCGGCCGCGCCATGGCCGCGGAGCTGCCGGGCCTGAACCGCTCCGAGCTCCAGCGGGGCGGTCACTTCGCCGAGGGCTGGGCTCTGGCCGCGGCCCAGTGGCGTGTCCGGCCATCCCCTGGGTCCCCTGGGTCCCCTCTGTCCCCAGCCCAGGCCATCGCGCTCATGGCCTACACGGCGCCGGTGCCGTTACACCGGGAGTTCAACGAGGCCGTGCGCGCGGCCGGGCACTCCCGGCAGGAATACCGCGACAACTTCCACTTCAAAACGCTGCATTTCCTGCTGACCCAGGTGGGGAAAACATCAAAAAACACTGGGTTTAAATGGTTAATAGTAGTAATTAAATGGTGGTAAAAATAGGTGTATAATTACAGTTATAAAAATTTGGATAATTGGGATTTAGGACAATACGAGGCAATAAGAACAAAGAGTTAAGGATGGTCCAGGTACCTCTTTCTGGGCAAAATAAGCCTGAAAAAGGACCCACGTTAACAGAGGATGGACCCTTACGAGTCACAGGACAGCTAAATCTTTGAGAAAAAGAGAATCACTCTCTTATCAGAAGAAACTATTTACTTCCCCACTTGAAGGCGCCGTCAGTCAGGACTCAGAGGAAGAAGCTGACGCTGACCAGACAGAATTCTGTGTTTGAATGGAGTTTATGCATCATGTATGGGGTGTATGAATATGCAACAGGCTGTCGCTTGTAAGGGTTAATCCTCTGTTAATGTGGGTCCTTTTTTGGACCCTAACCCTGACCCTGACCCTAACCCTAACCCTGACCCTAACCCTGACCCTAACCCTGACCCTAACCCTAAGCCGCACGTGACCCTTACACCGGGAGTTCAACGCGGCCGGGCGCTCCCGCCGGGAATACCGCGACAACTTCCACTTCAAAACGCTGCATTTCTTGCTGCCCCAGGTGGGAAAAACACCAAAAATCACTTGGTTTAAAAGTTTAATAATAGTAATTAAATGGTGGTAAAAATAGGTATATAATTACAGTTATAAAAATTTGGATAATTGGGATTTAGGACAATACGAGGCAATAAGAACAAAGAGTTAAGGATGGTCCAGGTACCTCTTTCTGGGCAAAATAAACCTGAAAAAGGACCCACGTTAACAGAGGATGGACCCTTAAAAGTCACAGGACAGCTAAATCTTTGAGAAAAAGAGAATCACTCTCTTATCAGAAGAAACTATTTACTTCCCCACTTGAAGGCGCCGTCAGTCAGGACTCAGAGGAAGAAGCTGACGCTGCCCAGACAGAATCCTGTGTTTGAATGGAATTTATGCATCATGTATGGGGTGTATGAATATGCAACAGGCTGTCGCTTGTAAGGGTTAATCCTCTGTTAATGTGGGTCCTTTTTTGGACCATAACCCTGACCCTGACCCTAACCCTAACCCTGACCCTAACCCTGACCCTAACCCTGACCCTAACCCTAAGCCGCACCGTGACCCTACACGGCGCCTTACACCGGGAGTTCAACGCGGCCGTGCGATCCCGCCGGGAATACCGCGACAACTTCCACTTCAAAACGCTGCATTTCCTGCTGACCCAGGTGGGAAAAACACCAAAAAACACTCGGTTTAAATGTTTAATAATAGTAATTAAATGGTGGTAAAAATAGGTATATAATTAAAGTGATAAAAATTTGGATAATTGGGATTTAGGACAATAGGAGGCAATAAAAACAAAGAGTTGTGGATGGTGTGGGTACCTCTTTCTGGACAAAATAAGCCTTAAAAAACCGCACATTTTCTGAGCAAAATAAGCCCAAAAAAGGACCCACGTTAACACAGGATTAACCCTTAGAAGCAATAGCCTGTTGCATATTCATACATTTTATACATGATGCATAAATGCCATTCAAATGCAGAATTGTGTCTGGACAGTGTTGTGAAAAACACCAATCACTTGTTTTTAAAATTTTAGAAGTTTAATAATGGTAATAAAATGGTTATAAAAATAGCAATATAATTAGAATAATAAAAATTTGGACAATTGGGATTTAGAACCATACGAGACAATAAAAACAAAGAGTTAAGGAAGAAGTTCATTTCTTCTGATGAGGGAGCAATAAATTATTTTTTTCTGAAAGACTTAGGTGTCCTGTGGCTGCTATCTGGTGTGAGTCCTTTCTTTAAAAAATTTTTCTTACATAGCATAGTTTTTATTTTAACCTTTTGTTAAAACCTAAAACTATATTTAACACACTACTTAAGAAAAATTACACAGCATAACTTTCTAACATAACAAATATAATATTCGTTTTAGTATCTGTGAAAAGCCAATCATAAAATATGCATTTTTCACACAGCATCAATTTCTAACATAACACATATAATATTAATCTGAATATTTGCCAAAAGCCAACCTCAAATAAGGATTTTTCACACAGCATAACTTTGTAACACAATACATATAATATTCATTTGAATATTTGCGAAAAGCCAATCGTAAAGTTCCGATTTTTCACACAGCATAACATTCTAACATAACACATCTAATATTTAATATTCGCTTTAATATTTACCAAAAGCCAATCCTAAAATTCGCATTTTTCATACAGCATCACTTTCTAACACAACACATCTAATATTAATTTGAATATTTTAGATAAGCCAATCTTGAAATTCACTTTTTTCACAGAGCATCACATTCCAACAAAACACATATAGTATTTAATATTCATTTTAATATTTGCCAAAAGCCAGTCATAAAATTCTCAATTTTCTCATAACTTTCAGCACGTAACTTTCTAACATATCACATGTAATATTTAATATTAATTTCAATATTTGCAAAAAGCCAATCATAAAATTCTCAATTTTCTCATAACTTTCAGCGCGTAACTTTCTAACATATCACATGTTATATTTAATATTAATTTTAATATTTGCCAAAAGCCAATCATAAAATGCTCAATTTTCACACAGCATCACTTTCTAACACAACACATATAATAATTCATATTAATTTGAATATTTGCGAAAAGCCAATAATAGAACACTCATTTTTCATGTAACTTTCTAACCTAGCACATATAATATTAATTTGAATATTTGAGATAAACCAACAATGAAATTCCCATTTTTCACATAACTTTCTACCATAACACATACAATATTAATTTGAATATTTGAGTTAAGCCAGTAACAAAATTCCCATTTTTCACACAGCATCACTTTCTACTGTAACACATACAACATTAATTTGAATATTTGAGATAAGCCAATAATGAAATTCCCATTTTTCACACAACTTTCTACCATAAGACATACAATATTAATTTGAATATTTGAGAAAAGCCAATAATGAAATTCCCATTTTTCACACAACTTTCTAATATATCTAATATTAATTTGAATATTTGCCAAATGCCAATCATATAATACACATTTTTCACACAGCATCACTTTCTACCATAACACCTATAACATATAATATTAATTTGAATATTTGAGATAAGCCAATAATGAAATTCCCATTTTTCACATAACTTTCTACCATAACACATACAATATTAATTTGAATATTTGAGGTAATTCCCATTTTTCTCAAAGCATCACTTTCTACCATAACACCTATAACATATAATATTAATTTGAATATTTGAGATAAGCCAATAATGAAATTCCCATTTTTCACACAACTTTCTACCATAACACATCTAATATTAATTTGAATATTTGAGATAAACCAATCATAAAATATGCATTTTTCGCACAGCATCACTTTCTACCATAACACATCTAATATTAATTTGAACATTTGCCAAAAGCCAATAATGAAATTCCCATTTTTCACATAACTTTCTACCATAACACATACAATATTAATTTGAATATTTGAGATAAGCCAATAATGAAATTCCCATTTTTCACAGAGTATCACTTTCTACCATAACACATCTAATATTAATTTGAATACTTGAGATAAACCAATCATAAAATATGCATTTTTCACACAGCATCACTTTCTACCATAATACATACAATATTCATTTGAATATTTGAGAAAAGCCAGTAATGAAATTCCCATTTTTCACATAACTTTCTAACATAACACATACAATATTAATTTGAATATTTGAGGTAATTCCCATTTTTCTCAAAGCATCACTTTCTACCATAACACCTATAACATATAATATTAATTTGAATATTTGAGATAAGCCAATCATAAAATTCCCATTTTTCGCATAAATTTCTACCATAACACATCTAATATTAATTTGAATATTTGAGAAAAGGCAATCATAAAATTCCCATTTTTCACATAAATTTCTACCATAACACATCTAATATTAATTTGAATATTTGAGAAAAGGCAATCATAAAATTCCCATTTTTCACATAACTTTCTACCATAACACATACAACATTAATTTGAATATTTGAGATAAGCCAGTAACAGAACTCCCATTTTCCCCCAGGCCCTGGCGGCGCTGAGGGACGCGGGGGGCCCGCGGTGTCACCGCGTGTTCCCGGCGTCTTGGCGCTGGGTGCGCTCGGTGCGGCGCGGGCGACTCCGTCGCGCCGGCCACTTCGCGTCGGCCTCGCTGCGCAACGAGAGCTCCTGGGGCTTCGGCACGGACGCGGCCTTCCAGGTGCTCACCTGCCACGGCGCGCCCATCCGCGAGTTCTCCTTCTTCCCGCACGAGGAGGAGGTGCTGATCCCGCCCTTCGAGACCTTCGAGGTCACCGATGTCTCCAAAGTCACCAAGGGTGGCGACAAGGCGCGGATCCAGCTGCGCTCCACCGGCACCTTCAGCAACTACAACTGCGAGTGGCTGCGAGGTGACAGCGCGGGGGGACAGTGCCTGGGGGACGGGGACACTTGGTGAGGGCGTGGGGACAGGGACATCCCGTGGGGACAGTGCGTGTGGGGACGGGACACCTCTGGGGGTGAGGGGGTGTGGGGACAGGGACAGTGGGGACAAGGACGGCTGGGGACATCACTGTGGGGACAGGGACACCCCTGCTGGGGACACCCCTGGGGACGGACATGAGTGGTGGGACAGGGAACGATGTGGGGGGGACAGGGACACACAATGCTGGGGACAAGGACACCAGTGTGGGGACATTCACTGCAGGGACAGGGACAAGGACACCCTGTGGGCTGGGGACAAGGACACCTAGTGAGGGTGGGGACAGGGACAAAGGAGGACACCCAGTGCTGGGGACATCCACCGTGGGGACAGGGACATTTGGTGAGTGTGTGGGGACAGGGACACACGATGCTGGGGACAGGGACAGGGACACACAATGCTGGGGACAAGGACACTCAGTGCTGGGGACATTCACTGCAGGGACAGGGACACTCGGTGAGTGTGTGGGGACAGGGACACACAATGCTGGGGACAGGGACACTTGGTGAGTGTATGGGGACAGGGACACACAATGCTGGGGACAGGGACAGGGACACACAATGCTGGGGACAAGGACACCCAGTGCTGGGGACATTCACTGTGGGGACAGGGACACTCGGTGAGTGTGTGGGGACAGGGACACACAATGCTGGGGACAGGGACACTTGGTGAGTGTATGGGGACAGGGACACACAATGCTGGGGACAGGGACAGGGACACACAATGCTGGGGACAAGGACACCCAGTGCTGGGGACATTCACTGCAGGGACAGGGACAAGGACACTCCCTGTGGGCATGGGGACAAGGACACCTAGTGAGGGTGAGGGGACAGGGACACACAATGCTGGGGACAAGGACACCCAGTGCTGGGGACATTCACTGTGGGGACAGGGACATCCCCTGCTGGGGACATCCACTGTGGGGACAGGGACATTTGGTGAGTGTGTGGGGACAGGGACACACGATGCTGGGGACAGGGACAGGGACACACAATGCTGGGGACAAGGACACCCAGTGCTGGGGACATTCACTGTGGGGACAGGGACAAGGACACTCCCTGTGGGTGGGGGGCAAGAACAGCCATTGCTGGGGACAAGGACGGGGACACCCAGTGCTGGGGACATACGCTGTGGGCATGGCGACAAGGACATCCCCAGTGCCGGGGACTGGGTACAGAGACACCTGCTGATGGGGACAGCCACCGTGAGCACAGGGGGGACAGGGACACCACGTGCTGGGGACCCCCACATGTGGGACGGGATGGAGACAGGGACCCCCCAGCGCTGACACTGTCCCTTTGCTCAGCAGAGCAGCGATGTGGGGACAGGCCCTGTGTGTTTGATGCCGGTGAGCTGGGCCCTCTGACCCCTCTGTCACCCTGTCACCTCTCCCCATGGCCTCCTGTCACTCCTAAACCACCCCCATGACCACCCCTGAACCCTGTCCCCTCCCCATGGCCTCCTGTCACTCCTAAACCACCCCCATGACCACCCCTGAACCCTGTCCCCTCCCCGTGGCCTCCCATGCCCCTGTCACCCCTGATCCTGCCGTGGCCACCCTGAGCCCCCTCATGGCTCCCCTTGTCACCGCTGTCCCTCACTCATGGCCCCCTTGTCCCCTATGTCACTCCATGACCCCTCGGACACCCCTTGACTCCCATGGCCCCCCAAACCCCCCTGTCACTTCTAAACCCCCCTCCACAGCCCCCCTGACCCCGTGACCCGCCCTCAGTGCTCCTCCTTTTCCTGTCACCTCTGTCCCCCCCTCACTGTCCCCAGCCCCCTCTGACCCCCACCTTTTTCCCCCCAGGCAGGAACATCCCTGGGGACCTCCCCCACCTCGGAGGGCTCCTCCTGGCCACCGTGGCCCTGGCAGTGGCCACGGAGATCCTCTAGGCCACCAGGCCACCAAGACCACCGTGGTCATTGTGGGCACCATGGTCACCAAAGCCACTTGCACGCCCCAAGCCATGAGGCCACCAAGGTCACCGAGGTCTCTGAAGTTACCACGGCCTCTGTGGCCACTGTGACCACCAAGCCAGGACGAGGGAGGGAACAACAGTAGAGCCACGGGTGCCACCAGGACGTTGAGACAAGAGAGGGACAGGGGGATGCTGAATGTGCCATGGCTGTGGTTCTTCACTTTTTGGTCTTTTTTTGCCTGCCTTTCCAATAATTTTAATTTTTCTTCACAGTTATTAAACTGAATTTTCCTCAATCCATGAGTTTTCCCTTCACTTTAGCCTTCTGGAGGAGGAGAAGGAAGGGCAGAGGAACCCTCAGGGCAGGGGGTGGAACTGAGTGGTCTTGAAGGTCCTTTCGCATCCCAAATTGTCCTGGAGTTCCAGGGTTTCCCGCAGGCAGGAGGAAGAGGGAGAGGAAGAGGAAAAGGAGGAGGAGGAAGAGGGTTCTGAGGCTGGGACAAACCCCTGGAAGAGTTGAATTTTCTACCCCCAGAACCCAGAAAATGCCTCAACATTCTAAGGCGAAGGGTGGGATGAAGGATCCGCGTTCCGGCATGTCTTGGTTCGAGCAGACAGGTGTGTGCTAAGGAAGGCAGGAGCCTCCCCTGAAACGGAAAATGCAAACCCCCTCCCTCTGAACTGTTATAATTTTGCAATTAAGGGGCTCTCGGACAAAGATATAGGAGCTGGAATAACAGTTCTTTACTAGGAAAATTAAAAATATAAATGCAATAGTACAAACAACAACAAAAAACCATTGAAAGAGTCAGAGCAGGAGCTGCCCCCTGTGTGTCAGGAGGTGGCACAGCCCCATCCCATGGGGGCTCAGCCCTCCTGCAGTGCCAGCTGTGCTTCTCTGGAGCAGGGATCCTGCACAAGGGGGGAGTTTTCCTCTGCAGCTCCAGGGCTGCTGCAGATGGGCCTGTGTTACATCGGTGAGGGAAGACTCGGAGCCTTCAATATGAAAGAACAGCAAGCTTCGTTTATTCATCAGAGCATCAGACTTTTATACAGTGACTGATAAGCTAATGCATATTCTGTAACTCAAGGAACCTATTGGTTATTCTGTAAATGTTAGGTCCACCTTGTGTTTACATACCTTAAAAGTTAAACTTTCTTCTTAGGCTGTTTTCAGCCACTATATCTCTGCTCAAGGGCACAGCGGCCTTGCCATAACCATAACTCGTTGGCAGAGCTCATTATTTTCCTAGCTTCAGACACCTGGACCAAGTCTGTGACTGGTCATGTACTATTCCTCAACAAGCCTGGGCTCCCTCTGGCAGTGCAGGGCAGCAGAAAGCTGCTCCTCTGGCAATGCAGTGGGCAAAGGCTGCTGTGCTGCTCCAGGCTCAGATTGGATCCAGGTAGGAATGCTTGGCTCCTCCCCTGGGCGGAGCATCTCCCCATGGGACGATGAAATTTTATCAGTCGCGCAGGGACACTCACTGGCCCATGAACAGAAGATAATCAATAATTAATGGCCCATTAACAGAAGATATCTCCTGCAGGGAGGATTGGCTGCGGAAGAGATGAAGTGTGAAATAGAGAGTAGTGTAGGTGTATCACTTGGTGACAAATTTAGGGTTTGGGATTTTTAGTATGTTGTGGATGGAAGAAAGATGGAGGGCACAGGGTGTCATCCTGGGTTTCTTCTTCATGCTTCTTCTTCCTCCTTCTCCATGGGTTTGGGTGGCATTTTGTAATTGGGCAGAAAAGTCTGCATTGGGATAATTTTTGGGTTAAAAGGGAAAATAATCCAGGTGTCAGTTTATTGTATTTGCGGGTTAAAAGGGAAAATAATCCAGGTGTCAGTTTATTGTATTTGCTGGGACCCCCGTGGCAGGAAGGAATGAATGATGAATCTGACTCCATGTTCTCAGAAGGCTAATTTATTATTTTATGATACTATATTATGATACTATATTATATTAAAGAATGCTGTAATAAACTGTACTAAAGAATACAGAAAGGATACTTACAGAAAGCTGAAAAGATAATAATGAAAAACTCATTACTCTTTCCAGAGTCTCGACACAGCTTGGCACTGATTGGCCATTGAGTCAAAACACTCACACCAGAAATCCAATGAAACAATCACCTGTGGTAAACAATCTCCAAACACATTCCATGTGTGAGCGCAACACAGGAGAAGCAAACGAAATAAGAATTGTTTTCCTTTTTCTCTGAGGCTTCTCAGCTTCCCAGGAGAAGAATCCTGGGTGAAGAGATTTTTCAGAGAATGCAAATGCGACATCAGTTCTTAATTGGATAGTTTAGTCTTAAAAGACCTTAGAAAAGACTTTGGAACAAGAGATTGTTGGTCATTTTGTGCCTTCTAATGAAAAGCTGCCCAACTCACAGTAGTGAGACTGTTTTACTGATAATAAATAATAAACACCTGAGTGTGAACGTGAATTATTGTCTCAAGTGCCTTCAATCCAGACCCAGAGAAACCGACAACTGGTACCGTGACAGTTTTCAAAAATGTAATAATAATAATAATAATAATAATAATAATAATAATAATAATAATAATAATAAAGAAGGACAGTATTTCCAGTGTGGGGGTGCTCCTGGCCAACAGCTAAAGAACACACTGGTGTACACAGACAAGTGTATCTTGTATGTTAAAAATGTTATCTTTATATTGTTACACTGCTGAGATGCACGTATGAAAAACGCCATTCGCTTTTGTTAAAAATTTTAGGCGCTTAATAGTAATGAAAAAAGTAATGAAAATAGTAATAAAAATTAGGACAATAAGAATTTGGACAATCAAAGGGCAATAAAAGACAATAAAAAGCAAAGAATTACGGATGTTAGGTGCTTTTACTCTCTGCCACAAAGCATGTTTGGTTAACAAAGGATTAACCCTTAAAAGCAATAGCCTATTGCATATTCATATATCTCATACATGATTCAAGCATTCCTTTCAAACTAGGTTGTTTCTGCTTAATGTCTACTTCCCCCACTCATCCTGTAATTCAATGTTTTTGTTTCCTCGAAATCTGGGTTTTCCTGTTAAGGAGGCAATAATTCTTCTCTTGAGATCCTGGTGTCTCGTTACTGTTATCTCTATACAAAGAATTTCTGGATTATCTTATCCTAGCAAGTTACAAAAAGTATCTTACATCACATAGTTTCTAATTTAATGTTATGCTATAGCCTAAAAACTATATACCACACTACTTAAAAGAGATTAATACAGCACTGCTTAAAAGAGATTAATACAGCATAACTTTCCAACATATCACATATAGTATTTAATATTTGCAAGGAGCCAATCATATAATATGCATTTTTCACGCATGTATATTCACGATTCATGCATTATTCAAACAGTCTTGCTTAACTTTCTGATGTTTTGGGAACTCCTTTTTCTGACTTCTTCACACTCCTGGCTTATCTGCATGACATCCTGGGTGTCAGGTCAATATATTTTATTTCTTCTTATGTCTCCACACTGCTGTTTCACATCCTCTGATAAGATTTCAGTCTCTACTCCTTGATTTTAACATGGTGTTCTCTAATTGTCCTCTGGTGCTCTGGTTTGTGGCACGGTTATCTTATCACTTGGACAGGTTGCTCAGTGGATGGCCTTACACTGTTTTTAGTTACACGAAAGATTTTTTTTTTTCCACATCTTATGTTTTGCTAAGGTCTATAACACAATACATTCATTACACTATTATTTCCATAAGTGAGATATAGATATTTTATTCATTACACTACTATTTCTATGAACAACACAGTACATACTTAAGCTGATAATATATTATATTGTATTATATTATATTGTATTATATTATATTATATTATATTATATTGTATTATATTATATTATATTATATTATAATATATATTATATTATATTATATTATAATATTATATTATATTATATTATATATATTATATTATATTATATTATATTATATTATATTATATATATTATATTATATCATATTATATCATATCATATCATATCATATCATATATATCATATCATATCATATCATATCATATCATATTATATTATATTATATTATATTATATTATATTATATTATATTATATTATATTATATTATATTATATTATATTATATTATATTATATTATATTGCAGTGCATTGCATTACATTACATTATTATATTAACAAGCAGCTAAAAGGCGTTTTTTAATTTACACTATTTCTAAATACTTATAATCACTAACGATATGCATAGGCTAATTCATAAACGCCAATATCATCTGGTCATTTTTTACAGAGGGATTGTTTTGCTCAATGACCCGGTTACACGCAGTGGGCAATGCAGAGAGGTGAGGAAACCCGTGTTGTACCTCAGGGGGACTGGATTTTGACCTGATTTTGACCTGATTTGGAGTAAGAACTGTCTGTAATGCTCTTTGTATAAATATTTACATATATTTATATATTTATATAAAGCAACTTTGCTATAAAGATGTAGTTTTATTTCTGTTGTTAATTAAGCTAAGTGAAATAGCTGATATAAGTATGCTTGTGTTAAAATGCCTGCTTGGATGGAATAATGTGAGAAATGCATATTATGTGATTGACTCTTCGGAAATATGAAAGTGAATGAAGTGAATGCTATATGTGTTGTGGTGGAAAGTTATGCTGTATTAATCTCTTTTAAGTAATGTGGTAAATAGAGTTTTTAGGCTATAGCATAACATTAATAAATAGCAATTATATGATGTAAGATACTTTCTGTAACTAGCTCAAGGAATGGATAAGATAATCAAGAAATTCTTTGTGTACAGATAACAGCAAAGAGACACCAAGATCTCAAGAAAATAATTATTGCCTCTTTATCAGGAAGGTCCAGATTTCGACTAACCAAAAAAACTGATTTACAAGATGAGGAGGGGAAACTGAAATCAAGCAGAAACACCCTGGTTTGAAAGGAGTGTTTGAATCATGTATGAGATCTATGAATATTCAATAGGCTATTGCTTTTAAGGGTAGTCCTTTATTAGCAAGATGTGCCCTTCGGCAGACTGCCACTCACCCGCATGTCTGTAATTCTTTGCTTTTTGTTGTCTCCTATTGTCCTGATTTTTATTATCCCAATTTTTATTACTATTTTCATCGCTATTAAACCTCTAAAATTTTAACGAATGTGAATGGCGCTTTTCACGGATAACATCGAATTAACACAGGATGAGCGCACCTGCTGCAGATGTGCCAACCCTAAGCACTCACTGTCTGAAGGCAGTGTGGGTCACGGCCTGTGAAAAACACCAATCACTCGTTTTTAACATTTTAAAAGTTTAATAGTAATAAAATGGTTAGAAATATAGTCATATAATTAGAGTAATAAAAATTTGGACAATTAGAATTTAGGACAATATGAGACAATAGAAACAAAGAGTTATGGATGGTCTAGGTACCTCTTTCTGGGCAAAATAAGCCCGAAAAAGGACCCACGTTAACAGAGGATTAACCCTTAAAAGCAACAGCCTGTTGCATATTCATACACCTCATCCATGATGCATAAATTCCATTCAAACACAGGATTCTGTCTGGACAGTGTCAGCTTCTTCCTCTGAATCCTGATGGGATCTTCAGGCCTGAGCGAGGCAGGAAGAACTCGATAAGAGAGCAAAAAATTCTTTTTCTCTGAAAGATTTAGTTGTTCTGTGGATGCTATCTCGCTGCAAGTCCTCTCTTTAAAAAAGTATCTAACATAGCATATTTTCTATTTTAACCTTATGTTAAAACCTAAAACGATATTTAACGCACTACTAAGAAAATTAATACAACATAACTTTCTAACATAACCTATTCATTTTAATATTTGCGAAAAGCCAATCATATAATGTGCATTTTCGCACGCCCCAAAAGTGAAGGTGACAATAAAAAAGGACTAAAACCACAGCCAAGGAATACACGTGCTTTTAAAAGGTGGATCCAAGAAGGAGTCGTGCTAAATATTTATTGGAATGTGTAAAGTAGTTTGGGAAAAGTTTATTATGCATAAGGGTCTATGAATGTGCAACAGGCTGATTCTCGGGTCGGCTGTCTTGTTCTCTGTCCCGACATAAGTTGGGTGGTCTTGGAGTAGCCCCAGGCTCTGAAGAACGAGACTGGACTCTCTGGAGTTCGATCTTCAGATTGTTTATTATTTCTTATCTATAAAATTTTCTCCCTGCCGAGCAGAGGTCTGTTCAGCAGGGCAGCCACAACACTCTCCGACCGCTCCCGAGGCAGCATCGTCTTTTTATACTACAAACTACGTACATCATATTTACCTTTATTTTCCAATACCTGTCACCTATGTTAGACAGTGCACTTCTACTCTAAACCAATCCCCAAGTGCCAACATCACAGCAGAAGATGGAGAACAAGAAGAAGAAAGAAGAAGGACGAGACACGCCCTGTTCCCTCCATCTTGTCCCCATAACCTTTATACTAAAAATCTTAAAACTTATATTTTCATCCTGTGTTCACCCTGTAAATACGCCCATTAAACTCGTGTGACCTTCCAACTCTCGTACAAAGCTGGCAATTCGTTTGGGGATCAAAGTCCAGCCACCAAGTGTTCCGGGCATCATGCTAAAATCTCCGAGCCTCCCCACGGGGTGTCGGGAGGCTCCGCACATCCGAAGTGATGTGCTGAGTTCCCACAGCTGATGTAATGGGAAAGGTATTTAAGGTGTATCCCTGAAGGCGAAGGTGTGCTCTTGGCTCTTGCTTTGCTGTCTTTGCGTCCTGCGGTCCTTTGTGAAACTTTTTAAATTTTCACAGGGGAGTGAATGCGTTTTTCACAGCAGCTGCAAGGACTGAGACCACCAAGGACTCCCAGAACACCCCACGACCCACAGGATGGCATCATTCCACTGTAAAACTCCCTGCCCCAAGGGGAGGAACTGAGCATTTCCACCTGAGCCTGTATAACCTTTGGGTTTGAGGATTTAGGACGCCACTACCACCACCTTGACAGATCTGGAGGAGGAGCAGAACTTCAGTGAAACAGCAACCATCCCTTCAAAAGGGTTGCAACCATCTCTTGACAGGACTGTGACCATCTCCCGGGCCAAAACAGGGCCAAGATTTATTCTGTGGTTTCCAGTTCTCCCTCTCTATTGCTAGCCAGGGGTGTCACTATAGGACACAACATGACGCGGATACGCAGTCTTTTTAGGGATAAAAGAGAATATTTAATTTCTGACTTTAACATTTATAGATTTCCGAAGTGACAGTGGATTGGAGGGTGACAGTGCCACCTCTCCAATGACACTGGGCAAACTAACAGTTTATCAAATTTCTCTTCTTCTGTGAAAGAATACAAAACAATAAGTTATTTTCATAAAGTGTGTGAGAAAGTTCATTGCAAGAATGTAAACATCAGAAGGCTTAAAAAAACCTTAAAAAATCAAAACAACACAGGGGTTTATGTACAAAATCACCAACAGGACAGGACTGCTGTGGAACACGCATTGAACTATTTTATTTTCCAGCATCAATCTCCTTACATGGTTATGACAATGGGAAGATGCCAGCAGCTCACATCCCTGGCAGCTCACAAAGAACTCAACGTTACAACTCACTTTAAAAGTTTTTTGACCAATCACACAAAGGAAAAGCATATTGAGAGTAGTTCTATCCAATCACTGTAAGTACACGTAACTTTGATTAAACAATGTTGGCTTATTTTGAATACAATACCTGCTTGTAAGCATTAAAACACAATGCACAGAGCTCCATTATTAAGCTTAGAACTTCCTAATATCTCGCTAGATAAACTTTTCTGCAGCTTAGGGAGTTATTCTAGCCAAGGGTTGATACACAGACCATTGTTCTATTTGTCCTTACTTTCTACATCTCACATAACTTTTCTGCTGACAAATCTCAGGCTTCCACATAGCTCTAACCGCAGTTCTGCTGTCTCCGAGGCCTGCCTCTCGCAGCTTTCCCAAAACCCTCTGATTTTAAGAATTCCACCCCCACCCCCACTACCAAAACCAATAAATCAGTTTTAAATGTCTGCTGTAAATGTGACATTTCTGGAGCCAAAGCCAGCTGCAATTCTGTAGGTTCTGCTGGCCCTTCAGTGGCACCCATTTGGTCTGTGAGCCATGAAACACACACGCCAGATGTGCAGGACCAGCCCTTGCGCAGTTCCCAATGCCGGCTGACAGACTGAGGGTTCTGTGCTGCTTTAGAGGTGAACCGGGGAGAAATGGAACCCACAGAATAAAACTTGGCCCCCGTTTTTGCCAGGGTGATGGTCGCGCTCAGTGAGCAGCAGGGAGTGGGACTGAGGGGCACTGGGGGGACGTGGGACCGTGGGATTGGGGTTCTGGGGGGGTGAGAAACAAGAGAGAGAATAGAAAGTTTCAGTTCCCCTGAAGGTGCTGGATAGGGCTTAACGATGAACTAGCAAAAACCCACAGAAGGATGTAAATGTGTGGACACAGCAGGGCAAATGAGGTTGGAACCCGTGAAGGAACAGAAAAGGGAACTCCAGTGAGGGGTTTTGGGCAAGTTCTGGACCACAGAAGGAGCAGTGCCTGCCCGAAATGAAAGTTTGAGGCGGGGTTATCTGGGATATTGGGGGCACTCAGTGAAAACAACACTGAGAAACCTCATATTTAGGGCTCTCCAGCACCATAAAAGGATTTCATAAAGAGGCCGAGCCATGCAACTTATTTCTCGGAAAAGTGAAGTTTCAGTACTTGGTAAGGGACACATTTTAATGAATATTTATAATTAGGATGGATAAATACCCCATGGCAAAGTCCCCCCTGACCTGCAGGACCAGGAGAGATCCGCTGTGAGTCTGAGCTGATAAAGAATTCCGGCTTTCTGATACGTCCAGTTCCATCAGGGAGTTCAGTCCGGCTGATTTTGGTATCGGGGCTGGGGGGACACTGGGGACACTTGGGGGGGACACAGGACTGAGGGATTGGGATTGTGGTGCTGGGGGGACACTGGGGGAGTCACAGGGCTGGGATTGGGGTAATGGGGGGCTCTGGGGGAAAATGAGGGGCGTTGGGGGACTGGGCCAGGTCTGGATTGGGGTAATGGGTGGCTCTGGGGGGGCGGACACAGGAGATGGTGGGAGTGGATTGGGGTGATGGGGGGGCTGTCAGACACTGTGGGGGCAGAGGGTGATGCCTGGATTTGGGTTGAGGTTCTGAGGTGACACCAAAGAAATTGGGGAAGGGGCGTGGGATTTTGGTCAGGGGACAAGGCGAGGAGGACTCTGGGGGTCTCAGGGAGTGACCCCAGGATTTGGGTCATGATCCTGCTGGGGCTGAGGGGACTTGTAGTCATGGGAGTAGGATTGGCTTCTGGATGTGATGGTACTGTGGGATTGGGGTCCCTGGGGGGCTGGGGGACATTGGGGAGGCCAAAGTAACCCCAGGATTTGGGATCAGGGACCCCAGACATTCCCAGGGGTTGGCTGGCCAGGAGTGCCTCTCCTTCCCCCTGGGCTGACCCCACTCCCCTCCCCAGTCCCTCACTGAGGAATCCTCCTCTGTGTTCCCTCTGTGTCCCCCAGTGTCCCACCCTGGTCCCTGTGGCCTCTCCACTCCATGGCCCTCCTGGCGCAGACCCTGGCACTGCTGGCAGTGACCGTGGCCACCACGGGCATCGAGGGGGTGACCCTGGACATGGCCCAAGACTCCTTCGATGACCAGTACCAGGACTGTGGCCCTGCCATGGCTGAGGTGTTGTCAACCCTCAACCGCTCCGAGTTGCAGCAGAACCCTCTCTTTGCCCAGGCCTGGACTAAGGCCACGGCTGAGTGGCACAAACGGGGGTCCCCTGTGTCCCCTCTGGCGTCCCCAGCCCACGCCATCGCCCTCATGGCCTTCACAATGGATGACCTGTACAGAGAGTTCAACGCAGCCGTGCGTACAGCCGGGCGCTCCAGCCAGGAATACCGGGACAACTTCCACTTCAAAACGCTGCATTTCCTGCTGACCCAGGCCCTGGCGACGCTGAGGGCAACTCGGGGACCGCAGTGTCACAACGTGTACCGGGGGGTGGACGGGGTCAGGTTCAAGGCAGAGTATGGCGACATCGTCCGGTTCGGTCAATTCGCGTCGGCATCACAGAGCCAAACGGCCTCCCAGCAATTCGGGATGGACACGGTGTTCCAGGTGCACACGTGCCACGGCGCAGAAATCCGGGAATTCTCCAAGTATCCTCATGAGAAGGAGGTGCTGATCCCACCCTTTGAGACCTTTGAGGTCATCAAAGTTGGCCAGGAAGGGAGAAAGGGTGAGGATCCAGCTCCGCTCCACTGGGACCTTCAGCAAATACAACTGCGAGTGGCTGCACGGTGACACCACAGGTGACAGCCTGGGGCAATGGGGACACCCACTGTGGCCATGGGGACACCAACAGTGGACAGGGTACACCCATGACAGGGCACAGGGGGTGGGGACTCTCACTCAGAGTTTGGGGACGGGGACAGGCCATGCTGGGGACACCAAGTCTGGGGACACCCATTGTGGGCACAGGGACAGGGCACAGAGATGGAGACCCCCACTTCTGGGAGGGAAAGGGGAAAGGAACACCCATGCCAGGGGACAACAGGGACAGGGACAGAGACATGGCCCCCCCAACCCGTTCCAACTCTGTCACTCCCCAGTGAAGGCAGTGCTGTGGGGATTGGGCCCTGTGTGCTGGACGTGGGTGGGCTGGGACCCCTCATGGCACTTCTGGAACCCCTGTCACCACCTGTCACCTGTCACGGCATCCTGACTCCACCTGAACCTTGTCACCCCTAAGCCCACCATGACACCCCTGACCTCCCTGGCCCCTGTGCCCCCCTGTGCCCCCCACAACACCCTGTCACCTGTCTCCTCGTGGCCCCATCTCTGCTCTCACCCCTAACTCCCTATTATGGTCACCCCCAATGCCCTCACTCCCCACATGATCCCCCTGATGTCCGTCTCTTTGTCCCCCAGGTGGGAGCGTCCCTAGGGCTTCCTTCCAACTTGGAGGACTCCTCCTGGCCACCACAGCCCTGGCAGTGGCCACCGGGATCCTCTGAGCCACGAGACCACCATGGCAGCAAGGTCACTTTGGCATGGCCACCATGCCACCAACGTCACGGTTGTCACTGTGGCCACCACAATCACCAAGACCACCAGGACCCCAGAGAAACGAGGCCACCAAGGCTACCAAGGCCGCCACTGCCACTATGGCCATCTTGGCGGCTATTGCCACCATGAGGTCACTGTGGCCATCACAGGCACTCTGGACACCATGGTCTGTACAACCACCAAGGCCACAGTGAACACCATGGTCATCAAGACTCCCTGAGCCACAAGGCTACCACAGCCACTCTGACCACTGTGTCCATCAGGGCCATTGTGCAAAGCAATTCTATTAAATAATTCTGTCAAAAAAATTTCATTGAATAATTCTGTCAAAGCCAGCAAAAAGTGACAATTCTTATGCAGTACTCAATGTCAGTCCTCACACCAACATTCGTGGGAACGTCTCTTTCTCTCAACCTTGAGGAGCAACCCTGGGGAGCATCCACTTCCTAAAGGAGGAACCTCACACACATTTCATTCCAAGCAGGAATAGGGAGAGGAATCTCTCTCTGAGAGGGGACTGGACATTCCCAGGGTCACATGATGGATGGTCAGGCCCAGCTCCGGTGCTTTACCCTTAGTTATCAATTCAGGGTTGGTGATTTGGGCAGGTTTTAGCCCAATTCAGCACCAAAATCAGCACAAGACCTCTCTCAGTGCAGCCATGATGGCCACAAATGGGGCATTGTCCATAGGCCACATTCCAGGCAGAGCATCCTGCCACATCCTGCACTTCAGGGGGACATTAAAGGCTGGAAACTGGGTGGTTCAAGAGTGCAAGGGCAGATCCTGTCCCTGGAGAGGGACAGTCCCCACTGCCAGTCCAGGTTGGGGGGGACGTGCTGGAGCAGTTCTGGAGAAGAACCTGGGAGGGTTGGAACCTGTGGAGCTGGCCATGTGGCCTGGGGCCAGGAGGGACCAAGGAGGTGTTGGAAAGAGTGGGGCCAAGAGGTCAGGGTCGCTCCATCCCAAACCATTGCAGAGCCCCCGGGGCCGGGATGGGGCGGGGCGGGCGCTCGGCAGCGCCGGCAGCTCGTGCTGCCGCCTGCTGTTGGCACCCGGAACTGCAGCTGGGGGCGGCGCATGCGCAGTGCCGCTGATTTCCCACGCTCACTGCTGCCCTCCGGTGGACAATTCCCAAACTGCAACTCCAGGAGATGAGCGGGTAAAGAGGGAAAATTCCCTGTTTTGAAAGAAAAAAGTGTTTCCTGAGCGAAACATCAGGGTTTTTTTTCATCAATAAATGGGTGGTGCTTGCCTCTGTCCCCATTTCTCCATTTAATTTTTCATCCTTCTTCATTCTGTTTGTTTTTCTTTTTTTCCTCCCAATGCTTCTTCTGAACTGTTTCCTCAAATCAGGAACTTTGGAACTGGCTCTGAACTGATCGTTCATCCTTTTAACATTGCACTGAACAGCCCCTGCCAGCTTCCGCAGCCCTTCCTGGTGCTCCACACCCTTCCACAGGTCCCTCCCTTCCCTGGACATGCTCCAGCCCCTCCAGGTCCTTTCTGAGGGGCTGCAGTGAATGAGGAAAAAGGGAGGAATATTTCTCCAGCACCTCTTTGAAGATCAAGCTTTGAAAAATAAAGCTTTAAGTGGCCTCTAAAGAAAACTCCAGGAACTGTTTTATTTTAGGAAATGAGGCGCCCTGCAGGAGAGAAATTAAAGGAGCTGTAGCGGATACATCAGGTGAGCCAGCAGCAAATTTTGGTAAAATTTTGATACACCAGGCAAGCAAGGATCAAATTTCTGATAAACATTTGATACACCAGGTGAGCAAGGATCAAGTTTTTGATACATTTTTTATACGCCAGGTGAGCAAGTGGCAATTTATTGCTACATCAGGTGAGCAGCCAAGGAGCATCAGCAGGTGGCCGTGACGTTGCCACTCCCAAACCCCTCTATGGGGAAGTGCCCAAGCGGCCCCAGGCACTGCCCAATCTCTGCTGTCCGTGCTGTCCTGCGCTCTCCTGGCTGCTCCAGCCCCCACTTGTGCTGGTGCTGCTGCCCTGGCATCGGTCCCTCGCTGGGCAGCTCTCGGAGGGGCTTTTCCAGGATGGACGCCTTGTTACAGTGACCAAGGTGGCCACAGTGGCAATAATGGCCACAGTGACCACAATGGTAACAATGGCCACAGTGATCACAGTGGACAAAGTGACCATAGTGGCCATAATGGCCTCGGTAGCCTTGGTGGCCTCATTTTTCCTGGGGGTCCGGGTGGCCTTCGTGCTCATGGTGACCACAGTGGCCTCCATAACCACAATGACCTTGGTGGCCTGGTGGCTTAGAGGGTTCCAATGGCCACTGCCATGGCCACGGTAGCTAGGAGAAGCCCCCCAAGGTGGGGGAGTTCCTGGGGAGGCTCCCACCTGTGGGAACAAAGAGAGGGGTCAGGGGGATCATGGGGTGAGAGGGTCAGGGGGCCATGGGGGAGGCAAAGTGGGGATGGGGGTCCTTGAGAGTGTGGGATGTCAGAGGGGGCCATAATGAGGTCCCTTTCCCCTGTGCCCAACCATGGGTGGCCTTGTCCCCCAACCCCAGTGGGTGTTCCCAGCACTGGATGTCCCTGTCCCCCTTACCTGTCACTGGGTGTCCCCATCCCCTGTGCCCAGCAGTGGCTGTCCCTGACCTTGTCCCCAGCTCTGGGTGTCCTGCCTCCCAGCCACAGTGGGTGTCCCTGTCCCCTCTGGGCCATGGGTGTCCCCAGCACTGTGTGTCCTTGTCCCCAACCCTCACTGAGTGTCCCCATCCCCCCAGGTTGTTCCCAAGATGTCACCTCGCAGCCACTCGCAGTTGTACTTGCTGGAGTTCCCAGTGGAGCGAAGTCCAATGTTCATCGTGCTTCCTTCCATCTTGACATCAGTGACCTCAAAGATCTCAAAGGGTGGGATCAGCACCTCACGGTTTTTAGGATCGTAGGAAAAATTCTGGATGTCCACGCCGTGGCACGTGTGCACCTCGAACATCGTGACTGTCCCATAACGCTGGGCCACCTTTTTGTCCAGAGACGACAAAGCGAATTGACCGAAGCGAACTTTATCACCAAGTTTTGCATTGAACTGGTATTTCCTCACCCCCCGGAACACATCCAGACACTTATTATTAGGGACTCTCAGCTTCTGGAGGACGTCGGTCAGCAGGAAATGCAGCGTTTTGAAGTGGAAGTTGTCCCGGTATTCCTGGCTGGAGCGTCCAGCCTCACGCACAGCATCATTGAACTCCCTGTACACGTACTTCATCGTGTAGGCCATGACAGCGATGGCCTGGTCATTGGTCAGAGAGGATGAATGGGAGCCTCGATTCTGCCACTCGGCCGTTGCATTTGTCCAGACCTCGGCAAACTTGTCATTCTTGAGGAAATCAGAGCGCTTGAGTTCTGGCAACTTCTCAGTCATTTCATCCTTACACTTCAGGTACTGGTCATCAAAGGAGTTCTGGGCCATGTCCAGGGGCTTCACCTCGATGCCCATGGTGGCCACGGTCATTGCCAGCAGTGCCAGGGTCTGAGCCAAGGGGGCCATGGAGAAGAGAGGCCACAGGGACCAGGGTGGGACACTGGGGGACACAGAGGGGACACAGACGACAGACTGTGTGGCACAGGGAAGACACTGAGAAACACCAGGGGATGCTGAGGAGACATTGATGGGACAGAGGGGACTCTGAGGGACATGGCAGGACATGGGGAAGCTTCCTTGGGGAGGGGCTGGGGAGGAAGAGTGGGGTCAGTCGGGGAAGGAGGGCAGCCCTGGCCAGGAGACCACTGGAACCTGATCCCAAATCCTGGGGTCACTCCTGGATGCCCCAGTGTCCCCCAGACTCTCAATCCCACTCCCATCATTCTGTGTCTCACCTCCTGGTGTTTCCCAGTGCCTCTGTTACCCCAATCCCTCTCCCAGTCCTTTGTACCCCTCCCAGGGACCCCATGTCCCCCGGGACCCTGACCCAAGGTCCTCCAGTGCCCCCCTTGTCCCCATCCCATACCCCATGATGACTCTGGTGACCCGTGGACACTGATCCAGTCTTTTGTGTCCTGAGTGTGCCCCAGTGCCCCCCAGTACCCCACTGCCACTCCCATGGTCCTGTGTCCCCATCGCTGCCCCTAGACCACCCCAGGACCCCAGCCCCTGTCCTGTGACACCCCCAGTGCCCCCCAGACCCCAATCCCACAGTCCCGTGTTCCCCCACAAAGGGTCCCCCAGTCCCTGATACCGAAATCAGTTGGAGTGAGCTCTCTGATGGAACTGGAGGTATCAGAAAGACGGAATTCCTTCTCAGCTCAGACTCACAGCAGATCTCTCCTGGTCCTGTAGGTCAGGGGGACTTTGCCATGGGGTATTTATCCACCACAATTATAAATATTCATGAAAATGTGTCCCTCACCTCTTACAGAAACTTAATTTTTCCTGTAGATAATCTGCATGGCTCTGCCTCTTTTAGGAAATAATTTTAATTGTGCTGGGGTGTCATAAAAATGGGGTGTCAGAGTATGCTTTTCGCTGAGTGCCCCAATATGCCAGATGACCTTGCCTCAAACTTTTGCTTTTGGCAGGCACTTCTCCTTCTGTGTTACAGAACTTTACAAAACCCGTGCACTGGAGTTCCCTTTATCTCTTTTTACACATGTTCAAGCAAACTTTGCCCTGCTGTGTCCACAATTTTACATCCTTTTATTGTTTTTTGCCAGTTCATCTTTAAGTTCTATCCAGCACCATTGAGGGATCTGAAACCTTCTATTTTCTTTCTTATTTCTCACCTCCCAGGACCCCAGTCCCACTCCTCAGCGACTGTTCTCCTCATCCAAGAGGCCAGGAAATCCAATTTGGACAAATGTTTATGGTATATACTCTGCTTGCCATAGAGTCAAGGGATGTGGAACGAAGGGAGGAGCGCACAGTGTTACAGAGAGCTCTGGAATTGGTAGCGAGAAAAAGAGAAAATGTAGGAACTCACTTGCCATCTGCTTTGAGCATTGCTCATGCTCATGGACCCACAAGGGAAGAAAGAAGTCAATTAACAGCACAGGGATCTCCGATTAAATATAATGAAGAATTATTGTCCCTCCTCGATTCCTCCCAGCTGCCCAAAGAAGTGGCCGTACTACAGTCCAGGGCACACCAGCCTGGGGATTGATAAATCCCTGTGGGTAAATAGATTTGCAATAAAGCTGCACGAGAGGCTCCACAACAAAGCACCCTGGTGTTAATTCCTGAGCAAGGAATTTCTCTGCCAGAGGTGAGGCCTGGATAGAGTTGGGCAGATTGAAAATTGACGGCCTAACTAAAAGCCCACAATAAAGAGGGTGAGTAAGAGGTTACTCCCAATAACCAGGTCAGGCCCTTCCCAGCTGATGCTGCAATTTGTAAAGGAGAAAAGAACCAGCAAAGCTCTGGGGAATTGATGCCATGGGGATTGGTCTGTGGCCTCATATCCTCAGTGTCCGTAGGATAAAATTGTCAGGTTGGTTACAGAGCAATGCCCAATATGTTTTCAAAAGAACCCTTTGAATTCAAAACCATCACCTCCAGGCACCACTGAAAGAGGAAACACTCCCAATGATAACTGCCAAATGGAATTTCTGAGCTACCATGCAAACATGGGCTCAGCTATCTCCTGGTGTTGGTGGATCACTTCTTGGGGGCTCCAGAACTTCTCCTGCCACTCCAGTGTGGAGAAAATATCGGCGGGAGAAATGCGGCACTCGATACGAATGATCAGCAAGTCTCAAACTTTATTGATAGGCATACATATTTATATTGGTGTTAATGAAGTTAATGCATATTGCAAAGGCGAGCTCACAATTGGTTAGTTACTTATCAGTCAACTACGCCTACTTCTGCATTCTTATGGCTACTCTATTGAAACTTTTCTTCATATTTCTTCATTTTTCTTCATAAAGGCTCTCTCCCACATCCTAATGTTGCACCAAGGGCACAGTGTCCTTTGCTTTATATGGACACTGACTGCTGACTCTTATACTTGTCTATCTCTTGCTTATTCATTGGTATCCTGTCGACATGGCCTTTCTCAGCTAACCAACTGTCCACAAAATCCTCTACAGTTTTTCTGTTGAACAAGCATGGTCTGATTAAATGCAGCAGATATCATCTTTTGCACCATGTTCTGTAAGCATATGCAAAAACATGGCAAAATTAACATGATTAACAAAGCTACAATGCCTACTGTAATGCCAACCTTAACAATAGAACGTAACCATGATCCTAGGCCTAAAGATTTGAGCCATCCATCAATACTGAGGCCTGATTCCACTTGTAAATTTCCAGTTAACCGTCGCAGCTCAGAGAGCTGAGAGTGGACAGACTGTGCATGGTCAGAAAGGTTCATACAGCACATACCCTCAAATTCTTCACAGCCATGGCCTTGTGCTAGTAAAAGAAAATCAATTGCAGCTCTATTCTGAAGTGTTGCATGGTGAATAGAATCGACATCAAGCAAAAGGCTAGAAATTGCCAAAGAGGTGGCATTAGTTTACTTAGCAAGCCAGCATCCCAATTTGTTTAGGGTGGCATGAGCACCTGCAGCTGCCACTCCTGGAGTCAAAAAAGACGCTGCAACTATAGCCTCTGGGGACCAAAACTTCACATCATCTTTGCAATCAGCAGTAAATGCATGATTCATTCTTTTACTTCCATGACGTCGGTGGCTCATATTTAGTATCATGGACATATTGGGTGTGAGTAGAGACAGCTGTCCAATTGTACATGGCCCCCCACGCAGCATCGATGGGACACCGGCCCAAGCACGGTCCCCACAAATTAAAAAGTAACCTGCTGGCAATTGAATAGGGTCATTTGATGAGATTGACACTGTCTTTGTAGTATAATTGCACCAGGCTGTTGCATTACGGTAAATAGCCATGCTAGAAGTTACAGTAGTAGAATGGTTCTTGGCTGGAAGCTGGCTTCTATGATTAAAATTAAGACATGCATCTGCCATCACTGAACCTAACAGCTCTAACTCTTGGGGTTCCTGCGGTGCTAAGGGAAAATAGGAAACCCATTGATCCCAGCTGTCTACACTTGCTTTAGCATTGTTGGTCTTGCAGGTGGGTACATTTGAAGGGCATGGCCAGGGATCTGCTGGTAGCCCAACCAAACAGGTTGTAAATGGGTTACCGGGAGAAGATAATGACAGGCAAATAGCCTCCTGGTTAGTTAAGTTTGCCAGGGTGACCCAAATATTAGTTTTGGGCTGAGGTGGGACCCATGCTGATGGGCTTTCACTCCTCTGGCAGCGTCTGCACTATCTATGGAGAGAATGAAAATTAGTAAAACAGCAGCATAAGTCTGCCACATCACCTTGATTTTTCCAGACGCTGCTCTGAACCACTCAGACATGTTTCTAAGGATATTTTTGCTTTCCTTTCCTCTATCCTCTTTGGTCTGCCCAATTTATCTCTTTAGCCCTTAACACAAGTTACGAAAACTAATGTTGTTTGTGATGGAGAAATACGACCACACTTAGACTGTAAAATACACACCAGCCCTAAAATGTACATAAGTGCTGAATTCCCCTATACCATCATTTTCGTTCTGGTATCATACAACTGTAACCCTTCACCATACCTGTAAATTTAAATCTCTCCAGAGTTAATCTGCCATAAACTACAACTCTGCCCCATCAGGTATAGAACGTGTACCCACTTAGTTTGTTGACAACCCCCAAAACATACCTGCAGCATAGTTCTATCTACGTTTGATACAAGCTAATTCTAGCTAAATTCTAGATTCTGGTGTTGGTGGATCACTTCTTGGGGGCTCCAGAACTCCTCCTGCCACTCCAGCAAGGCCAGGGAAGCCACCCAGGCACTCCCCCAAGAGATCATCCCCAGGCTCAAGGTGCCTGCAGGGATGTCACCTGATAGGGGACCCCAATTGGTATCTGAGGTGTGGCAGCAACTCAGTGAGCAGTGGGGGAGTGGGGCTGGGGAACTGGGGGGACATGGGACCGTGGGATTGGGGTCGTGGGGTGTGAGCAATAAGACAGAGAATAGAAAGTTTTAGATCCCTTAATGGTGCTGGCTAGGGCTTAAAGAAGAACTAGCAAAAAACAATAAAAGGATGTCAAAGTGCATACACAGAAGAGCAAAGGTGGCTGGAACATGCGGAGAAAGAGATAAAGGGAGCTCCAGTGAGGGGTTTTTGGCAAATTCTGTAACACAGAAGGAGCAGCAGTGTCTGCCAAAAGTTAAAATTCAAGCTGAGGTCATCTGGCATACTGGGGCATGCAGTGTAAACCACACTGAGAAAGCTCATATTTAGGACTCTACAGGACCATAAAAGGATTTCCACAAAGAGGTGGTGCTGGGTTCTGTGGGTGGAGCCATGCAAATTATTTCTCGGAAAAGTGAAGTTTCTGTAAGAGGTGAGTGACACATTGTTATGAATATTTATAATTGTGGTGGATAAAGTCCCTGTGGCAAACTGCCCCCTAGCCTGCAGGACCAGGAGAGATCCACTGTGAGTCTGAGCTGGTAAAGAATTCTGGCTTTCTGATACCTGCAGTCCATCAGGGAGTTCAGTCCGCTGTTTTGGTATCGGGGCTGGGGGGACACGGGAACTTGGAGGGACACAGACGGGATTGGGATTGTGGTGCTGGGGGACACTGTGGGAGTCACAGGTCTGGGATTGGGGTAATGGGGAGCTCTTGGGGAAAATGAGGGGGGACACAGGAGATGGTGGGAGTGGGATTGGGGTGATGGGGGGCTGGGAGACACTGTGGGGGCAGAGGGTGATGCCTGGATTTGGGTTGATGTCCTGGGGTGACACCAAAAAAATTGGGGAATGGGAATGGGAGTGGGGTCGTGGGACAGGCCGAGGAGCACACTGGGGGGCTCAGGGAGTGACCCCAGCATTTGGGTCAGGATTCTGCTGGGGCTGAGGGGACTTGAATTCATGAGAGTAAGACTGGGCTTCTGGGGGGCCATGATACTGTGGGATTGGGGTCCCCAGGGGGCTGGGAGGTGTTGGGGAGGCATAAGAAAGCCAAGGATCTGGGATCAGGGACCCTGGACATGTCCAGGGGTCTGCTGGCCAGGAGCGCCTCCCTTCCCCTGGGCTGGCTCCACTCCCCTGCCCAATCCCTCATTAAGGAACCCTCCCCATGTGTCCTCTGTGTCCCCTCTTTGTCCCCACTGTCCCATAGTGCCCTGGTCTCCGTGGTCTCTCCCTCCATGGTCCCCCTGGCTCAGACCCTGACACTGCTGGCAGTGGCCATGGCCACCATGGCTGTTGATGCGATCCCCCTGGACATGGCCCCGGACTCCTTTGATGACCAGTACAAGGGCTGTGGCCCTGCCATGAAGGCGGCATTGCTGACCCTCAGCTGGTCTGAGTTTGAGCAGAACAAGAAGTTTGCCGAGGTTTGGGCAAAGGCTGTAGCCGAGTGGCAGAGTCAGGGGCCCTCTGAGTCCCCTCTGTCCCCAGACCAGGCCACTGCCATCATGGCCTTCTCAATGGATGGCCTGACCACCAGCATGTTCAATGATGCTGTGCGCGTGGCCGGGCGCTCCCGACAGGAATACCTGGACAACTTCCACTTCAAAACGCTGCATTTCCTGCTGACCGACGCCCTGGCCACGCTGAGGGACGCTCAGAAAGGGCAGTGTCGGGATGCGTTCCTGAAGGTGTGTGACACCCGGTTCGAGGCACAGCTTGGCGACACGGTTCGGTTTGGTCTATTCATGACGGTATTCCCGAGCAAACCAATTGGCGAGTGCCCCGGTGAGACAATGCTCGAGCTGCGCACGTGCCATGGCGTGGAATTGCAGTTTTCCAGCGAACAGCCGGAACCTGACATGGTGCTGATCCCACCCTTTGAGACCTTCAAGGTCACCCAATACACCCAGGAAGGGGACAAGACACAGATCCAGCTCCAGTCCACCGGGACCTACAGCAAATACAACTGCGAGTGGCTGGGAGGTGACACTACAGGGGACAGCTGTGGGGGATGGGGACAGCCCTGATAGGGCACAGGGGATAATGGCACTCACTGGGGATGGGGGACAGGGACACCCATAGTGTGTGGGGGGACAAGGATACCCTGGGCTGGGGACATCCACTGTGGGCACAGGGATGGGAACAGACATGACGGGGAACAGGGATGGGGACCCCCACTTCTGGGAGAGAGCAGGGACAGGAACAGCCATGCCAGGGGACAAGGGACAGGGACAGGGACAGGGACCCCACCAGGGTACCAACCTCTGATAAAGATTGGTCCCTCTCTGATAAAGGCAGTTATTTGGGGATGGGCACTGTGTACAGAACATGGGTGGGTCAGGACCCCCCATGGCACTCCCTGAAACCCCCTGTAACCCCCTGTAACCCCCCCCCCATGGAAATCTCTGACTCCTCTCGACCCCTGGCACTCCTAAGCCCACCAAGACCCCCCTGACCTCCCTGGCCTCTGTTCCCCCCCATGCCCCCCCAGAACTGCTGTCATCTGTCACCTCATGGCCCCCATCTCTCCTGTAACCCCTAAGCCTCCATTATTGCCATCCCTGACCCCTTCACTCCCCTTACTGTCCCCTGATGCCGATTTTTGTCCCTCAGGTGGGAGTGTCCCCAGTGCCCCCTTCCACGTTGGAGGACTCCTTCTGGCCACCACAGCCCTGACACTGGCCACTGGAATCCTCTGAGCCACGAGGCCACCGAGGTCACTGTGGTCACTGCGGCAACTATGGCCACCATGGCAACCAAGGCCGCTGATGTCACTGTTGCCACCACGATCACCAAGACCACCAGGACCCCCAGAGAAACAAGACCACCAAGGCTACCAATTCCACCACTGCCACTATGGCCACCATGGCAGCTATTGCCACCATGAGGTCACTGGGGCCACCATTGTCACTGTGGCACTATGGACACCACAGCCACTCTGGCCACCATGGTCACTATAACCAAGGCCCTCTGGCCACCTTGATCACCAAGATTACTTGAGCCACAAAGTTACAACAGCCAATGTAGCTACTGTGGCCACCAGTATCACTGGGCAAAGCAATTCTATTAAATAATTCTATCAAAACCATTCTATTAAGTATATCTGTCAAAGCCATCAAAAAGTGACAGTTCTTAAGCAGGGCTCAATGTCACTCACCACACCAACACTCATGGGAATGTCGCTTTCTCGCAAAATCAAGGATGATTCTTGGGGAGCAACCCCTTCCTGAGGGAGGAAACTCACACATATTTCACTCCAAGCAGGAACAGGGGAAAGGAATCTCTGTCTGAGAGGGAACTGGATGTTCCCAGGGTCAGATGACGGACAGCCATGCCCACTTCTGGTGCTTCATCCTCAGTTCTCAATTTGGGATTGGTGATTTGGACTGGTTTTAGCCCCACTCATCACCAAAATCAGCACAAGACCCCTCTCAATGCTGTCCCAATGGCCACAAATGGGGCATTGTCCCTTGGCCACATTCCAGGCAGAGCATCCTGCCACATCCTGCACTTCAGGGGGACCTTAAAGGCTGGAAATTGGGAGGTTCAAGAGGGCAATGGCAGGTCCTGTCCCTGTGGACAGACAGTCTCTGGTTCCCATCCAGGCTGGGGTTGACCTCCTGAAGCAGCTCTGGAGAAGGACCTGGGGGTGCTGGTGGGTGACCCATGGAACTGGCTTTGTGTCCTGGGGCCAGGAAGGATCCAGGGGGCATCAAGAGAGGTGGGACCAGGAGGTCAGGGAGTGATCGTGCCCCTCTGCCCTGTCTAGGGAGGCACATTGGGAGTGCCGTGTCCAGCTGTGCCCAGTGCCGTGTCCTGTTCTGGGCTGCTCTGGACCCAATCCTGTGCTCAGGGATGACGCTGCCTGAGCTGGGAGGTTGGGCCAGGTGCCCACTCTGGGTCCTTCCAGCCTGACCCATTCTGGCATTTGGGAATTCTGGCAGTTGTGGTTCAGGAATTGTCCACAGCGAGGGGGCATCAGCAGCACTGCGCATGCGCCGCTCCCAGCTGCAGTTCCAGGTGCTAACAGCAGGCGGCAGCACGAGCTGCTGGCGCTGCCGAGCGCCCGCCCCGCCCCATCCCGGCCCGCGGGGGCTCTGCAATGGTTTGGGATGGAGCCACCTTAAAGCCCGTCCGGTGCCAGCCCTGCCATGGGCAGGGACATCTTCCCCTGGGCCGGGCTGCTCCAGGCCCTGCCCAACCTGGCCATGGACACGGCCAGGGATGGGGCAGTCACAGCTTCTCTGGGCAGCCTGTGCCAGGGCATCACCACCGCCAAAGGGAAGGATTTTATAGGAAAGATGGGTTGTGAAAATGACAAGGTGGATTGGGTTCTTTCTTGGGAGAAATGGTTGTCAATGTCTTCAAAATGGATCTTGATGGCTCCACAGACATGAAGTTTGTCACTGAACCCTGGAGGTTTGACCAGAAAGGTTGAAGTCCTGAACTCTTGACTAATAAGAGAAATGGGTCCCCACGAAGTCTATTCTATACCCCAGATAGCCTGAAATTCTGAACTTTGGGAGAAAATGACAGCTTCAAGGGGAATGTGGGGGAGGTGGTTTGGGAATGCTGCATCTTCCTGGTACCTCAGCCAATGGGGAAAGGGTGAAGGCAACATGCGGCCAGGAGTTTGGGATAAAAGGAGGCTGTGCTCTCTGAAACCTGGAGAGAGAAACCCCACAGGGGATATGGCTGTGGAAACTGTCCCTTTATTCGAATCAAGTTTCAAGACTATTTTTGAACACTTGGCTTTTCATAGTGTGGCTTTTCCCCACATACTGAAGGTGCTGGGTAGAGCTTAAAGTCTGACTGGCAAAAATGATAAAAGGGTGTAAAAGTATTTACACAGGACAATAAACATGGCTCTAAGCAGTGGAGAAAGAGATAAAGGGAACTCTAGTGGGGTTTTTGACAAATTCTGAAACACAGAAGGAGCGACACCTGCCCAAAGCGAAAGTTTGAGGCAAGGTCATCTGAGATATTGGAGCACTCAGAGCAAATGACCCCCAGAAACCCCAGTCTTATGACCCTCCAGGACAATAAAAAATATTTCCTAAAAGAGGCAGGGCCATGCCGATTATTTACGGGAAATGTGCTGGTTTTGTATTAGCTAAGAAGCCCATTTGAATGAATATGTATAATTAGGACAAATAGATTTCTGTGTGGCAAAGTCCCCTCTCTTGTGCAGGACCAGGAGAGATCATGGTTCCTCGTGGCCCCTCATGGCCCCTCCTGTACCCCTGTAATCCCTGACCCCTCTCTGACCCTCCTCAACCTCCTCACCTCCATGGATCACTCATCCCTCTCTTTTTCCCCCCAGGTGTGAGCATCCCCAGGGCCCCCTCCCACCTCAGAGGGCTCCTCCTGGTCACTACAGCCATGGCAGTGGCCACCAGGATTGTCTCAGACATGAGGTAAGGAAGGTCACCGTGGTCTCCACAATCTCCAAGGCCACTGTGACCCCCAGAGAAAAGAGCCAACCAAAGGTGCCAAGGCCACCACTGCCATTTTTCCAGGACAGAAATAAGGGACAAAAGAGGAAGAGAAGAGAAGAAGAGAAGAGAAGAGAAGAGAAGAGAAGAGAAGAGAAGAGAAGAGAAGAGAAGAGAAGAGAAGAGAAGAGAAGAGAAGAGAAGAGAAGAGAAGAGAAGAGAAGAGAAGAGAAGAGAAGAAAATTCTACCTACTCCCCACCCCCCAACATTTCATTAACTGCCCTTTACTTCTTTGGAGATTCATTTATTTGCATTCTTGCCCAAATCCTGTGAATTCCCAAATATTCAGGACTTAAACCAAACCAAACTCTATTTCCGCATCCCAATTAATCCAACCCAGAAAGGAATAAAAGGAATGTTTCTTTTCAAAGAGAATATGTGAATCTGGTGGTAGATAAGGCCTGGGACTTGTAGAGAAGGAAGTGACTGCAGAAACTATCAGTTTCAGAAAATGTTCTTTATTGATATGGACTGCTGCTCAGACAAAGTCCTATGAAATTCCTGAATTTTGAGAAGAAGAACAAAGACTTAACAAGCTTATGAATATTAATTTCCCCACCCCGTGTGGAGTTAAAGCTCATTTGAATGGTCATGTGTATGTGTGATAGAAGGGCGGGGTGTGTAGCAAGGGTGACGTGCAGTAGCTGGACTGTGAAGTCTGCACCTTCTTAATACCTCAGCCAATGGGGAAGGGGAGTGGGAGATATGGCCAAGAAATTCAGATAAAAAGGAGGCTGCATCATCCAGCAATTTGAGAGACCTCATGAGGGAATTCCCCATGGCCTCTCCATTTATTCATTAATAAAATTACAGGACTCTTCTGTCTCCTTCCTGCAAGGAAACTTCTGGCAAGCTGAATTTTTCTGCTCAAATGTTCAATAGCAAAAATATTGTTCCACTTGCATCCTAAGCGGTATGCTTGGCTGCAGCCAGAGTCTCACCCACAAAATGGCGGCTCTGCCTTTTATACCCCTGGAGTTGCATCAGCCAAATACATATCATTAGTAGTCATACATATACAAACATTTTCCTTCTATATCCCTGGCCCCTCCCAAAGTCTGCCAGTTGACTCTTCCTTGCTTTCCATTGGTGGAGACCTTCCTGCAGTCTGATTGGAGGTGAGGTGTTGTCATGCCACGCCCCCCCAGCAACAGGCTTGGCCCTTTCCCAGCTGCCCCATGCAAGGGGCACAGGGGCAAGCCCTCCCTCCACATGACCCTGACAACTCTGACAACCTGGGCCATCTGGTGGCAACAATACAGAGGGAGGAAAGGAGACTAGGAGAAGAACAAAGGTTGTCCGAAAAACAAACCACAATAAAATAGCCATAAAAAATAAAACTTCTCTTAACGTACAAACAATATTCACCCCTGAAATGTGAGAGCCAATCATCATGTTACCCATCTGTACCAAAGCTGTGGCTGCCCCACTCCTGGAACGGTTCAAGGCCAGAATGGGCAGGGCCTGGAGCAGCCTGGCCCAGGGGAAGATGTCCCTGCCCATGGCAGGGCTGGCACCGGACGGCCTTTAAGGTCGCTCCATCCCAGACCATTGCAGAGCCCCCGGGGGCCGGGATGGGGCGGGGCGGGGTCTCGGCAGTGCCAGCAGCTCGTGCTGCCGCCTGCTGTTGGCACCTGGAACTGCACAGTGCAACTGAATTCCCATGCTCACTGCTGCCCTCCTGTGGACAATTCCTGAACCACAACTGCCAGAATGCCCAAATCTCAGAATGGGTGAGGCTGGAAGGGCCCAGAGTGGGCACCTGGCCCAACCTCCCAGCTCAGACAGTCTCCTCCCTGAGCACCGGGATTTGAAACCAGAGCAGCCCAGAGCTGGACACAGCACTGGACAGAACTGGACAGACTGCTATTGATGTCCCTCCCTGGGCAGGGCAGAGGGGTACAAACACGCCCTGATATCCTATCCCTGCTCTTCCTGATGTCCCATCGATCCATCCTGACCCCAGGTAACATGGCCAGCTCCACTGGGTCCCCATGAGTATGCCCAGGGTTCCTCCTCCGCAGCTGCTCCAGGAGGAGCCCCAGCCTGGATTGGCACTGGGGACTGTTCCTCCCCAGGGACAGGACCTGCCCTTGCCCTCTTGAACCTCCCAATTTCCAGCATTTAAGGTCCCCCTGAACTGCAGGATGTGGCAGGATGCTCTGCCTGGAATGTGGCCAAGGGACAATGCCCCATTTGTGGCCATTGGGACAGCATTGAGAGAGGTCTGGTGCTGATTTTGGTGCTGAATTGGGCTAAAACCAGCCCAAATCACCAACCCCAAATGGACAACTGAGGGTAGAGCACCAGAGCTGGGCCTGGCCATCCATCATCTGACCCTGGGAACATCCAGTTCCCTCTCAGACAGAGATTCCTCTCCCCTATTCCTGCTTGCAATGAAATGTGTGTGAGGTTCCTCCCTCAGGAAGGGGTTGCTTCCCAAGGATCCTTCTCAAGGTTGAGATAAAGAGACGTTCCCGTGAATGTTGATGTGGGGAGTGACATCCAGCCCTGCTGAAGAATTGTAACTTTTATGTAATGGAATTTTTTGGATGAAATTATTTAATGGAATTGTTTTGATAGAATTTTTTAATAGTTCTGCTTTGCACAATGGCTTTTGTGGACACAGCTGCCACAGTGGCTGTGGTAGCCTTGTGGCTGAGGGAGTCTTGATGATCATGGTGGCCACGGCTGCCACAGTGACCACAATGACCGTGCTGTCCTTGGTGACCTTGTGGCCCAGAGAACTCTGGTGGCCAGTGTCAGCGCTGTGGTTGCCAAGAGGAGTCCTCCGAGGTGTAAGGGGGCCCTGGGGATGCTCCCACCTGTGGGGGAAAAAGGGGCATAATGGGAAACCATGTAGTAGAGAGGGGGTTGGGAACAGCCATAATGGATGGTTAGGAGTGGCAGCAGAGATGGGGGCCATGAGGTGACAGGTGACAGGATGTTGTGGATGGGGGGGCATGGGGGTAGAGGGGCTAGGTAGGTCAGTGGGGTCATGGTGGGCTTAGGGATGACAGGGGTCAGTGGGAGTCAGAGGGTGGCATGAGGGGTGACAGGGGGTGACAGGTGTTCAGAGTGTGCCATGGGGGGTCATTGCCCACCTACATCCAGCACACAGGGCCCATCCCAACAGCACTGTTTTGGCGGGGAGGGACAGGTTCAGTACAGGGAAGGTCTGGTTTCTGCCCTCCCCTGGCAGGGGTGTTCCTGTCCCTGTCCCCTCCCAGAAGTGGGAATCCCCATCCCTGTGCACTGTCATGGATGTTGTTGCCCTCGTGCCCACAATGGCTGCCCCCAAATTTGATGTCGCCAGCACTGGGTGTCCTTCTCCCCCAAAACACAGTGGGTGTCCCTGTCCCCCATGCCCAGCGAGTATCATTGTCCCCTGTGCCATATCATGGGTGTCCCCAGGGCCACAGAGGTTATCCCCATCACCCCAGTCATTCCCCTATGGTGTCACCTCACAGCCACGCGCAGTTGTATTTGCTGAAGGTCCCGGTGGAGCGGAGACTGATCCTTGTCTTGCGCCCATTGTGGGTGACTTTGGTGACCTTGAAAGTCTCGAAGGGTGGGATCAGCACCTCGCGGTTGTGAGGATCATAGGAAAAAGCCTGGATGTCCACACCGTGGCACGTGTGAACCTCAAATATCGTGTCTGTTCCGTACTTCTGGGCAATCTCTTTGCTCAGCGACGTCGATGTGAATTGACCGAACCGAACCCTCTGGCCCCGCCGTGTCTTGAAATGAACGTCACGCACGCCCCGGAACACGTGGTGACACTTCCCCTTCTGAGCGTGCCTCAGTGTCCCCAGGGCATCGGTCAGCAGGAAATGCAACATTTTGAAGTGGAAGTTGTTCTGCTATTCCTGGCGGGAGTGCCCACCTGTGCGCACTGGCCGCATTGAACTCCTTGTAGAGGTACTTCATTGTGTAGGCCATGACAGCTACGGCCTGCGCTGGGGATGCCAGAGGGGACACATGGGAGCCCCGCTTGCGCCACTCAGCCTCGGCCTTCACCCAACCCTGGGCAAAGTGAGGATTCTTCTGGTACTCGAAGCCGTAGAGGGATGGCAGAGCCATGTTCATGGCAGGGACGCAGCCCCGGTACTGGTCATCGAAGGAGTCCCGGGCCGTGTCCAGGGGCACCACCTTGATGGCAATGGCAGTTGCCATGGTCATTGCCAGCAGTGCCAGGGTGTGAGCCTGGAGGGCCGTGGTGAGGAGAAGCCACCGGAACCTGTGTGGGACACTGGGGGACAAAGAGGGACACACCGAGGGGACAATTGGGGCACACAGGGGTACATAGGAAGGGTCCCTCTGTGAGAGGCTGAGGTGGGGCGGGGAGGTGTCAACTCAGGGGATGGGGTTAGAACACCCTTGGAAACAGCCTGGAATGTTGATCTGAAAACCTGGAGTCATTCCAGGACTCTCCAGTGTCCCTCAGACCCCCAGGACAACAATCCCGCTCCCATGGTCTCATATCCTCAACAATTAGCGGCCTCCCAGCTCCACAGGATCATGATTCAAATTCTCGGTCACTCCCTGTCCCCTCCAGCAGTGCCCTCCCGGACCCCAGAACCACTCCCACAATGCCCTACCCGGACTCCAGTGCCGTGACCCTCCCGGTGTCATTCCTGTGCCCACAAGCCCCACAACCCCACTCCCAGCCCTGTGTCCCTTCCCCTTTAGTGTAACCCCAGCCCCTCTGCAGTTCCCCAGCCCAAACCCTGGGAACAATCCCTGACCTCCCCAGTGTCCCCTCAGTGTCCCACCAGCTCCCTTCCAATCCCAGCCCTGTGTTTACCCTTCCATTGTCCCCCCAGTGCTCCCCTGGTCCTCAATCCTGCTCCCAATCCTCTGTAACTCTCTTGTAGAGCCGGGCTGATTACAAACCTCAACTAAATCCTTAAACCCACTCCCTCAGCCCCATTGTCCTCCTCAGCCCTCTCCCAGACCCCAGTTCCACTCCCAGCCCCGTGACCCTGTTGGTGTCACCCAGGACTCCAACCCAAATCTTCCCCCATAGCATCCCCCTGGAGCCCCCATGGTCCCACCCTGCAATCCCAGCCCCATGTCCCCCCCTCAATACGACCCCATGGTCCCCCCAGCCCCTGATACCGAAATTGGATGGAGTGAACTCCCTGATGGAACTGTAGGTATCAGAAACCCAGAATTCTTGATCAGCTCGGACTCACAGCAGATCTCTCCTGGTCCTGGACATCAGGGGGGATTTTGCCATGGGGTATTTATCCACCACAATTATAAATATTCATTAAAAGGGGCTTCTTAGCTAATACAGATACATCACTTTCTCTGGAAATAATTTGTATTCTTCTGCCACTTTCTGGAAGTCCTTTTATGGTACTGGGGGGTCACCCAGAGGGGTTTCTGGGTGTGGTTTTCACTGAGTGTCCCAATATGCCAGATGACCTTTCCTGCAACTTCTGCTTTTTGCAGGCGCTGCTCCTTCTGCTGTCCAGAACTTGCAAAAGATCCTCACTGGAGCTCCTTTACCTGTTTCTCCATGGATTCCATCCATGTTCATCCTGGATATCCACACTTCTACTGCCTTTCCTTGCTTTTACCCATTGATTTTAAGCTCAGTCCAACATCTTCAAGGGATCTGAAACTTTCTATTCTCTCTCTTATTGCTCACCCCCCACAACGCCAATCTCACTGTTCCTTCTTCCCCCAGTTCCCCCAGTCCCACTCCCCACTGCTCACTGAGTTGCTGCCACACCTCAGATACCAATTGGGGTCCCCTATCAGGTGACATCCCTGCAGGCTCCTTGAGCCTGGGGATGATCTCTTGGGGGAGTGCCTGAGTGACTTCCCTGGCCTTGTTGGTGTGGCAGGAGAAGTTCTGGAGCCCCAGTATGGGATTCACCAACACCAGGAGATACCTGAGCCCAGGCAGGCGTGGTAGCTCAGAAAATCCATTTTCCAGTAATCCCCAGGAGTGTTTCCTCTTCCAGCGATGCCTGGAGGGGATGGTTTTGAATTCAAAGAATTCTTTTGAAAGCATATTGGGCATTGCTCTGTAACCAACCTGACAATTTTGTCCTAAAGACACTGAGGATCTGATGGCACAGACCTGTCTCTATTTAATCAATTCCCCAGAGCTTTGCTGTTGCTTTTCTCCTTTACAAATTGCAGCATCAGCTGGGGAGAGCCTGACCTGGTTATTGGGAGTTACCTCTCACCCACCCACCCACCCTCTCTCTTTACTGTGGGCTTTCAGTTAAGCCGTCAATTTTCAATCTGCCCAACTCTATCCAGGCCTCACCTCTGGGGCTGAAATTCCTTGCTCAGGAATTAACACCAGGATGCTTTGTTGTGGAACCTCTCATGCAGATTTCATGCAAGAGAATTTCCCACAGGGATTTGTCAATCCCCAAGCTGGTGTGCCCTGGACTGTAGTACGGCCACTTCTTTGGGCAGCTGGGAGGAATTGAGGAGGGACAATAATTCTTGCTTATATTTAATCGGAGATCCCTGTGCTGTTATTTGACTTTTTTCCTTGCATTGGGCTCCATGGGCATGAGCAATGCTCAAAGTAGATGGCAAATGAGTTCTGACGTTTGCATGGGACTGGTTGAGTGGGACTGGGGATCTGCGCTGTGAGAAATAAGAGTGAGAACGAAAATTTAAATCCCTTAATAGTTCCAGATAGAGCTTAAAGATGAATGGGCAAAACCAAGAAAAGGAGTTAGACTTGAGGATAACCAGGATGAACGTGGATGGAATCCATGGAGAAACAGATAAAGGGAATTCCAGCAAAGGTCTCTTGCAAGTTCTGGACAGAAGGAGCAGCGCCTGCAAAAAGCAGAAGTTGCAGGAAAGGTCATCTGGTATATTGGGGCACTCAGTGAACACCACACCCAGAAACCCCTCTGGGTGACCCCCCAGTACCATAAAAGGACTTCCAGAAAGTGGCAGAAGAATGCAAATTATTTCCAGAGAAAATGATGCATCTACATTAGCTAAGAAGCCCCTTCTAATGAATATTTATAATTGTGGTGGATAAATACCCCATGGCAAAATCCCCCCTGATGTCCAGGACCAGGAGAGGTCTGCTGTGAGTCTGAGCTGATCAAGAATTCTGGCTTTCTGATACCTGCAGTTCCATCAGGGAGTTCACTCCAGGCAATTTTGGTATCAGGGGCTGTGGGGACACTGGGGACACTTGTGGGAGGGACATGGGACTGGGATTGTGGAGTGGGACCATGGGGGGCTCCAGGGGGACATTATGGGGGCAGGGGGTGACCTCGGGACTTGGGTTGGGGTCCTGGGGTGACATGACATGGGTAATGGGACTGGGTTTGGGACTTGGGTCGGGGAGAGGGAGCTGGGAGACTCTGGGGCCAGTGAGGGAGTGGCTTTAGGAATTTGGGTGAAATCCCAGAGAGACCTGGGGTTACAAGAGCGTTGCAGAGGGCTGGGAGCAGGCTTGAGTTTATGGGGAGCATGGAGGGGCAATGGAAGGGTAAACACAGGACTGGGATTGGTAAAACGGGGCTGGTGGGAGATTGAGGGGACACTGGGGAGGTCAGGGATTGTTCTCAGGGTTTGGGCTGGGGTGGCACTAGGGGGGGAAGGGACAAGGCACTGGGAGTAGGGTTGTGGGACTGGTGGGCACAGGGATGACAGTGGGGGGGACACAGAAGTGGGGTCCTGAGGGGTGCTGCTGGGGGGACAGGGAGTGAGCCCAGAATTGGAATTAAGTTCCTGGGGTTCTAGGAGGACACCAAGGGTTCAGGACATGGGACCATGGGGTGGGAGCGGGGTTCTGAGGGGAGTCCAGGAACGACCCCAGGGTCTGGGCTCGGCATCCCAGGATGTTTCTAGAGGTCTTGTAGCCAATGCTGCCCCCCACCCCACAGATGACTGCACTTCCCCTCCTCAGCCCCTCACAGAGGAATCCTTCCCATGTAACCCCATGTGCCCTAATTGTCCCCTCAGTGCGTCCCTCTTTGTCCCCCAGTGTCCCACACTGCTCGTGGTGGCCCGTCCCCACCATGGCCCTCCTGGCTCACACCCTGGCACTGCTGGCAATGGTCGTGGCCACTGTGGCCATCAAGGTGGTGCCCCTGGACATGGCATGGGATTCCTTCGATGACCAGTACCAGGGCTGTGGCCCTGCCATGCATGCAAAGTTGCCAGACCTCTACAGCTTCGAGCGCCAGATGAATCATCTCTTTGCCTGGGGCTGGTACCGTGCAGATGCTGAGTGGCGCAGGCGGGGCTCTCCCGTGTCCCCTCTGACGTCCCATTGGCAGGCCATCGCTCTCATGGCCTACACATCCCCGGAGGTGTACAAGGAGTTCAACGCGGCCGTGCGCACGGCTGGGCGCTCCCGCCAGGAATACCGGAACAACTTCCACTTCAAAATGTTGCATTTTCTGCTGACCGATGCCTTGGTGACACTGAGGAAGGCTCAGAACGGGCAGTGTCACCGTGTGTTCCGGGGTGTGCATGACATTCATTTCCAGGCATGGCAAGGCCAGAGGGTCCGGTTTGGTCAATTCACATCAACGTCACTGAGCAAAGGGATTGCTCTGCAGTTTGGGGCAGACACAATTTTCGAGGTGCACACGTGCCATGGCGCGGACATCCGGCAGTTCTCCACGTATCCAGGGGAGGAGGAGGTGCTGATCCCACCCTTCGAAACCTTCACAGTCACACGAGTCATCTCGGATGGGAGGAGGACATGGATTTGGCTCCGCTCTGCCGGGACCTTCAGCAAATACAACTGCCAGGTCAGTGAGGTGACAGCAGAGGGCACAACCTGGGGGGATGGGGACATACACTGTGGCCCTGGGGACACCCATGATAAGGCACAGGGGACAATGATACTCACTGGACATGTGGGACAGGGACACCCACTGTGTTTTGGGGGAGAAGGACACCCAGAGCTGGCGACATCAAATTTGGGGGCAGCCATTGCGGGCAGGAGGGCAAGAACATCCATGACAGTGCACAGGGATGGGGATTCCCACTTCTGGGAGGGGACAGGGACAGGAACAGCCCCTGCCAGGGGAGGGCAGAGACTGGGCCCTGCCTGTACCGAACCTGTCCCTCCCCGCCAAAACAGTGCTGTTTGGATGGGCCCTGTGTGCTGGATGTAGGTGGGCCATGACCCACCATGGCACACCCTGAACCCCTGTCACCCCCTGTCAACCCCCATGGCACCCCCTGACTCCCCCTGACCCCTGTCACTCCTAAGCCCACCATGACCGCACTGACCTACCTAGCCCCTCTACCCCCCATGCCCCCTCCCCCCCCCCCATGACATCTTCTCACTTCATGGCCCCCATCTCTCCTGCCACCCCTAAGCCCCCATTTTGGCCATTCCTGACCCCCTCACTCCTCATATGATCCCCCAACTATACCCTTCTTTGTCCCCCAGGTGGGAGCATCCCCACGGCCATCACACACCTGGCATGGGCCACTGGGATCTTCTGAGCTCTAGGCCACCAAGATCACTGAGGTCACTGTGGTCACTGTAGTGACCACAGCCACCATGATCATCATGACTCCCTCAGCCACAAGGCTACCACAGCCACTGTGACCACTGTGCACATCAAGGTCATTGTGCAAAGCAAGTCTATTAAATAATAAAATGATAACAATTTCATTAAATAATTCTGACAAAGCCAGCAAAAAGTGACAATTCCTAAGCAGGGCTCCATGTCGCTCCCCACACCAACATTTGTGGGCACATCTCGTTCTCTCAGTTTCGAGGAGGATCCTTGGGGAGCATCCCCTTCCCAAGAGAGCAATCTCACTCACATTTCATTCCAAGCAAGAATATGGGAGAGGAATCTCTGTCTGAGAGGGGATTGGACATTTCCAGAGTCAGCTGATGGATGGCCAGGCCCTGTTCTGGTGGTCTACCCTCAACTGTCAATTCCAGGTTGGTGATTTGGGCTGGTTTTAGCCCAATTCAGCACCAAAATCAGCACCTGACCTCTCTCAATGCTGTCCCAATGGCCACAAATGGGGCATTGTCTCTTGGGCACATTCCAGGCAGAGCATCCTGCCACATCCTGCATTTCAGGGGGGCCTTAAAGCCTGGAAGCTGGGAGGTTCGAAAGGGATGGGCAGGTCCTGTCCCTGGGGAGGGACAGTCCTCAGTGTCTGTCCAGGCTGGGGGAACCTGCTAGAGCAGCAGCAGAAAGACCTGGGGTTGCTGGTGGGTGACCAGTGGAATTGGCTGCGTGTCCTGGGGCCAGGAGGGATCCAGAGGGCATCAGGAGGGGTGGGGCCAGGAGGTCAGGGAGTATTTGGGCCCCTCTGCCCTTCCCAGTGAGGCACATCAGGAGTGCCGTGTCCAGCTCTGTTCAGTGCTCTGTCGAGTTCTGCCCAGCGCCATGTCCCTTTCTGGGCTTCTCTGGACCTAATCCTCTGCTCATGGATGATGCTGCCTGAGCTGGGAGGCTGGGCCAGGTGCCCACTCTGGGTCCTTCTAGCCTGACCCATTCTGGGATTTGGGCATTCTGGCAGTTGTGGTTCAGGAATTGTCCACAGGAGGGCAGCAGTGAGAACAGGAAATCAGCGGCACTGCGCATGCGCCACTTCCAGCTGCAGTTCCGGGTGCCAACAGCAGGCGGCAGCACGAGCTGCTGGCGCTGCCGAGCGCCCGCCCCGCCCCATCCCGGCTCCGGGGGCTCTGCAATGGTTTGGGATGGAGCGACCTTAAAGCCCGTCCTGTGCCAGCCCTGCCATGGGCAGGGACATCTTCCCCTGGTCCAGGCTGCTCCAGGCCCTGCCCAGTCTGGCCTTGAACTCTTCCAGGCATGGGGCAGCCATAGCTTTGGCATAGATGGGTAACATGATAATTGACTCTCACAATTAAGGGTCAATATTGTGTGTATGTTGTGAAAAATTTTGTTGACTTATGGTAATGTGATTGTAGTTTGGTTTTCAGACACCCTTTGGTCTCCCCACTGTTCCCTTTTCTCCCTCTGTATTGTTCCCTCCAGACTGCCCTGGTTGTCGGGGTTGTTGGGGACATGTGGAGGCCAGACGTGTACCTGTGTCTCTGGCATTGGGCAATTGGGAATGGCAAAAACCTGTTCCTGAGGAAGTGTGGCATGCCTCACCCCGCCTCACCTCACCTCACCTCACCTCACCTCACCTCACCTCACCTCACCTCACCTCACCTCACCTCACCTCACCTCACCTCACCTCACCTCCCCACCTCACCCCCACCTCACCCCACCTCACCTCACCCTCACCTCACCTCACCTCACCTCACCTCACCCTCACCTCACCTCACCTCACCTCACCTCACCTCACCTCACCTCACCTCACCTCACCTCACCTCACCTCACCTCACCTCACCTCACCTCCCCTCACCCCACCTCACCTCACCTCACCTCACCTCACCTCACCTCACCTCACCTCACCTCACCTCACCTCACCTCACCTCACCTCACCTCACCCCACCTCACCTCACCTCACCTCACCTCACCTCACCTCACCTCACCTCCCCTCACCTCACCTCACCTCACCCCACCTCACCTCACCTCACCTCACCTCACCTCACCTCCAGGCAAGTTACAAGAAGGTCTCCACCAACACACGGCAAAGAAGTGTTGAATGACAGACTTTGGAAGAGCCAGGTTTGTCTGACGCAACACTGGGGGTATAAAATGTGAAGATGCCATTTTGTGAACAAGTCATTGGCAGTCGGCTGTGATCCCAGTGCTGCCTATTTTCCTCATTCTGTCCCTTTATTGTGCCTGTTGGGGTTTAATAAACCTTTAGAATTTTTAAGTGAGAGGTTGTTTCTCAGAGTCACCATGGTCTCCATGATCACCATGACCACCATGACCCTCAGAAAAATGTGACCACCACTGCCATTTTCCCTGGAGGAAAAGAGAAAAAAGGGAGAAGAGTAGAGGAAGAAAAGAGGAAAAACAAAAATCTTCCCCACCCCCTCTGTCCCCACCCAGTTGCCCCATGCAAGGGGCACAGGTAGATGCCCTGCCTCCACATGTCCCTGACAACCCTGAAAACAAATTCTGTAGGGTAGGAGCAATATGGGTGGGGGAAAGGGGGCTATGGAGAGAATAGAGGGTGTCCAAACAAAAAACTTCAATAACACAACCATACATCAACAAAACGTCTCTTAACATAAACACAAAATTCATCCCTTAATTTTGAGAGCCAATCATCATGTTACCCATCTATAACAAAGCTGTGGCTTCCCCCTTCCTGGAAGGGTTCAAGGCCAGACTGGGCAGTGACTGGAGCAGCCCAGCCCAGAGGAAGATGTCCCTGGCCATGGCAGGGCTGGCACCGGACGGGCTTTAAGGTCGCTCCATCCCAAACCATTGCAGAGCCCCCGGGGCCGGGATGGGGCGGGGCGGGCGCTCGGCAGCGCCAGCAGCTCGTGCTGCCGCCTGCTGTTGGCACCTGGAACTGCAGCTGGGGGCAGCGCATGTGCAGTGCTGCTGAATTCCCACGCTTGCTGCTGCCCTCCTGTGGACAATTCCTGAACCGCAACTGCCAGAATCCCCAAATCCCAGAATGGGTCAGGCTGGAAGGACCCAGAGTGGGCACCTGGCCCAACCTCCCAGCTCAGGCAACATCATTCCTGAGCACGGGGTTGGGTCCAGAGCCCAGAACTTGACACAGCAATGGGCAGAGCTGGACACAGCACTGGACAGAACCAGACACGGCACTCCTGATATGCCTCACAGGGAAGGACAGAGGGGCATAGTCACTCCCTCACCTCCTGGCCCTGCTCTTCCTGATATCTCCTAAATCCATCCTGGTCCCAGGACACATGGCCAGCTCCATTGGTCTCTCACCGGCACCCCCAGGTACTTCTCCAGAGCTGATCCAGCACGTCCTGCCTGCCGGGACTGCTGCCCGAGGACTGTCCCTCCCCAGGGATCTCGTGTCCTTGCCCTTTTGAACCTCCCAGTTTCCAGCCTTTATGGTCCCCCTGAACTGCAGGATGTGGCAGGATGCCTTGCCTGGAATGTGACCAAGGGACAATGCCCCATTTGTGGCCATCGGGGCTGCACTGAGAGGGGTCTTGTGCTGCGTTTTTTGCTGAATTGGGCTCAAACCAGCCCAAATCACCAACCTCAAATGGACAACTGAGGGTAAAGCATCAGAGCTGGGCTTGGCAGCTCATCACCCTGACCCTGGGAATATCCAATCCCCTCTCAGGTAGAGATTCCTCTCCCATATTCCTCCTTGGAATAAAATGTCTGTGAGGTTCATGCCCCTGGGTGGGGATGCTCCCCAAGAGAGGAGGTTGACCGAAAGAGACTTTCCCACGAGTGTTACTCTGGGGAGTGACCTTGAGCCCTGCTTAAGGATTGCGACGTTTTGCTGGCTGTGACAGATTTATTTAATAGAATTCTTTTGATAGAATTATTTAATAGACTGGCTTTGCCCAATGTCCTTGGTGGCCACTCTGGCCAGGTTGGCTGTGGTAGCCTTGTGGCTGCAGGAATCTTGATGATCATGGTGGTCATGGTTCCCACAGTGACCACAGTGACCTTGGTGATCTTGGTGGCCTCGTGTTTCAGAGGATCTTGGTGGCCACTGCCAAGGCTGCGTTGGCCAGGAGGCATCCTCTGAAGTGAAAGGTGGCCATAGGGATGCTCCCACCTGGGGGAAAAGGACATCAGGGGGAACATGTGAGAAATCAGAGGATCGGGAACAGCCATAATGGGGTGTTGGGGGTGGCAGGTTATATGGGGGCCCTGAGGTGACAGGTGACAGGGTGTCAAGGAGGTCATGGGATTGTTAGGGGCCAGGGTTGTCCAAGGATCGTGGTGGGCTTAGGGGTGACAGGGGTCAGGGGTTGCCATGGGGTTGACAGGGGGTGACAGGGGTTCAGAGAGGGAGTACCAGGGAGGGTCCCAGCCCACCTGCATTCAGCACACAGGGCCCGTCCCAACAGCCCTGCCTTTGGTGAGGAGGGACAGGATCAGTACAGGGGGGTCCCTGTCTCTGTCCCTGTCCCTGTCTGCCCCTGGCAGGGCTGTTCCTGTCTCCTCCCAGATGTGGGGATCTCCATCCCTGTGCCCTGTCATGGGCCTTTCTATCCCCACTCCTGCAATCAGTGTCACCAGATTTGGTGTCCCCAGCATGGGTTGTCCCGGTGCCCAAACTCTCAGTGAGTGTCCCCACTCCCTGTGCCCTGTCACGGGTGTCCTCTGTCCACAGTTGCCATCCCCAGCACTGGGTGTCGCTGTCCCCCCACCTACATGAGTGTCCATGACACTATGTATCCCTGTCCTTGTCCCCAGTTGGGGATGTCCTTGTCCCCCCACTCACAGTGAATGCCCCTGTCCCCCATCCCCAGTCAATGTCATTGTCTCCTGTGCCTTATTATGGGTGTCCCCATCACCCCAGACTGTCCCCTGTGCCGTCACCTCACAGCCATGCGCAGTTGTGTTTGCTGTAGGTCCCTGTGGAGCGGAGACTGATCCATGCCTGCTTCCCATTCCGGGTGACTTTGGTCACCTCAAAGGTTTCGTATGGCGGGATCAGCACCTCTCGATTGCTCAGATAGAAGGAAAAAGCCTGGATGTCCACACCGTGGCATGTTTGAACCTCAAATACAGTGTCTGTCCCGTACTTCTGGGCGACATCTTTGCTCAGCGACGTCGATGTGAATTGACCAAACCGGACCTTCTGACCACGCCGAGCCTGGAACCGGACATCATGCACACCCCGGAACACGTGGCGACACTGCCCGTTCTGAGCGTGCCTCAGTTTCACCAGTGCCTGGGTCAGCAGGAAATGCAGCGTTTTGAAGTGGAAGTTGTTCCGGTATTCCTGCCGGGAGCGCCCAGCCGCACGCACGGCCGTGTTGAAGTCCTTGTAAATGTCCTTCATTGTGTAGGCCATGACAGCCACGGCCTGGGCTGGGGACGCCAGAGGGAACACATGGGAGCCCCGCTTGCGCCACTCAGCCTCAGCCTTCACCCAGGTCTTGGCAAAGAGAGGATTCTTCTGAAACTCAAATTTGTAGAGGGCCGGAAACGCCTTGGTCATGGCAGGGCCACAGCCTCGGTACTGGTCATCGAAGGAGTCCTGGGCCATGTCCAGGGGCACCACCTTCATGGCCACCGTGGCCATGGTCATTGCCAGCAGTGCCAGGGTGCGAGCCAGGAGGGCCATGGCGGGGAGAAGGCACCAGGATTTGGGTGGGACACTGGGGGACAAAGAGGGACACACTGAGAAGACAGTTAGAGCATGTGGGGTTACATGGGAAGAGTCCCTCTATGAGGGGCTGAGGAGGGGCCCTGGGGTCAGCCTGGAGCAGGGCGGAGGGTCAGTTTGGTCTGGAACACCCACTGACACATCCTGGAATGCTGATCTCAAATCCTGGGGTCATTCCAGAACTCCACATTGTCCCTCAGACCCCCAGGACAACAATCCCACTCACAGTCCCATGTCCCCAGCCATTGGTTTCCCCTAATGACCCCCAGGAACTTGATCCAAATTCTGGGGTAACTCCCTGTCCCCCCAGCAGTGACCTCCTGAATCCCATTTCTGTGACCCCTCCAGTGTTGACCCTGTGCCCACTAGCCCCACAACCGCACTCCGAGCCCCATCTCCCTTCCCCCTAGTGTCACCCCAGCCACTCTGCAGTTCCCCAGCCCAAACCCGGGGAACAATCCCTGACCTCTCCAGTGTCCCCTCAGTGCCCCACCAGCCCCCTGTCCCAATCCCAGTCCTGCGTTTACCCTTCTGGAGTCCCACCAGTGCTCCCCAGGAACTCATTCCTGCTCCCACAGATCTTTAAACCACTTGTGACCCCAGGGCCCCTCAGGAACCTCACCCAAACTCCCAAAGCCACTCCCTCACCCACCCCAGCATCCCCCTCAGCCCTCTCCCACACCTCAGTCCTGCTCCCAATCCCATGACACTTTTGGTGTCACCCCGGGACCCCAACCCAAATCTGGGGATCAACCCTTGTCTCCACAACCTCCCGCTGGAGCCCCCCATGGCCCCACTCTGCAACCCCAGTCCCGTGTCCCTCCCTCAAGTGTCCCCAGTGTCCCCAAGCCCCTGATACCGAAATCGGGAGTGAACTCCCTGATGGAACTGCAGGTATCAGAAAGCTGGAATTCTTGATCAGTTCGGACTCCCAGCAGATCTCTCCTGGTCCTGTAGGTCGGGGGACTTTGCCATGGGGTATTTATCCACCACAATTATAAATATTCATTACAATCAGCTCCTTATCTCATACAGAAACAGCACTTTCTCAAGAAATTATTTGCATGGCTCTACCTTTCTCTGGAAGTTCTTTCATGACACTGGAAGGCCATAAAAATGGGGTCTCTGGGGGCCATTTTCACTGAGTGCCCCAATATGCCAGATGACCTCACCTGGAACTTTTGGGTTGGGCGGGCGCTGCTCATTCTGTAACTTTGGCAAGTTACTGAACTTGCCAGAAAAACCTCACTGGGGTTCACTATACACAGAGGTTTCTCTATGGGTTCCAGCCGCGTTCATCCTGCATATCCACCCATTTTCATCCTTTTCATGCTTTTGCCAGTCAGTCTTTAAGCTCTATCCAGTGCCTTCAGGGGAACTGAAACTTTCTATTTCATTTCTATCAACCAAAACTTCAGGTGACCTGTGCGGTGCTTTCCCAAACAACTCAATCAGACACAATTGGCACAAATGAATGTGGGGCATAGCAGCGACTGTTCTCCTCATCCAAGAGGCCAGGAAATCCAATTTGGGACAAAAGTTTGTGGTATATACTCTGCTCACAGTAACTGCAAGAAGATGTGGAACAAGGGGCGGAGCTCAATGTGTTACAAAGAGCTCTGGAATTGGCAGTGAGAAAAAGAGCAAACATTGGAACTCACTTGCCATCTGCTTTGAGCATTGCTCATGCCCATGGAGGCACATGGGAAGAAAGAAGTCAGATAACAGCACAGGGATCTTCAATTAAATATAAAGAACAAATATTGTCCCTACTTGATTCCACCCAGCTGCCCAAAGAAGTGGCCGTACTACAGTCCAGGGCACACCAGCTTGGGGATTGAAAAATCCCTGTGGGTAAATAGATTGGTAATAAAGCTGCACGAGAGGTTCCACAACAAAGCATCCTGGTGTTAATTCCTGAGAAATGAATTTCAGCCCCAGAGGTGAGGCCTGGATGGAGTTGGGCAGATTGAAAATTGGCTGCTTATCTAAAAGCCCACAATAAAGAGGGTGGGTGGGTGGGCGAGAGGAACTCCCAACAACCAGGTCAGACCCTCCCGAACTGATGCTCCAATTTGTAAAGGAGAAAAGCATCAATACTCTGGGGAATTCATGAGATGGCCCAGGTCTACGGCCTCAGATCCTCAGTGTCTGTAGGACAAAACTATCAGGTCTCTTACAGAGCAATGCCCAATATGTTTTCAAAAGAACCCTTTGAATTCAAAACCATCCCCTCCAGGCATCACTGAAAGAGGAAACACTCCCAGGGTTTACTGGCTGTGGGAAATGGAAAGATGGAAACTTCCACGCATTCAGGAGGATTTGATCTGCAGCCTTGAAAGGAGCTTGAATTGATGTAAGAGTAAAGTACACAGGTGTTAGGTAAAAAAATCCTAAATTTATGTTTCTCAAGTTGTGAGTAAGAAAATGCCTGAAGCAAGTAAGACACTGTATTGGGTAAGATGGTGGAGGGTTTATAGTACATAAAAATGACTGCATAGAGTAAGTGAAGAGTTTAAGAGTTATAATAGAAGCAAAGGTGTGCACGTGAGTTAGAAGCCCACGGGGTAAAAAGATCTGCAGTGCATTAGAAATGAGTAAAGATAATAGGTTAGAAAAGCAAAATAACAGTCCATTGGATTAGAAAGTTGTATAGTGTCTTGCAACAAAGAACTTGTGACTACTTTGTGCTATTGCTGACTGCGTGCTCCTCTAAAATCCCATGGCCTCTGAGACTGATGTTTATCTGAGCAATAAATCCTTCTTAGCCCAATGGCAGTCCCATCTGTTCATTAAAAGTGGTGGCAATGATAACTGTCAAATGGAATTTCTGAGCTACCACGCCAACACGGGCTCAGGTATCTCCTGGTGTTGGGGGATCCCTTCTTGGGGGGTCCAGAAGTTCTCTTGTCACACCAACAAGGCCAGGGAAGTCACCCTGGGAGAGAAGTCACCCAGGTGACTTCCCAATCACTCCTCCAAGAGATCACCTGCAGGCTCAAGGTGCCTAGAGGGATGTCGTCAGATAGGGGACTTTAATTGGTATCTGAGGTGTGACAGCATGCAGAGAGCACCTGGGAGAGGGACTGGGGGAACTTGGGGCATGTGGGACAGTGGGAGAGTGTTGCAGTCCCTATGGACACAACCAGGGCTCCCTGGAGGAACTGAATCAGCATTTTACTTCTTCACCCCACTAGAGCATATCCCTGTAACCCTATAGGTTAGGACTTTAACCCCTGCCATTGGTCCAAATCTCAATCCTCCTAAAACCCATAAAAGGGGCACATTTAGCCCACTTGTTGGAACGAGACGGACCTCGCATCAATAAAGAACATCTCTGCAGAACTCGCGCCTCTTCCCTCTCTCTCTGTCCACTGTGCCTTCGGCCTGGGCTAATTGTACCAAGCAGCAGCTGAAACTGAGCTGAATATCACTAAGAGCTGACAATCACTTATGCTTGCTGGCAAGCCCTGAGGCGGACTACGCCGGGTCCTCGGGCGTTCTGTTCTCCAGAAGAACAGGGCTCCTGAGGCTAGCGGAGGGGACACAGAGGCCTTATTAGTAGGAGAGCGGGAGCAGGATTGGAGTGTTGAGGGGGGGCTATAGCCTTGATATTTTCTGAAAAATCCTTTCCTTAGGATCCTTTCTCCTGAGAAGACGAGAGGCCTCAGGAACAAAATGTAAACAATGGTTATCTGCTGCTGTGGAATGCAACAGGTGCATCTGTGATTGGTCTCATGTGGTTGTTCCTAATTAATGGCCAGTCACAATCAGCTGGCTCAGACTCTCTGTCCGAGACACAAATCTCTGTTATCATTCCTTCTTTTTCTATTCTTAGCTAGCCTTCTGATGAAATCCTTTCTTCTATTCTTTTAGTATAGTTTTAATATAATATATATCATAAAATAATAAATCAAGCCTTCTGAAACATGGAGTCAGATCCTCGTCTCTCCCCTCATCCTAAGACCCCTGCGATCACCGTCACAGGGGATGAAAGAGGAGAAAGAAAAGGAAGTTTCAGTTCCTCTGAAGGCTGTGAGTAGAGTTTAAAGACTGACTGACTAAAGCAAGAAACGGATGTAAAAGTGTGGATATGCAGGATAAAAGTGGAGATGACTGAGAGCAACCATCCTCTTTATTGTGGGCTTTTAGATAAGCAGCCAATTTTCAATCTGCCCAACTCTATCCAGGCCTCACCTCTGGGGCTGAAATTCATTTCTCAGGAATTAACACCAGGATGCTTTGTTGCGGAACCCCTAGTGCAGCTTTATTACCAATCTATTTACCCACAGGGATTTGTCAATCCCCAAGCTGGTGTGCCCTGGACTGTAGTACGGCCACTTCTTTGAGCAGCTGGGTGGAATCAAGTAGGGACAATATTTGTTCTTTATATTTAATTGAAGATCCCTGTGCTGTTATTTGACTTCTTTCTTTCCAAATGGCTCCATGGGCATGAGCAATGCTCAAAGCAGATGGCAAGTGAGTTCCAATGTTTGCCCTTTTTCTCACTGCCTATTCCAGAGCTCTTTGTAACACATTGAGCTCCGCCCCTTGTTCCACATCTTCTTGCAGTTACTGTGAGCAGAGTATATACCACAAACTTTTGTCCCAAATTGGATTTCCTGGCCTCTTGGATGAGGAGAACAGTCGCTGCTATGTCCCACATTCATTTGTGCCAATTGTGTCTGATTGAGTTGTTTGGGAAAGCACCGCACAGGTCACCTGAAGTTTCGGTTGATAGAAATGAAATAGAAAGTTTCAGTTCCCCTGAAGGCACTGGATAGAGCTTAAAGACTGACTGGCAAAAGCATGAAAAGGATGAAAATGGGTGGATATGCAGGATGAACGCGGCTGGAACCCATAGAGAAACCTCTGTGTATAGTGAACCCCAGTGAGGTTTTTCTGGCAAGGTCAGTAACTTGCCAAAGTTACAGAATGAGCAGCGCCCGCCCAACCCAAAAGTTCCAGGTGAGGTCATCTGGCATATTGGGGCACTCAGTGAAAATGGCCCCCAGAGACCCCATTTTTATGGCCTTCCAGTGTCATGAAAGAACTTCCAGAGAAAGGTAGAGCCATGCAAATAATTTCTTGAGAAAGTGCTGTTTCTGTATGAGATAAGGAGCTGATTGTAATGAATATTTATAATTGTGGTGGATAAATACCCCATGGCAAAGTCCCCCGACCTACAGGACCAGGCGAGATCTGCTGGGAGTCCGAGCTGATCAAGAATTCCGGCTTTCTGATACCTGCAGTTCCATCAGGGAGTTCACTCCATCCGATTTCGGTATCAGGGGCTTGGGGACACTGGGGACACTTGAGGGAGGGACACAGGACTGGGGTTGCAGAGTGGGGCCATGGGGGGCTCCAGCGGGAGGTTGTGGAGACAAGGGTTGATCCCCAGATTTGGGTTGGGGTCCCGGGGTGACACCAAAAGTGTCATGGGACTGGGAGCAGGACTGAGGTGTGGGAGAGGGCTGAGGGGGATGCTGGGGTGGGTGAGGGAGTGGCTTTGGGAGTTTGGGTGAGGTTCCTGAGGGGCCCTGGGGTCACAAGTGGTTTAAAGATCTGTGGGAGCAGGAATGAGTTCCTGGGGAGCACTGGTGGGACTCCAGAAGGGTAAACGCAGGACTGGGATTGGGACAGGGGGCTGGTGGGGCACTGAGGGGACACTGGAGAGGTCAGGGATTGTTCCCCGGGTTTGGGCTGGGGAACTGCAGAGTGGCTGGGGTGACACTAGGGGGGAAGGGAGATGGGGCTCGGAGTGCGGTTGTGGGGCTTGTGGGCGCAAGGATGACACTCGGAAGGGACACATCAGTGGGTTCCTGGGGAGACATTGTTGGAGTGGGACTGGGGTCATGGGGGACACTGCTGGGGGGACAGGGAGTTACCCCAGAATTTGGATCAAGTTCCTGGGGTTCATTAGGGGAACAGCAGCTGTAGAGGACACAGGACCGTGGGAGTGGGATTGTTGTCCTGGGATTCTGAGGGACACTGGGGATTCCAGGGATAACCTCAGGATATGGGATCAGCATTCCAGGATGCGTCCACAGGTCTGCTGGCCCAAGCTGCCCCTCAACCCTGCTCCAGGCTGACCCCACTTCCCTCCACAGTCCCTCACTAAGGAACCCTCTTTGTGCCTCCTCTGTGTCCCCTCTGTGTCCCCCAGTGTCCCACCCTGGTCCCTGTGCCCTCTGCATTCCATGGCCCTCCTGGCTCGCACCCTGGCACTGCTGGCAATGGCCGTGGTCACCGTGGCCATCAAGGTGGTGCCCCTGGACATGGCCCAGGACTCCTTCGATGACCAGTACCGAGGCTGTGGCCCTGCCATGACCAAGGCGTTTCCGGCCCTCTACAAATTTGAGTTTCAGAAGAATCCTCTCTTTGCCAAGACCTGGGTGAAGGCTGAGGCTGAGTGGCGCAAGCGGGGCTCCCATGTGTTCCCTCTGGCGTCCCCAGCCCAGGCCGTGGCTGTCATGGCCTACTCAACGAAGGACATTTACAAGGGCTTCAATAAGGCTGTGCGTGCGGCTGGGCTCTCCCGCCAGGAATACCAGAACAACTTCCACTTCAAAACGCTGCATTTCCTCCTGACCCAGGCTCTGGTGACACTGAGGCAGGCACAGAACGGGCAGTGTCGCCATGTGTTCCGGGGCGTGCGTGACATTCATTTCCAGGCTCGGCGTGGCCAGAGGGTCCGGTTTGGTCAGTTCACATCGACGTCGCCGCGTAAAGAGATTGCTCTGCGATTTGGGACAGACACGATATTCCAAGTGCAGACATGCCATGGTGTGGACATCCGGCAGTTCTCCATGTATCCAGCGGAGGAAGAGGTGTTGATCCCTCCCTTCGAGACCTTTCATGTTACCCAAGTCATCTGGGATGGGAAGAGGACACAGATTTGGCTCCGCTCCGCCGGGACCTTCAGCAAATACAACTGCGCGTGGCTGTGAGGTGACCACAGGGGACAACCTGGGGGCATGAGGACACCCACTGTGGGCATGGGGACTCCCATGATAAGGCTCAGAGGACCATGACACTCACTGGGGATGGGGACAGGGGTACAGGACACCCACAGTGTATGGGTGGACAAGGACACCCACAGCTGGGGACAAAGACAGGGATACCCAGTTCAGCGGATACCCACTGACAGTGTGGGGACAGGTACACCCAGTACTGGGGACAGCCAGTGTTGGCTGGGGATACGCGTGTCAGGACACAGAGTTTGGGGACACTCCCTGCCAGCTATGGGGGCACACACTGAAAGTTTGGGGTGAGGGACACCCCATGCTGGGGACACCAAGTCTGGGGACACCCATTGTGGGCATGGGAACAGGAACGCCCATGACAGGACACTGGGATGGGGATCCCTCAGCTGGGAGGGGACAGGGTTGGGGACAGAGACAGGGATGTCCCCGTACCGACTCTGTCCCTCCCCACCAAAGGCAGTGCTGTGGGGATGGGCCCTGTGTGCTGTATGCAGGTGGGCTGGGATCCCCATAGCATTCTCTGAACCCCTGTCACCCCTGGCTACCCCCATGGCACTCCCTGACTCCCCCTAACCCCTGTCACCGCCAAGCCCACCATGACACCTCTTACATCCCTGGCCTCCATACCCCGCCGCCCCCAACACTTTGTCACCTGTCACCTCATGGCCCCCATCTATCTCGTCACCCCTAACACACCATTACAACTGTCCCTAACTTCCTTACTCCTTCCATGGTCCCCCTGACCCCTCTCTTCCCCAGGAGCATGCCCAGAAGCATCCCCAGTGCCCACTTCCACCTCGGAGAACTCCTCCTCACCCCACATCCCTGGAAGTTGCCACCAGGATCCTCTGAGCCACAAGGCCACCAAGGCCACAGGCTCACTGTGGTCACTGTGGTGACTGTGGCAAGCATGGCCACCATGGATGCCAAGGTTACTGTCATTGCTGTGGCCACCACAATCAGCAAGACCACCAAGATCCCCATGGAAATAAGCCCCCAGATCTACCAAAGCCACCACAGTCACTCTGGTCCCCATGATCACTGTAACCACCAGGGCCACTGTGACCACCATGGTCACTATAACCACCAAGGCCACTGTGGCCACCTTGATCACCAAGACTCCCTGAGCCACAAGACTACCACAGCCACTGTGACCACTGTGGTCACCAAGGCCACTGTGCAAAGCAATTCTATTAAATAATTCTACCACAACAATTCAATTAAATAAATCTGTCAGTGCCAGCCAAAAGTGATTATTCTTAATCAGGGCTTGATGTCATTCCCCACACCAACACTCATGAGAATATCTCTTTCTCTCAACCTCGAGGAGGATCCTTGGAAAGCATCCCCTTCCCAAAAGAGGAACCTCACACACATTTCATTTCCAGCAGGAATAGGGGAGAGGAATCCCTGTCTGAGAGGGGACTGGACATTCCCAGGGGCAGATGATGGACAGCCAGGCCCAGCTCTGGTGCTTCAGAGTCAGTTGTCAATACAGAGTTGGTGATTTGGGCTGGTTTTAGCCCAATTCAGCACCAAAATCAGCACCAGACCTCTCTCAATGCAGCCCTGATAGCCACAAATGGGGCATTGTACCTTGACCACATTCCATGCAGAGGATCCTGCCACATTAATGCAGTTCAGGGGAACCTTAAAGGCTGGAAATTGGGAGGTTCAAGACGACAAGGGCAGATCTTGTCCCTGGGGAGGGACAGTCACCAGTGCAATTCCTGGCTGGTGGGACCTGCTGGAGCAGTTCTGAAGAAGGACCTGGGGGTGCTGGTGGGTGACCAGTGGAGCTGGCCGTGTGGCCTGGGGCCAGGGGGGATCCAGGGAGCATCAAGAAGAGCAGGGCCAGGAGGTCTGGGAGTGTTTGTGCCCCTCTGCCCTTCCCAGTGAGGCACATCAGGAGTGCTGTGTCCAGATCTGTCCTGTGCTGTGTCCAGCGCTGCCCAGTGCCACGTACAGTTCTGGGCTGCTCTGGATCCAATCCTGTGCTCAGGGATGATGCTGCCTGAGCTGGGAGGTTGGGCCAGGTGCCCACTCTGGGTCCTTCCAGCCTGACCCATTCTGGGATTTGGGCATTCTGGCAGTTGTGGTTCAGGAATTTTCCACCAGAGGGCAGCAGCGAGCATGGGAATTCAGTTGCACTGTGCAGTTCCGGGTGCCAACAGCAGGCGGCAGCACGAGCTGCTGGCGCTGCCGAGCGCCCGCCCTGCCTCATCCCGGCCCTGGGGGCTCTGCAATGGTTTGGGATGGAGCCACCTTAAAGCCCGTCCGGTGCCAGCCCTGCCATGGGCAGGGACATCTTCCCCTGGGCCAGGCTGCTCCAGGGCCCACCCAACCTGGCCTTGAACCCTTCCAGGGATGGGGCAACCACAACTTTTTTATAAATGGGTTACATGATGATTGACTCTCACAATTAAGGGAGGAATATTGCTTGCACCTTAACAAAATGTTGTCAATTTATGGTTAATTGTTGTGGCTTGGTTTTCGGACACCCTCTGTTCTCCCTATAGTCCCCTTTCCGCCCTCTGTTGTGTTGCCACCCGATGGTCCTGGTTGTCAGGGTTGACAGGAGGGAGATTGGTGTTCAGGGGGCCATGGCTGCTTTAGGGATGATGGGGTGTCAGGGGGGCAGTGGGGTAATACAGGCAGCAAGGGGTTTCAGGGGGTCATGGTGGGCTTTAGGGATGACAGGTGTCAGGAGGAGATAGGGGGTGCCATTAGCGGTGTCAGGGGGGTGTGAGAGGTTCAGGGGGGTCCAGGTCAGGATGGTCCCAGCCCACCCACAACCAGCTCACAGGGCTGGTCCCTACAGAGCTGCTCTGCAGAGGGGAGGAGCAGAGACAGCAGAGGAGGATTCCTTTCTCCATCTATTTACCCGTCCCTGTCCCTGACATCGTCGGGGAAGGGGTGTCTATGTCCCCTCCCAGATGTGGGGGTCCCATCCCTGCACCCTGTCATGGGTGTCCCTTTCCCTGTCCCCCATCACCTGTGGGTGTCATTGTCCCCTGTGCCTTATCATGGGTGTCCCCATACCCACAGTGGGTGCCTCTGTCCTCCAGGTGTTCCCCATGATGTCAAGTCGCAGCCACTTGCAGCTGTATCTGCTGAAGGTCCCACTGGATCGGAGCTGGATCATTGCCCTGTCCCCTTCCTGGGTGACACTGGTGACCTCAAAGGTCTCGAAACGTGGGATCAGCACCTCCTCCTCACTAGGATTGGAGGAGAACTCTCGGATGTCCACGCCGTAACACGTCTGCACCTGGAACATCGTGTCTGTCCCAAATTGCTGAGCAATCTGTTGATGCAGCGATGTTGACGTGAATTGACCAAACCGGACAGTGTCACCACACCGCGCCTCGAACCGGACCCCACGCACACCCCGGAACACATGGTGACACCGTGGTCCCCGAGTGTCCTTCAGTGTTGCCAGAGCATCGGTCAGCAGGAAATGCAGGGTTTTGAAGTGGAAATTGTCCCGGTATTCCTGCCGGGAGCGTCCGGCCACATGCACGGCGGTGTTGAACTCCTTGTACACGTCCTTCATTGTGTAGGTCATGAGGGCAATGGCCTGGGCTGGGGACAGAGGGGTCACAGGGGGCCCCCGCCTCCACCACTCGGCCGCAGCCTTCACCCAGGTCTGGGCAAACACAGGGTTCTGCTGGAACTCAAAGTGGTTGAGGGCCGGCAACAACTCAGTCATGGCGTGTCGGCAGCCGGGGTACTGGTCATCAAAGGAGTTCCAAGCCATGTCCAGGGGGACAACTGTGAAGCCTGTGTTGGCCACAGTCATTGCCTGCAGTGCCAGGGTCCAAACCAGGGAATCTAGGGAAGGGAGAGGCCACCAGGACTAGTGTGAAACACTGGGGGACACTGGGAAACTGAGGAGACACTGTGGGACATGGGGAACATTGAGGAACACGGCAGGACAGTGATGCGACACTGAGAGATGCTGAGGGGACATGGGGGGACCATGGGACACAGAGAAGATCCATCCATCATGGGCTGGGGAAGGAGAGTGGAGTCAGCCCGAGGAGAAGGAGGGCAGCCTTGGCCAAGAGACCTCTATACACATCCTGAGAGCCTGATCCCAAATCCTGGGGTCACTCCTGCGTGACCCAGTGTCCTCCAGTCTCCCCAGGGGCCCAAATCCCACACCCACATTCTTGGTGTAATGTCCCCAGTGTCCCTTCAGACCCTCCAGGACCCCAACCCAAATCTGGGGTCACTCCCTGACCCCCAGTGTCGTTCTTGCCCCACCTCCTTGCCCCAATCCCACTCCCAGTCTGGTGTCCCCTTTGGAGTTGTTGGAAATTATACACCCCAGGACCCCAACCCAAATGCAGAGATCACCCCCTGCCCCCTGCAGTGTCCCCCAGCCCTCCCATGGCCCCAGTCACACCCCCAGAGCCCCCCTGCTGCCCCACTAGAGCTCAGATAACCCCAGTACCATGTCCCCCAGTGACCCCCAGTTTCCCACATCACATTGTCCCCCATGGTCCGCCCTGTTCCTCCCAGGGCTGCAATCCTGATGCCATGATGGCATCCGGATTGTCCCACCACAAGTGTTCCCAGGGGTTCCCCAAGCCCCCGATACTGAAATAGGTCGGAGTGAACTCCCTGACAGAACTGGGGGTAGCAGAAATCTGGAATTCTTGATCAACTTGTACTCACAGCAGATCTCTCCTTGTCCTGCACAAGAGAGGGGAGTTTGCCACACAGAATCGATCTGTCCTAATTATACATATTCATTCAAATGGGCTCCTTAGCTGATACAAAACCAGCACATTTCCCGTAAATAATTGGCATGGCTCTGTCTCTTGTAGGAAATAATTTTTCTTCTCCTGGAGGGTCATAAAACTGGGGTTTTTGGGGGTCATTTGCACTGGGTGCTCCAATATCTCAGATGACCTTGCCTCAAACTTTCGCTTTGGGCAGGTGTAGCTCCTTCTGTGTTTCAGAATTTCTCAAAAACCCCACTGCAGTTCCCTTTATCTCTTACTCCACAGCTTCCAGCCACTTTTATTGTCCTGTGTAAATACTTTTACACCCTTTTATCATTTTTGCCAGTCAGACTTTAAGCTCTACCCATCACCTTCAGTCTGTGTGGAAAACCTACACTATGAAAAGCCAAGTGTTCAAAAATAGCCTTGAAACTTGATTCTAATAAAGGAACAGAGTTTCCACAGCCATATCCCCTGTGGGGTTTCACTCTACAGGTTTTGGAGGGCACAGACTCCTTTTATCCCAAACTCCTGGCTGCAGGTTGCCCTGTCCCTTTCCACATTGACCGAGTTACTGAGAAGGTGCAGCTGTCCCAAACCACCTCCCCCACATCCCCCTTGAACCTATCATTTTCTCCCAAAGTTCAGAAGTTCAGGCTATCTGGGTTATGGAATTGACTTTGTGGGGACCTATTTCTCTTATTACCTGAAAGTTCAGGACTTCAAACTTTCTGGTCAAACCTCCACGGTTCTGTGACAAAATTTATGCCTGTAGAGACATCAGGAGCCATTTTGAAGACACTGACAACAATTTCTTCTAAAAAAGAACCCAACTCACTGAGTCATTTTTCAAAGACAGCACCACCCCTCTTTCCTATAAAATCCATCCCTGTGATGGTGGTGATGCCCTGGCACAGGCTGCCCAGAGAAGCTGTGACTGCCCCATCCCAAGGCCAGGTTGGGCAGTGCCTGGAGCAGCCCAGACCAGGGGAAGGTGTCCCTGCCCATGGCAGGGCTGGCACTGGACGGGCTTTAAGGTGGCTCCATCCCAAACCATTGCAGAGCCCCCGGGGCCGGGATGGGGCGGGGCGGGCACTCGGCAGCGCCAGCAGCTCGTGCTGCCGCCTGCTGTTGGCACCCAGAGCTGCAGCTGGGGGCAGCGCATGTGCAGTGCCGCTGATTTCCCACGCTCGCTGCTGCCCTCCTGTGGACAATTCCCAAACCACAACTGCCAGAATCCCTAAATCCCAGAATGTGTGAAGCTGGAAGGACCCAGAGTGGGCACCTGGCCCAACCTCCCGGCTCAGGCAGCATCATCCCTGAGACTGGGATTGGAAACTAGAGCAGCCCAGAACAGGACACGGCACTCAACAGAGTTTGACACAGACCTCCCAGTGTGCTGAATTGTGCAGTGCAGAGGGGCATGATCACTCCCAGACCTCCTCACCCTGCTCCTCCCCATGTCACCCACCAGAACCCCCAGGTCCTTCTCCAGAGCTGCTCCAACAGGTCCATGCCAGCCTGGACTGGCACCAGAGACTGTCCCTCCCAATGGACAGGACCTGCCATTGCCCTCTTGAACCTCTCAGCCTTTAACATCCCCTGAACTGCAGAATATGGCAGGATGCTTTGCCTGGAATGTGGCCAAGGGACAATGCCCCTTTGTGGCCATTGGGGCTGCATTGAGAGGGGTCTCATGCTGATTTTGGTACTGAATTGGGCTAAAACCAGCCCAAAATAACATCCCTGACTTGACAATTGAATTGGGGCTGAAGGATCAGAGCTGGGCCTGGCCATCCATCATGTGACCCTGGGAATGTCCAGTCCCCTCTCAGACAGAGATTTCTCTCCCCTATTCCTGTTTGGAATGAAATGTGTGTGAGGTTCCTCCCTCAGGAAGGGGATGCTCCCCAAGGATCCTCCTTAAGTTTGAGAGAAAGAGACATTCCCACAAGTGTTGTCCGGGGAGTGACATCGAGCCCTGCATAAGAATTGTCATTTTGGACTGGCTGTGACAGACTTATTTAATACAATTGTTTTGACAGAATTATTTATTAAAAAGTGTTTGCCCAATGGCTTTGGTATGCACAGTGGTCAGAGTGGCTGTGGTAGCCTTGTATCTCAGGGAGTCTTGGTGATCATGGTGGCCATGGCTTCCACAGTGACTATGGTGACCTCAGGGACCTTGGCAGCCTCATGGCTCAGAGGATCCTGGTGGCCACTGCCAGAGCTGTGGCAGCTAGGAGGAGTCCTCCAAGGTGGAAAGGGGTGCTGGGGATGCTCCCACCTGAGGGACAAAGAGAGGGATCAGAGGGACCATGAGGGGAGTGAGGGTTTGGGGATGGCCCTAATGGGGAGAGAGGGGTTACAGGAGTGATGGGGACCATGAGGTGCTGCATTGAAGGATGTCGGTGGGGGCACGGGGGTTCTATAGGGAGCCGGGGAGGTCAGGGGTTCATGGTGGGCTTAGGGGTGACAGGGGTGAGGGGGAGCCATGGGGGTTCCTGACCCACCCTCATCCAGCACACAGGGCCCGTCCTCACAGCACTGCCCATGGCGGGGAGGGACAGGGTCAGAACGGGGAGATCCCAGTCGCTGTCCCTGTTCCTGTTGTCCCCTGGCAGGGGTGTCCCTGTCCGTGTTCCTTCCCAGAAGTGCGGGCCCCCATCCCTGTGCCTTTTCATGGGCGTTCCTGTCCCCATGTCCACAATGGGTGTCCCCAAACTTGGTGTCTCCACCATGGAGTATCCTTGTTCCCCCAGAGAAAGTGGGTGTCCCCGTCCCAGTCCCCATCCCCAGTGAGTGTCATTGTCCTCTGTGCCCTGTCATGGGTGTCCCCATGGCCACAGTGGGTGTCCCATCCCCACAGACCGTTCCTTTGTGCTCTCACCTCACACCACACACAGTTGTATTCGCTGAAGGTCCCAGTGGAGTGGAGCTGGATCTGTGTCTGGTTTCCTTCCTGGGTGATTTGGGTGACATTGAAGGTCTCGAAGGGTGGGATCAGCACCAAGTTTTCTTCCGGATGTTCTGTGAAAAACTGGATTTCCACGCCATGGCACGTGTGCAGCTCGAGCACCGTGTCATTGGAGCACTCGCCAGTTGGTGTGCTCAGAAATGCCGACGTGAATTCACCGAACCGGATGATATCACCGTGCTGTGCCTCAAACCAGACCCCACACACCCTCTGGAACACGTTGAGACACTGCCCTTTCTGAGCGTCCCTCAGAGTGGCCAGGGCGTCGGTCAGCAGGAAATGCAGCGTTTTGAAGTGGAAATTGTCCCGGTATTCCTGTTAGGAATGCCCGGCCACGCGCACAGCATCATTGAACATGCTGGACAGGCCATCCATTGAGAAGGCCATGATGGCGGTGGCCTGGTCTGGGGACAGAGGGGACTCAGGGGGTCCCCGCCTCTGCCACTCGGCTGCAGCCTTTGCCCAAACCTCGGCAAACTCCTTGTTCTGCTCAAACTCGGAGCTGCTGAGGGCCGGCAATGCCTCCTTCATGGCAGGGCCACAGCCCTGGTACTGGTCATCAAAGGAGCCCGGAGCCATGTCCAGGGTCACCACCTCAACAGCCATGGTGGTCGTGACCATTGCCAGCAGTTCCAGGATCTGAGCCAGGGGGGCCATGGTGGGGAGAGGCCACAGGGACCGGTGTGGGACACTGGGGGACACAGAAGGGACATGGGGGAGACACAGGGAGGGTTCCTCAGTGAGGGACTGGGCAGGGGAATGGGGTCAGCAGGGGAGTGGGGTCAGGGGGAAGGGGCTCCTGCCCAGCCGACCCCTGGACATGTCTGGGTCCCCTGATCCCAAATCCTGGGGTTACTTATGCCTCCCCAACATCCCCCAGCCCCCTGGGGACCCCAATCCCAATCCCACAGTATCATGACCCCCCATAAGCTGAATCCTACTCCCATGACAAGCCCCCTCAGCCCCAGCAGAATCCCGACCCAAATCCAGGGCTCACTCCCTGAGCCCCCCAGTGTCCTCCTCGGCCTGTCCCAAGACCCCACTCCCATTCCCATTCCCATTCCCCAATTTCTATGGTGTCACCCCAGGACATCAACCCAAATCCAGGCATCACTCTCTGCCCCCACAGTGTCTCCCAGCCTCCCGATGCCCCCAATCCACTCTCACCATCTCCTGTGTTCCCCCTCATTTTCCCCCAGAGCCCCCATTACCCCAGTCCCAGCCCTGTGACTCCCCCAGTGTCCCCACATGTCCGCAATCCCAATCCCTCAGTCTCATGTCCCCCCAGAGAGTCCCCCTGGAGTCCCCCCACTATGATACCAAAATCAGCTGGAGTGAAGCCCCTGATGGAACTAGAGATAGCAGAAAGCTGGAATTCTTTCTCAGCTCAGACTCGCAGCAGATCTCTCCTGCTCCTGCACATCAGGGGGACTTTGCCATGGGGTATTTATCCACCATAATTATAAATATTCATGAAAATGTGTCACCTAATACAGAAACTGTACTTTTCCCATAAATCATTTGCATTGATCCACCTCCTTCTACAAGTCCTTTTATTGCTGTTGTTTCCTGTTACAGAACTTGCCAAAACCCCACTGGAGTTCCCTTTATCTGTTTCTCCACGGGTTCTAGCTGTGATTTTCATCCTTTGTGCACACGTGTCCATCCTTTTATCATTTCTGCCAGTTTGTCTTCAGGCTCTGTCCAGCACCTTCAGGGGAAGGGAAAATTTCCATTCTCTCTGTTATTTGTCACTTTGTGACAGAAATGCTCCAGTCCTGTCATCATCCAGGCTGCCCTCCAGGATGTCCTGACCTTTCCTGTCCTGAGGAGCCCAGAATGGGAAAGAACACTGGGCAGAGCTGGACACGGCACTGGGCAAAGCTGGACATGGCACTGGGCAGAACTGGACATGGCACTGGGCTGAACTGGACATGGCACTGGGCAGAGCTGGACACCGGACTGGGTGGAGGTCGACACAGCCCTGAGCAGAGCTGGAAATGGCTCTGAACAGAGTTGGGCACAGCACTCCTGATGTGCCTCACTGGGCAGGGAGAGGGGCACGATCACTCCCTGACTTCCTGGCCTCGCTCCTCTGAGTGCCCCCCAGATCCCTCCTGGCCCCAGGCCACACGGCCAGCTCCACTGGCCACCCAGCAGCACCCCCAGGTCATTCCCATGAGCTGCTCCAGCAGGTGCCCACCAGCCAGGCAGGGCACTGGTGCTAAATTGGGCAAAAACCAGCCCGAATCCTCAACCCTGAATTGACAACTGCAGGTAAATCACCAGAGCTGGGCCTGGCCATCCATCACCTGAGCCTGGCAATGCCCTGTCCCTCTCAGACAGAGATTCCTCTCCCCTATTCAGACTTGGATGAAATGTGTGTGAGGTTCCTCCCTCGGGAAGGGGATGCTCCCCAACAGTCCTCCTCAAAGTTGAGAGAAAGAGACATTCCCATAAGTGTTGGTATGGGGAGTGACCTTGAGTCCTGCTTAGGAATTGTCACTTTTGGCTGGCTCTGTCAGAATTACTTCATGGAATAATTTTGGTAGAATTATTTAACGGAGTTGTTTTGATAGAATCATTTAATACATTTGATTTAACAGAATAATTTATTAGAATGTGAATTGACCAAACCGGACCTTCTGGCCACACTGTGCCTGGAACCGGACATCATGCACACCCTGGAACACGTGGTGACACTGCCCATTCTGAGCGTGCCTCAGTGTCACCAGTGCCTGGGTCAGCAGGAAATGCAGCGTTTTGAAGTGGAAGTTGTTCCAGAATTCCTGGCAGGAGCGCCCAGCTGCACTCACGGCTGCGTTGAAGTCCTTGTAAATGTCCTTCGTTGTGTTGGCCATGAGAGCAATGGCCTGGGCTGGGGATGCCAGAGGGGACACAGGGGAGCCCCACTTGTGCCACTCAGCCTTGGCCTTCACCCAGGTCTGGGTGAAGAGAGGATTCACCTGAAACTCAAAGTGGTTGAGGCCTGGCAACGCCGTGATCATGGCAGGGGTGCAGCCCTGGTACTGTTCATCAAAGGAGTCCTGGGCCATGTCCAGGGGCACCACCTTGATGGCCGCAGTGGTCACAGTCATTGCCAGCAGTGCCAGGGTCTGAGCCAGGAGGGCCATGGCAGGGAGGCTACTGGGAGCAGTGTGGGACACTGGGGGACAAAGTGGGACACACACTGAGGGGACACTGAGGACACACGGGGGGACATGGGAAGGGTTCCTCTGTGAGGGGCTCAGCGTGGCCCCTGAGCTCCAACCAGATGAACTCTAGAACAGTGGCCATTTATCCTCATTTCCTAGGAGGCTTTGGACATTTTCCTTTTGTTCTCCTATGCATTGAGTGTCTTTGTCAGGGACATGATTGTGTTTGGTAAGTTCTTATGGATTGTGATCTGTACTTCATATATTTTATCCTGTATTTAGCAGATAACCAGTAATACTCTTAATAAGACAATAGCCTTACGAATGGGAACTGTTTTGACATGTTTGCATTGCATAAAAAACAAAGAAGAGGGAGATGTGGAAGACCAGACCACTACAGAAGCTCAGCTGGGGAGCTCTGCAGACCTTGTGGCCCTGGAAGAGTGAAGACCGTGAGAGAGAAAAACTCAAGGCAAGAACAGAAGTGACAGCATAATGTCTGCTCACTCGGACCCTCTGACACTCTGACACTGACCCTCTGACCAAAGAAGAGACGACAGGTACGTTGCTGGTGAAAGAGATAACAAGGACATTACTAGTGTAAGAAGGATAATCGAGAAGATTGTGTTTCTAAGGGGACTGGGACAAAGGGGGCCAAGAAGAAAATTTTGTACAAACCTAGTGAGCTATAAATCCTGGTAAAGTGGTGTAACAAATGGCTTTGCTTTGCTGGCATTGCAGAGTCCGTGTCTCTCAATTCCCGCACACCAGCTGCCCAGTCCCAATCCCAATCCTGTATTTACCCTTCCAATGTCCCCCTGGTGTTCCCCGGGATCTCATTTCTGCTCCCAGACCTGTGTAGCCCTCTTGTGACCCCAGGCCACTCAGGAACCTCACCCAAATTCCTGAAGCCACTCCCTCACCCCCACCAGCTCCACCTTGGCCCTCTCCCAGACCCCAGTCCTGCTCCCAGTCCTGTTACTCATTTCATGGCACCCCAGGACCACAACCCAAATTCAGGGACCAACCCCTGATCCTGCAATGTCAGCCTGGAGCCCTCCATGCCCCCACTCTACAATCCCAGTCCCATGTCCCTCCACAAGTGTCCCCTGGCATCCCCCCAGACACCGATATCGAAATTGGCCGAACTCTCTGATTGAACTGGAGGTATCAGAAAGATGGAATTCTTTATCAGCTCGGACTCGCAGTGGATCTCTCCTGGTCCTGCACATCAGGGGGGAATTTGCCACACTGAATCTATCCATCCTAATTATAAATATTCATCAAAATGCACTTCTTAGCTAATACAAAACCAGCACATTTCCAGTAAATAATTGGCATGGCTCTGCCTCTTTTAGGAAATAATTTTTATTGTCCTGGAGGGTCATAAAAATGGGGTGTCAGGATGTGGATTTCACTATGTGCCCCAATATCTCAGATGACCTTGTCTCAAACTTTCGTTTTGGGCTGGCACTGCTCTTTCTGTGTAACACATCTTGCCAAAAACCCCTCACTGGAGTGCCCTTTATCTGTTTCTCCACAGGTTCCAGCAACCGTTGCCCTTCTGTGTGCACACTTTTACACCCTTTTATTGTTTTTTGCTAGTTCTTTTTAAAGCCCTATCCAGCATCTTCAGGGGATCTGAAATTTTTTATTCTCTCTCTTATTGCTCAGCCCCCATGACCCCAATCCCACTGTCCCATGTCCCCCCAGTTCCCCCAGTCCCACTCCCCACTGCTCACTGAGTTGCTGCCACACCTCAGATACCAATTGGGGTCCCCTATCAGATGACATCCCTGCAGGCACCTTGAGCCTGGGGATGATCTCTTGGGGGAGTGCCTGGGTGGCTTCTCTGGCCTTGCTGGTGTGGCAGGAGAAGTTCTGGAGCCCCAAGAAGTGATCCACCAACACCAGGAGATACCTGAGCCCATGTTGCCGTGGTAGCTCAAAAAATCCATTTGCAGTACTCTCCAGGAGTGTTTCCTCTTTCTGTGATGCCTGGAGGGGATGGTTTTGAATTCAAAGGGTTCTTTTGAAACCATATCAGGCGTTGCTCTCTAACAGACCTGGCAGTTTTTCCTTCGAACACTAAGGACTTGAGGCTGCAGACCAGCCCCCATGGCATCGATTCCTCAGAGGTTTGCTGATGTTTTTCTCCTTTACAAATTGCAGCATCAGCTGGGGAGGGCCTGACCTGGTTATTGGGAGTAACCTCTTACTCACCCTCTTTATTGTGGGCTTTTAGCTAGGCCGTCAATTTTCAATCTGCCCAACTCTATCCAGGCCTCACCTCTGGCAGAGAAATTCCTTGCTCAGGAATTAACACCAGGATGCTTTGTTGTGGAGCCTCTCGTGCAGCTTTATTGCAAATCTATTTACCCACAGGGATTTATCAATCCCCAGGCTGGTGTGCCCTGGACTGTAGTACAGCCACTTCTCTGGGCAGCTGGGTGGTATCGAGGCCAGACAATAATTCTTGTTTATATTTATTTGGAGATCCCTGTGCTGTAATTGACATCTTTCTCTGCATATGGCTCCATGGGCATGAGCAATGCTCAAAGCAGATGGCAAGTGAGTTCCAATGTTTGCTCTTTTTCACACAATTCCAGAGCTCTTTGTAATACATTGAGCTCCGCCCCTTCTTCCACATCTTCTTGCGGTTATGGTGAGCAGAGTATATACACCATAAACCTTTGTCCCAAACTGGATTTCTGGGCCACTTGGATGAGGAGAACAGTCGCTGCTGTGGCCCACATTGACCTGGTCCAATTGTGGCTGATGTCAAGTTGTTTGAATTCAAAACCATCATCTCCCGGCATCACTGAAAGAGGAAACACTCCTGGAGAGTACTGCAAATGGATTTTTTGAGCTACCACGGCAACATGGGCTCAGGTATCTCCTGGTGTTGGTGGATCCCTTTTGGGGGTCCAGAACTTCTCCTGGCACACCAGCAAGGCCAGGGAAGTCACCCAGGCACTCCCCCAAGAGATCATCCCCAGGCTCAAAGTGCCTGCAGGGATGTCATCTGATAGGGGACCCCAATTGGTATCTGAGGTGTGGCAGCAACTCAGTGAGCAGTGGGGAGTGGGACTGGGGGAACTGGGGAGACATGGGACAGTGGGATTGGGGTCATGGGGGCTGAGCAATAAGAGAGAGAATAAAAAATTTCAGATCCCCTGAAGATGCTGGGAAGTGCTATAAGAAGAACTAGCAAAAAACAATAAAAGGATGTAAAAGTGTGCACACAGAAGGGCAACGGTTGCTGGAACCTGTGGAGAAAGAGATAAAGAGCACTCCAGTGAGGGGTTTTTGCAAGATCTTTTACACAGAAAGAGCAGTGCCAGCCCAAAACGAAAGTTTGAGACAAGGTCATCTGAGATATTGGGGTACTTAGTGAAACCCACATCCTGATACCCCATTTTTATGACCCTCTAGGACAATAAAAATTATTTCCTAAAAGAGGCAGAGCCATGCCAATTATTTACTGGAAATGTGCTGGTTTTGTATTAGCTAAGAAGTGCATTTTGATGAATATTTATAATTAAGATGGATAGATTCAGTGTGGCAAATTCCCCCCTGATGTGCAGGACCAGGAGAGATCCACTGCGAGTCCGAGCTGATAAAGAATTCCATCTTTCTGATACCTCCAGTTCAATCAGGGAATTCTCTGGCCAATTTCGATATCGGTGTCTGGGGGGACTACAGGGGACGCTTGTGAAGGGACATGGGACTGGGATTGTAGAGCGGGGGCATGGAGGGCTCCAGGCCGACATTGCAGGGTCAGGGGTTGTTGCCTGAATTTGGGTTGTGGTCCTGGGGTGACATGAAATGTGTAACAGGACAGGGAGTAGGACTGGGGTCTGGGAGAGGGCCAAGGTGGAGCTGGTGGGGGTGAGGGAGTGAGTGGCCTGGGGTCACAAGAGGGCTACAAATGTCTGGGAGCAGAAATGAGATCCTGGGGAGCACCAGGAAGGGTAAACACAGGACTGGGATTGGGATTGGGATTGGGACTGGTCAGCTGGTGTGCAGGGATTTGGAGACACGGACTCTGCAATGCCAGCAAAGCAAAGCCATTTGTTACATCACTTTACCAGGATTTATAGCTCACTAGGTTTGTACAAAATTTTCTACTTGGACCCCTTTGCCCCAGTCCCCTTAGAAACACAATCTTCTCGATTATCCTTCTTACACTAGTAATGTCCTTGTTATCTCTTTCACCAGCAATGTCCCTGTCATCTCTTCTTTGGTCAGAGTGGTCAGCATCAGAGTGTCAGAGTGACCAGACATTATGTCGTCACTTCTATTCTTTATTGAGTTTTTCTCTCACACAGTCTTCACTCAACCAGGGCCACAAGGTCTGCTGTGCTCCCCAGTTGAGCTTCTGTAGTGGTCTGGTCTTGCACATCTCCCACTTCTTGTTTTTTATGCAACACATACATGTAAAAGCAGTTCCCACCTGTAAGAGTATTATCTTATTAAGACTATTACTGGCTATCTGCAAAATACAGGATAAAATATATGGAGTACAGATCACAATCCATAAGAACTTACCAACACAATCATGTCCCTGACAAAGAGACTCACTGCATAGGAGAACAAAAGGAAAATGTCCAAGGCCTCCTAGGAAATGAGGATAGATGGCCACTGTTCTAAAGTTCATCTGGTTGGAGCTCGGGGGCCATGCTGAGTCTCTCATGGAAGAACCCTTCCCTATGTACCCCCGTGTGTCCTCAGTGTCCCCTCAGTGTGTGTCCCACTTTGTCCCCCAGTGTCCCACACTGCTCCCAGTAACCTCCCTGCCATGGCCCTCCTGGCTCAGACCCTGGCACTGCTGGCAATGACTGTGACCACTGCAGCCATCAAGGTGGTGCCCCTGGACATGGCCAGGGACTCCTTTGATGAACAGTACCAGGGCTGCACCCCTGCCATGATCACGGCGTTGCCAGGCCTCAACCACTTTGAGTTCCAGGTGAATCCTCTCTTCACCCAGACAAGGGTGAAGGCCGAGGCTGCGTGGCACAAGCGGGGCTCCCCTGTGTCCCCTCTGGCATCCCCAGCCCAGGCCATTGCTCTCATGGCCAACACAACGAAGGACATTTACAAGGACTTCAACACGGCCATGTGTGCAGCTGGGCTCTCCTGCCAGGAATTCTGGAAAACTTCCACTTCAAAACGCTGCATTTCCTTCTGACTCAGGCTCTGGTGACACTGAGGCACGCTCAGAATGGGCAGTGTCACCACGTGTTCCGGGGTGTGCATGATGTCCGGTTCCAGGCACGGTGTGGCCAGAAGGTCCGGTTTGGTCAATTCACATTTTATTAAACTATTGTGTCAAATCAAGTCTATTAAATTATTCTATCAAAACAACTCCGTTATATAATTCTACCAAAGCTATTCCATGAAGTAATTCTGACAGAGCCAGCCAAAAAGTGACAATTCCTAAGCAGGGCTAAATGTCACTCCCCATACCAACACTTGTGGGAACATCCCTTTCTCTCAGCTTTGAGAAGGACTGTTGGGGAGCATCCCCTTCCCGAGGGAGGAACCTCACACACATTTCATCCAAGTCTGAATAGGGGAGAGGAATCTCTGTCTGAGAGGGAACAGGGCATTGCCAGGCTCAGGTGATGGATGGCCAGGCCCAGCTCTGGTGATTTACCCGCAGTTGTCAATTCAGGGTTGATGATTTGGGCTGGTTTTTGCCCAATTTAGCACCAGTGCCCTGCCTGGCTGGTGGGGACCTGCTGGAGCAGCTCATGGGAATGACCTGGGGGTGCTGCTGGGTGGCCAGTGGAGCTGGCCGTGTGGCCTGGGGCCAGGAGGGATCTGGGGGGCACTCAGAGGAGCGAGGCCGGGAAGTCAGGGAGTGATTGTGCCCCTCTCCCTGCCCAGTGAGGCACATCAGGAGTGCTGTGCCCAACTCTGTTCAGAGCCATTTCCAGCTCTGCTCAGGGCTGTGTCGACCTCCACCCAGTCCAGTGTCCAGCTCTGCCCAGTGCCATGTCCAGTTCAGCCCAGTGCCATGTCCAGTTCTGCCCAGTGCCATGTCCAGCTTTGCCCAGTGCCGTGTCCAGCTCTGCCCAGTGTTCTTTCCCATTCTGGGCTCCTCAGGACAGGAAAGATCAGGACATCCTGGAGGGCAGCCTGGATGATGACAGGACTGGAACATTTCTGTCACAAAGTGACAAATAACAGAGAGAATGGAAATTTTCCCTTCCCCTGAAGGTGCTGGACAGAGCCTGAAGGCAAACTGGCAGAAATGATAAAAGGATGGACAGGTGTGCACACAGGATGAAAATCATGGCTAGAATAGAACCTGTGGAGAAACAGATAAAGGGAACTCCAGTGGGGTTCTGGCAAGTTCTGTAACAGGAAACAACAGCACCTGTGCAAATAAATTGTTCCAGGAAACAGTCCTTTTGGTATCAAAAGTATTTGGTGAAAATGAGCCCCAGAAGCCCCATTTTTACAACTCTCCAGTGCAATAAAAGGACTTGTAGGAGGAGGTGGATCAATGCAAATGATTTACGGGAAAAGTACAGTTTCTGTATTAGATCAGGGACACATTTTCATGAATATTTATAATTATGGTGGATAAATACCCCATGACAAAGTCCCCCCTGATGTGCAGGACCAGGAGAGATCTGCTGCGAGTCTGAGCTGAGAAAGAATTCCAGTTTTCTGCTATCTCCAGTTCCATCAGGGGCTTCACTCCAGCTGATTTTGGTATTGGGGCTGGGGGGACTCTGGGGGCCACTTGGAGGGGACACAGGACTGAGGGATTGGGATTGTGGTGCTGGGGGGACACTGGGGACATCACAGGTCTGGAATTGGGGTAATGGGGGACTCTGGGGGAAAATGAGGGGGGACACGGGATGGTGACAGTGGGATTGGGGTGATGGGGGGGCCTGGGAGACACTGTGGGGGCAGAGGGTGATGCCTGGATTTGGGTTGATGTCCTGGGGTGACACTGAAGAAATTGGTGAATGCAAGTAGGAGTGGTGTCTGGGGACAGGCTGGGGGGGACACTGGTGGGCTCAGGGAGTGACCCCAGGATTTGGACTGGAATTCTACCAAGACTGAGGGCACTTGTAGTCAGGAGTAGGATTGGGCTTCTGGGGGTGATGGGACTGTGGGATTGGGGTCGCTGGGGCTGGGGGATGTTTGGGAGACATAAGTAATCCCAGGATTTGGGATCAGGGAACCTAGACATGTCCAGGGGTTGGCTGGGCAGGAGTGCCTCCCTTCCCCCCGATCCCACTCCCCTGCTGACCCCACTCCCCTGCCCAGTCCCTCACTGATGAACCCTCCCTGTGTCTCCCCCATGTCCCTTCTGTGTTTCCCCAGTGTCCCACACCGGTCCCTGTGGCCTCTCCCCGCCATGGCCCCCTGGTTCAGACCCTGGCACTGCTGGCAATGGCCATGGCCACCACAGCTGTCGATGTGATCCCCCTGGACATGGCCCCGGACTCCTTTGATGACCAGTACCAGGGCTGTGGCCCTGCCATGAAGGAGGCATTGCCGGCCCTCAACAGATCCGAGTTTGAACAGAACGAGAAATTTGCTGAGGTTTGGGCAAAGGCTGCAGCCGAGTGGCAGAGTCAGGGGGCCCCTGAGTCCCCTCTGTCCCCAGACCAGGCCACTGCCATTCTGGCCTTCACAATGGATGGCCTGGAGAACATGTTCAATGATGCTGTGCGCGTGGCCGGGCGTTCCCACCAGGAATACCGGGATAACTTTCACTTCAAAACGCTGCATTTCCTGCTGACCGATGCCCTGGCCACTCTGAGGGACGCTCAGAAGGGGCAGTGTCGGGATGCGTTCCTGAAGATGTGTGGACACCCGGTTCGAGACACAGCTCGGCGAAACCGTCCGGTCCGGTTTGTTTGTGACGGTGTTCCCGAGCAAACCAATTGGCGAGTGCCCCGGTGAGACAATGTTCGAGCTGCGCACGTGTCATGGTGTGGAATTGCAGATTTCCAGCGAACAGCCGGATGAGAAGGTGGTGCTGATCCCACCCTTTGAGACCTTCAAGGTCACCCAATACACCCAGGAAGGGGACAAGACACAGATCCAGCTCCAGTCCACCGGGACCTTCAGCAAACACAACTGCGAGTTTCTGCAAGGTGACACTACAGGGGACAGCTGTGGGGGGAATGGGGGCACCCATGATAGGGCACAGGGGACAATGACACTCACTGAGGATGGGGGACAGGGACACCCACAGTGTGTGGGGGGACAAGGATACCCTGGGCTGGGGACACCAAGTCTGGGGACACCATTGTGGGCACAGGGATGGGAACACACATGACAGGGGACAGGGATGGGGACACCCACTTCTGGGAGGGAGCAGGGACAGGAACAGCCGTGCCAGGGGACAAGGGACAGGGACAGAGACAGGAACCCCCCAGGGTACCAACCCTGTCCCTCTCTGATAAGGGCAGTGCTGTGGGGATGGGCCCTGTGTACAGAAAACGGGTGGGCCAGGACCTCCCCATGGCACTCCCTGAAACCCTGTAACCCCCTGTAAGCCCCCATGGCAATCCCTGAAGACCCCTGAAACCCTGTCACCTCTAAGCCCACCATGACTGCCCTGACCTCCCTGGCCCCTGTAACCCCCTGTGTCCCTCCCGACACCCTGTCACCTGTCACACTCATGCCTCCATCTCTCCCGTCACCCTTAACCCCCAGTTATGGCTATCCCTGACCCCCTTACTAGCCCCCATGGCCCCACTGATTCTCCACTTTTTCCCCCAGGTTAGAGTGTCCCCAGGTCTCCTTTCCACCTCGGAGGACACCTCCTGGCCACCACAGCCATGGCAGTGGCCACCAGGATCCTCTGAGCCACGAGGCCATCAAGGTCACCAAGGTCACTGTGGTCACTGTGGCAGCTGTGATCACCATGATCACCAGACTCCCTCAGCCCCAAGGCTACCACAGCCACCCTGGCCAGTGTGGCCACCAAGGCCATTGTGCAAAGCAATTCTAATAAAAAATTCTATCAAAACAATTCTATTAAATAATTCTGACAAAGTCAGCAAAGAGAGACAATTCCTAAGCAGGCCTCGATGTCACTCCCCACATCAACAATCATGGGAACGTCTCTTTCTCTCGGCCTCAAGGAGGATCCCTAGGGAGCCTCCCCTTCCCAAGGGAGGATCCTCACACACATTTCATTGCAAGCAGAATAGGGGAGAGGAATCTCTGTCTCAGAGGGGACTCAATGTTCCCAGGGTCAGATGATGGACAGCCAGGCCAAGCTCTGGTGCTTCATCCTCAGCTGTCAATTCAGGGTTGGTGATTTGGGCTGGTTTTAGCCCAATTCAGCACCAAAATCTGCACCAGACCCCTCTCAGTGCAGCCCCGATGGCCACAAATGGGGCATTGTCCTTTGGCCACATTCCAGGCAAAGCATCCTGCCACATCCTGCAGTTCAGGGGACCTTAAAGGCTGGAAACTGGGAGGCTCAAGAGGGCAGGTCAGATCCTGTCCCTGGGGAGGGACAGTCCCCAGTGCCAATCCAGGCCTGGGGGGGATCTACTGGAGCAGATCTGGAGAAGGATCTGAGGTGCTGGTGGGTGACCAGTGCAGCTGGCTGTGCGGCCTGGGACCAGGAGGGATCCAGGGGGCATTGGGAAGGGCAGGGCTAGGAGCTCAGGGAATGATTGTGCCCCTCTGCCCTGCCCATGGTGACACATCGGGAGTACTGTGTTGAGTTCTGCCCAGTGCCATGTCCTGTTCTGGGCTCTGGACCCAATCCTGTGGTCAGTGATGATGCTGCCTGAGCGGGGAGGTTGGGCCAGGTGCCCACCCTGGGTCCTTCCAGCCTCACCCATTCTGGGATTTGGGGATTCTGGCAGTTGTAGTTCAGGAATTGTCCACCGGAGGGCAGCAGCGAGCACGGGAAATCAGCGGCACTGTGCGTGTGCTGCCCCCAGCTGCAGTTCCAGATGCCAACAGCAGGCGGCAGCACGAGCTGCTGGGGCTGCCGAGCGCCCACCCCGCCCCATCCTGGCCCCCGGGGGCTCTGCAATGGTTTGGGATGGAGCCACCTTAAAGCCTGTCCGGTGTCAGCCCTGCCATGGGCAGGGACATTTTCCCCTGGGCCAGGCTGCTCCAGGACGCATTTCCCAAACTGGTCTTGAACCCTTCCAGGAGTGGGGAAGACACAGCTTTGTTATCGATAGGTAATGTGATGATTGGGTCTCCCAATCAAGGGGATGAGTATTGTGTGTATTTTAAGAGAAGTTTTGTTGATGTATGGTTATGTGTTTGTGGTTTGTTGTTTGGACATGCTCTGTTCTCCTCATAATCCCCTTTGGCCCCCTCCATCTTGTTGCCTCGGATAATCCTGGTTGTTAGGGTTTCAGGGAAATGTGGAGGGTGGGCATGTACCTGCGCCCTTTGCATGGGACGGCTGGGAAAGGGGAATGCCTGTCGCAGGGGAGGCGTGGCATGACAACACCTCACCTCACATCAGACTGCAGGAAGGTCTCCACGAATGGACAGCAAGGAAGAGTCAACTGGCAGACTTTGGGAGGGGCAAGAGACTTATAAAGGAAAATGTTTGAATATGTATGACTCCTTATGAATATGTATTTGGTTGATGCAACACCAGGGGGTATAAAAGGCCGAGCTGCCATTTTGTGGCAGTTCGCCATACTCCCCAGTGCTGTCCCTTTTTCCTTATTCAGTCCCTTTGTTGTGTTGCTGAGGTCTAATAAACCTTGGCAAATTTAAAGTGAGGTCGTTTCTCACAGTCACTATGGTCTCTGTTATCACCAAGATGACCCTGACCCCCAGAAAAATGAGGTCACCAAGGTGTAAAGACCACCACTGACATTTTCCCTGCAGGAAATGAGAAAAAAGGGAAAAGAGAATGGAAGACAAATCCAATCTCTTGGCTTTTTGCAAATATTAAGATGAATGCTACATGTATATGGTAAAACAACTTTGCTTTTATTTCTGCTATTAACGAAATCTTAGACATGGTAGTAGTGATAGCTGATATAAGTACGTGTGAATGGTCTGTTTGGTCGGGATAATATCCAGTGAACATGTCATGAGGACCCTGCTGTTGATATGCCAACTCTCAGCATCTGCTGTCTGAAGATATTATGGTGCAAGGCCCAGACTGGAAGTGATAAAGAGAATGAGCCAAAACCACAGCCAAGAAACAGGCATGCTCTAAAAAGGCAGACCCAAGGAGGGGCCATGTTAAATAGTTCCTGGAATATGGAAGCTAGTTTATGCAACTATATGGATAAGCATAGCGGTCTATGAATATGCAATCCCAGCCCTATATCCCTCCACAAGTGTTCCCTGGAGTCCGCCCAGTCCCCGATATTGAAATCGGCTGGAGTGAACTCCCTGATAGAACTGGAGATACCAGAAAGATGGAATTCTTTATAAGCTCCAACTCACAGCAGATCTCCCTTGGTCTTGCATATCAGGGGCGACTTTGTCAACAGAATCTATCCAGCCTAAATATACATATTCATTAAAATGGGCTGCTTAGGTAGTACAGAGCCAGCACTCAAAGTGGCTGAGGGCCATCAATGCCATGGTCATGGTGTGGCCACAGCTCTGGTACTGGTCATCAAAGGAGTCCTGGGCCATGTCCAGGGGCACCACCTTGATGGCCGCAGTGGTCACAGTCATTGCCAGCAGTGCCAGGGTCTGAGCCAGGAGGGCCAGCAGGAGGCTACTGGGAGCAGTGTGGGACACTGGGGACAAAGTGGGACACACACTGGGGGGCACTGAGGACACACGGGGGACATGGGAGGGTTCCTCTGTGAGGGGCTCAGCGTGGCCCCCGAGCTCCAACCAGATGAACTCTAGAAGAGTGGCCATTTATCCTCATTTCCGAGGAGGCCTTGGACATTTTCCTTTTGTTCTCCTATGCAGTGAGTCTCTTTGCCAGGGACACGATTGTTTGGTAAGTTTTTCTTGATTGTGATCTGTACTCCATATATTTTATTTAATCCTGTATTTAGCAGAAAACCAGTAATAGCCTTGGAAGATAATACTCTTACAGGTGGGAACTGCTTTACATTTAAGCATTGTATAAAAAACAAAAAAGAGAGAGATGTGGAAGACCAGACCACTACAGAAGCTCAACTGGGGAGCACAGCAGACCTTGTGGCCGTGGTAGAGTGAAGATTGTGAGAGAGAAAAACTCAGTAAGGAACAGAAGTGAAGACATCATGTCTGGTCACTCTGACCACTCTGACCAGAGAAGAGATGACAGGGACGTTGCTGATGAAAGAGATAACAAGGACATTACTAGTGTAAGAAGGATAATCGAGAAGATTGTGTTTCTAAGGGAACTGCGGCAAAGGGGTCCGCATATGAAGCCTCATTCATATGAACATAGTGAGCTATAAATCCTGGTAAACAGGTGCAATAAATGGCTTTGCTTTGCTGGCATTGCAGAGTCCGTGTCTATCAATCCCCATACATCAGCCACCCAATCCCAATCCTGTGTTTACCCTTCCAATGTCCCCCTGGTGCTTGCCAGGATCTCATTTCTGCTCCCAGACATTTCTAGCCTTCTTGTGACCCCAGGCCACTCAGGAACCTCACCCAAATTCCTGAAGCCACTCCCTCAACCCCCCGATCCCCCCATCCACCTTGGCCCTCTCCCAGACCCCAGTCCTGCTCACAGTCCTGTTACACATTTCATGGCACCCCAGGACCCCAACCCAAATTCAGGCAACAACCCCTGACCCTGCAATGTCAGCCTGGAGCCCTCCAAGCCCCCACTCTACAATCCCAGTCCCATGTCCCTCCACAAGTGTCCCCTGGCGTCCCCCCAGACACCGATATTGAAATTGGCCGAACTCCCTGATTGAACTGGAGGTATCAGAAAGATGGAATTCTTTATCAGCTCGGACTCGCAGTGGATCTCTCCTGGTCCTGCACATCAGGGGGGAATTTGCCACACTGAATCTATCCATCCTAATTATAAATATTCATCAAAATGCACTTCTTAACTAATACAAAACCAGCACATTTCCAGTAAATAATTGGCATGGCTCTGCCTCTTTTAGGAAATAATTTTTATTGTCCTGGAGGGTCATAAAAATGGGGTGTCAGGATGTGGATTTCACTATGTGCCCCAATATCTCAGATGACCTTGTCTCAAACTTTCGTTTTGGGCTGGCACTGCTCTTTCTGTGTAACACATCTTGCCAAAAACCCCTCACTGGAGTGCCCTTTATCTCTTTCTCCACAGGTTGCAGCAACCGTTGCCCTTCTGTGTGCACACTTTTACACCCTTTTATTGTTTTTTGCTAGTTCTTCTTAAAGCCCTATTCAGCATCTTCAGGGGATCTGAAACTTTCTATTCTCTCTCTTATTGCTCAGCCCCCATGACCCCAATCCCACTGTCCCATGTCCCCCCAGTTCCCCCAGTCCCACTCCCCACTGCTCACTGAGTTGTTGCCACACCTCAGATACCAATTGGGGTCCCCTATCAGATGACATCCCTGTAGGAACCTTGAGCCTGGGGATGATCTCTTGGGGGAGTGCCTGAGTGGCTTCCCTGGCCTTGTTGGTGTGGCAGGAGAAGTTCTGGACCCCAAAAAAGGATCCACCAACACCAGGAGGTACATGAGCCCATGTTGGTGTGGTAGCTCAGAAATTCCATTTGGCAGTTATCATTGGGAGTGTTTCCTCTTTCAGTGATGCCTGGAGGGGATGGTTTTGAATTCAAAGGGTTCTTTTGAAACCATATCAGGCGTTGCTCTGTAACAGACCTGGCAGTTTTTCCTTCGAACACTAAGGACTTGAGGCTGCAGACCAGCCCCCATGGCATCGATTCCTCAGAGGTTTGCTGGTGCTTTTCTCCTTTACAAATTGCAGCATCAGCTGGGGAGGGCCTGACCTGGTTATTGGGAGTAACCTCTTACTCACCCTCTTTATTGTGGGCTTTTAGCTAGGCCGTCAATTTTCAATCTCCCCAACTCTATCCAGGCCTCACCTCTGGCAGAGAAATTCCTTGCTCAGGAATTAACACCAGGGTGCTTTGTTGTGGAACCTCTTGTGCAGATTTAATGCAAGTCTATTTCCCACAGGGATTTGTCAATCCCCAAGCTGGTGTGCCCTGGACTGTAGTACAGCCACTTCTTTGGGCAGCTGGGTGGAATCAAGGAGGGACAATAATTCTTGTTTATATTTAATCGGAGGTCAGTGTGTTTTAATTGACTTCTTTCTTTCCATATGGCTCCATGGGCGTGAGCAATGCTCAAAGTAGATGGCAAGTGAGTTCCTACATTTTCTCTTTTTCTCACTGGCAGTTCCAGACTTCTCTGTAACATTGTGCGCTCCTCCCTTTGTTCCACATCCCCTTCACTCTACGGCGAGCTGAGCATATATCATAAACTTTTGTCCCAAATTGGATTTCCTGGCCTCTTGGGTGAGGAGAACAGTCGCTGAGGAGGGGGACTGTTGAAGATTGCAATGCAAGATGTGTTCCATTACCATCTGTATGGCAGGTTATCTTTTGTCAAGTGGGCTGTTTGCCTTATCTGCCTGAGTGACCACATTCACACCTCTCCCGGGAGGGAACATCTGCTGATAACAGACTATTGAATGTCACTACATGACTGATAAGAACTATAACATCCCATTGTGAGATGTGAGCCCAGAGGGAGGAGGCAAGCACTGCTACCCAGATATAATCCAGAGGTTTTTGAAACACCAGCACGGCTCTCTCCACGGGATTCCCCAGAGGAACAGCAGCTGTCTCTTCCTCCACTGGATCTTCAGAGGAAAGAATACATCCTTCTCTACAGAACCCCCTTGCTCCAACAGAGCCACACCTGACACTTCAGGAGGACTGCAGCCACATTTCCAATGGGACTGCTACCAACACCCCACAGGGTGTCAGGTTGGGTTCTGACTCTGTCAGTGTTGTTCTAGTGGACTGCATTGTTTATTTTATCCTTTATATTTTTCTTCCCTATTAAAGAACTGTTGTTTCCTGCTCCCATATCTTTGCCTGAGAGACCCTTAATTTAAAAATTATAGCAATTCGGAGGGGTGGGGAGGGTTCACATTCTCCATTTCAGGGGAGGCTCCTGCCTTCCTCAGCAGACTCCTGTCTGTCCAAACCAAGACAGGGACTGGGGTCCTGGAGGGTGAGAAATAGAAAAGAAAATAGAAAGGTTCAGATCCCTTAATGGTGCTGGATAGAGCTTAAAGATGAGTAAACAAAAAACAATAAAAGGATGTAAAATGTGTACACAGCAAGGCAAAGGTTGCTGGAACCTGTGGAGAAAGAGATAAAGGGAACTCCTGAGAGGGGGTTTTGGCAAGTTCTGTAGCACAGAAGGAGAAGTGCCTGCCAAAGCGAACGTTTGAGGCAAGGTCATCGTGCATATGAGGGCATTCAGTGAAAATCACACTCTGACACCCCATTTTTATGACTCCCCAGCACAATAAAAACTATTTCCTAAAAGAGGCAGAGCCATGCAGATTATTTACAGGAAAAGTGCTGTTTCTGTATTAGATAAGGGACACATTTTCATGAATATTTATAATTGTGGTGGATAAATACCCCATGGCAAGTCCCCCTGACCTACAGGACCAGGAGAGATCCGCTGTGAGTCTGAGCTGAGAAGGAATTCCGTCTTTCTAATACCTCCGGTTCCATCAGAGAGCTCACTCCAGCTGATTTCGGTATCAGGGACTGGGGGACCTTTGTGGGGGGAACACGGGACTGTGGGATTGGGGTCTGGGGGCACCAGGGGTGTCAGGGTAATGGGACTGGGGTCCTGGGTGGTCCAGGGCCAGCGATGGGAGACACAGGACCATGGGAGTGGCAGTGGGGTACTGGGGGATACTGGGGCGCACTCAGGACACAAAAGACTGGATCAGTGTCCAGGGGTCACCAGGGTGGTCATGGGACTGGCAGTGGGATTGAGGTATGGGATGGGGACAAGGGGGACACTGGAGGACCTTGGGTCAGGGTCCTGGGGGACATGGGGTCACTGGGAGGGGTACAAGGCACTGGGAGAGGGATTGGGGTAACAGAGGCAATGGGAAAATCTGGGAAGGGAGACACAGAATGATGGGAGTGGGGTTGAGAGTCTGGGGGACACTGGGGCATCCAGGAGTGACCCCAGGATTTGGGATCAGGTTCCAGGTGTCTCCTGGCCAAGGCTGTCCTCCTTCCCCGAGTGAGCCCACTCTTCCTCCCCAGCCCCTCCCCAAGGAAGCCTCCCCATGTCCTGCCATGTCCCTCAGAGTCCCCTCTGTCCCATCAGTGTCTCCTCAGCATCCCCTGGTGCCCCCCAGTGTCCTCCCTGTGTCACACAGTCTGTCCTCTGTGTCCCCTCTGTGTCCCACAGTGTCCCACCCTGGTCCCTGTGGCCTCTCTTCTCCATGGCCCCCTTGGCTCAGACCCTGGCACTGCCGGCAATGACCGTGACCACTGCGGCCATCACGATCGTGCGCCTGGACATGGCCCAGAAGCCCTTTGATGGCCAGAACGGCTGTGGCGATGACAAAAATAAGTTGTCAGAACTCAAGCACTTTGATTTCCTCAAGAATGGCACATTTGAAAAGGTCTGGATAAATGCCACTGCCGAGTGGCAGAAATGAGGCTCCGATTCATCCACTCTGACCAAAGACCAGGCCATCGCCCTCTTAGTCTACACAATGAAGTCTGTGTATAGTGATTTCAATGCAGCCGTGCGCACAGCTGGAAACTCCAGCCAGGAGTACCAGGACAACTTCTACTTCAAAACACTGCATTTCCTGCTGACCCAGGCCCTCCAGAAGCTGAGAGACCCTAATGAGTGTCTGAATGTGTCCCGGGGGGTGAAGGATGTCCAGTTTGATGTGAAACTTGGTGATAAAGTCCGCTTTGGTGAATTCACTTCATTGTTGCTGGACAAAAAGGTGGCCCAGGGTTATGGGGCAGACACGATGTTTGAGGTGCACACATGCCATGGCGTGGACATCCGTAAGTTCTCCTTCAATGAAAGCGAGAAGGAGGTGCAGATCCCACCCTTCGAGACCTTTGAGGTCACCAAAGTCACCAGGGAAGGGAAGAAGGTGCAGATTGAGCTTCGCTCCACCGGGACCGTCAGCAACGATGACTGTGAGCCGCTGAAAGGTGACATCATGGGAACAACCTGGGGGGATGGGGACACTCAGTGAGGGTTGGGGACAAGGACACATAGTGCTGGGGACGCCCATGGCCCAGAGAGGACAGGGACGCCCACTGTGGTTGGGAGGCAGGACACCCAGAGCTGGGGACAAGGACAGGGACAGCCACTGCTGGGCACAGGGGATGGGGACACCCAGTGACAGGTGGGGGGGACAGGGACATCCAGTGCAGGGAATGCCCACAGGGGTTGGGGGACAAGGGCTCCAATGGTTGAGCACAGGGGAAAGGGACCTCATTATGGCCCCCTCTGATCCCACATCCTCAGGGCACCCTCATCACTCCTGTCCCTCCCCCAAAGGCCCTCCTGATCCCCCTGACCCCTTAACGTCATGGTCCCCCTGACCCCTCTCCTTGTCCCCACAGGTGGGAGCCTCCCCAGGAACTCCCCCCACCTTGGGGGGCTTCTCCTGGCCACCGTGGCCATGGCAGTGGCCGTTGGAACCCTCTAAGCCGCAAGGCCACCAAGGTCACGGTGGTCTTGGGGTCCACTGTGGCTACCCTGATCATGAAGGCCACTGGGACCCCCAGAGAAATGAGGTCACCAAGGCTACCGAGGCCATTATGGTCACTATGGTCACTTTGTCTGCTGTGACCACTGTGGCCATTATTGCCACTGTGGCCACCATGGTCACTGTAACAAGGCGTCCATCCAGGGGAAGCCCATCTGAGAACTGCCCAGCGAGGGAGCGATGCCAGGGCAGCAGAACCAGCATGAGGGGAGCTGCCTCGCCTGATGCATCAATAAATTGCCGCTTGCTCATCTGCTGTATAAGAAATGTATCAAAAACTTGATCCTTGCTTGCCTGGTGTATCAAATGTTTATCAGAAATTTGATCCTTGCTTGCCTGGTGTATCAGAAGTTTAACAAAATTTGCTGCTGGCTCGCCTGATGTATCCACTACAGCTCTTTTAATGTCTTTCCTGCAGAGTGCCTCATTTCCTAAAATAAAGCAGTTCCTGGAGTTTTTGTTAGAGGGAACTTGAAGCTTTATTTTTCAAACTGTGATCTTCAAAGAGGTGCTGGAGAAATGTTCCTCCCATTTCCTGAAAAGGGAAATGTTTCCCTTTTTCACTGCAAATGCTCAGAAAGGACCTGGAGGGGCTAGAGCATGTCCAGGGAAGGGATGGAGCACCAGGAAGGGCCTGGAGCACCAGGAAGGGCTGAGAAAGCTGGTGGGAGCTGCTCAGTGCAATTTAAAAAGGATGAAAAATTAGTTTGGAGCCTGTTCCAAAGTTTCTGATTTATGGTAACACTTCAGAAAAAGCATTGGGAGGAAAAAAAAAAACAGAATGAAGGATGAAAAATAAAACAGAGAAATGGGGACAGAGGTAACACCATCCATTTATTTATTTAAAAAAAAATCCTGCTGTTTCGCTCAGGAAACTCATTTTTCTTTCAAAGCAGGGATTTTCCTTCTTCAGTTGCTCATCTCCTGGAACTCGCTGTGCGGTTGCAGTTTGGGAATTCTCCACAGGAGGGCAGGAGGGAGCACTGGAAATCAGCGGTGCCCCCAGCTGCAGTTCCGGGTGCCAACAGCAGGCGGCAGCACGAGCTGCTGGCGCTGCCGAGCGCCCGCCCCGCCCCATCCCGGCCCCGAGGGCTCTGCAATGGTTTGGGATGGAGCGACTCTGACCTCTTGGCCGGACTCTTTCCAACATCCCCGGGGACCGTCCTGGCCCCAGGCCACACGGCCAGCTCCACTGGTCACCCTCCAGCACCCCCAGGTTCTTCTCCAGAACTGCCCCAGCAGGTCAACCCCAGCCAGGACTGGCACTGGGGACTGTCCCTCCCCAAGGACAGGACCTGCCCTTGTCCTCTTGAACCATCCAGTTTCCAGCCTTTGAGGTCCTCCTGAAGTGCAGGATATGGCAGGATGCTCTGCCTGGAATGTGGCCTATGGACAATGCCCCATTTGTGGCCATCATGGCTGCACTGAGAGGGGTCTTGTGCTGATTTTGGTGCTGAATTGGGCTAAAACCTGCCCAGATCACCAACCCCGAATTGACAACTGAGGGTGAAGCACCAGAGCTGAGTCTGGCCATCCATCATGTGACCCTGGGAACGTCCAGTTCCCTCTCAGACAGAGATTCCTCTCCCCTATTCTGCTTGCAATGAAATGTGTGTGAGGTTCCTCCTTTAGGAAGTGGATACTCCCCAGGGTTGCTCCTTGAGGTTGAGAGAAAGAGATGTTCCCACGAATGTTGGTGAGGGGAGTGACATTGAGCCCTGTTTAAGAATTGTCACTTTTTGCTGGCTTTGTCAGAATTGTTTAATCGGATTGTTTTGATAGAATATTTTGCAAAGCAGTAGAATTGCTTTGCAAAATGGTATTGGTAGCCATGGTGGCTGTGGTAGCCTTGAGGCTGAGGAATTCTAGGGGATCATGGTGGCCACAGTGGCCCTGGTGGTTATTGTGACCATGGTGTCCATAGTGGCTGTGGTGGCCGCAGTGCCACAGTGACAATGGTGGCCATGGTGACCTCATGGTGGCAATAGCTGCCAAAGTGGCCAGACTGGCTGTATTGGCCCTGGTAGCCTTGGTGGCCTTGTTTCTCTAGGGGTCCTGGCGGTCTTGGTGATCGGGGTGGCCACAGTGATGACAGTGACCTTGGTGATCATGGTGGCCATGGTTGCCAGAGTGACCACAGTGACCTTGGAGGCCACGGCGGTGTCGTGGCTCAGAGGATCCCAGCGGCCACTGCCAGGGCTGTGGTGGCCAGGAGGAGTCCTCTGAGTTGGAAGGAAGCCCTGGGAATGCTCCCACACATCAAAACTACCATTAAAAACTTTCCGCCTTCTATCACAAATCCTATTCTAACGTCCTCATCCTAACCTGAGTGCCAGCCAACCTGCAGAACAGCCATTCATTATTATTGGCCAACAGCCTCTTTCACCTACTTCACAGTCATCCTAGTTTTATTCCCCCTTGTGGCCGCCCTTGAAAACAAACTGCTCAAACTCTAATTAACTCTAATAGTTTATTAAAACATTGGTCTTCTAAGCCAAAGATTGAAGAATAAACTGCTTCTTAGAGTTACCCTACTGTTACCCCACAACTTCAGGAAGAAAGGACTCAAACCTCCATCTCCAACTCCCAAAGCTGGCATTTTAAGCTAAACTACTTCCTGACCCGCCCCCAAACAGCCCAAATTGCCCTCGAGATAATCCCCGCACAAGCTCCAGCACCACAAAGAAAGTCAACAACAACCCTCAATCCCCAATTAAAAGCAACCCCAAAGCCTCTGAATAAAGCATAGCCACCCCACTAAAATAGGACTGAACCAAAAACAGACCCCCATTATTCACCGTCCCCTCATCCGCTAACAGTCCCAACACACCCCCCCATAGCAAGCCCCACCACAACAACCAAACCTATCCCAAAACCGTCACCAACAACCCCACAACCAGCCCAAGCTTCAGGATAAGGATCCGCAGCCAATGACGCTGAATAAGCAAACACAACCAACATCCCCCCTAAATAAACCATAACAAGCACCAAAGATACAAAAGAACCCCCCAAACTCACTAATCAACAGCACCCTGCAACAGCCGCTACAACCAACCCTAACCCCCCATAATAAGGAGACGGATTAGACACAACCGCCAACCCCCCTAAAACAAAACATGGTGGCCAGAGTGGCTGTGGTGGCCCCAGTGCCACAGTGACAATGGTGGCCACAGTGACCTCATGGTGGCAATAGCTGCCAGGGTGGCCATAGTGGCAGTGGTGGCCTTGGTCGCCTTGGTGGCCTCCTTTCTCTAGGGGTCATGGTGGTCTTGGTGATCGGGGTGGCCACAGTGACGACAGTGATCTTGGTGCCATGGTGGTCTCGTGGCTCAGAGGATCCTGGTGGCCACTGCCAGGGCTGTGGTGGCCAGGAGGAGTCCTCCAATGTGGAAGGGAGCCCTGGGGGCGCTGCCACCTGGGGGACAAAGAGAGGGACGTCAGGGGGAATGTGGGGGGAGTGAGGGGGTGGGGGAGGACTATAATGGGGGGTTAGGGGTGACAGGAGAGATGGGGGCCATGAGGTGACAGGTGACAGGCACCAGGGAGGTCAGGGGAGTCATGGTGGGCTTAGGGATGACTGGAGTCGGGGAAGCCAGGGGGTGCCATGGCTGGTGACACGGGGGTGTCAGGGTGTTGTAGTGTGTTTTCTTTATATGGCATGCTCGCTGTTTAATTTCTGGTTTTGTAATCCCTCTGTATTTTCCTCCCCATGTCTTTAGAGCGGCACAGACTTGCTCTTTCATTGTTATTCAGTTTAGTTAAGTACCTAGCAATAACTAACAGAAAGGTTAGGACTGAGTCTTTTGTCCTTGGGTGTGTGCGGCAGCCATCTTGACATCTTCCTCCCCTTTGGTGGGGAGGCACAGGATCGGAATGGGCACATCCCTGTCTCTGTCCCTGTCCCTGTTGTCCCCTGGCTGGGGTTTCCCTGTCTCCTCCCAGATGTGGGGATCCCCATCCCGGTGCCCTGTCATGGGCGTTCCTGTCCCCTGTGGCCACAATGGGTGTCCCCAAACTTGGTGTCCCCAGCATGGGCTGTCCCTGTCCCCAAACTCTCAGTGAGTGTCCCCACCCCTGTGCCGTGTCATGGATGTCCCCTGTCCACAGTGGGTCACCCCAGCACTGGGTGTCACTGTCCCCCCACACTCAGCGAGTGTCATTGTTCCCCTGTGCCTTATCATGGTGTCCCCATGGCCACAGCGGGTGGCCCCAGCACTTGGTTTCTCACCACCCCCAGTGAGGGTCCCCAGCACAGGGTACCCCTGTCCTTGTTCCCAGCAGTGGGTGCTCCTATCCCCACAAACACAGAGGGGGTCTCTGTCCCTGTCCCCCATGCCCAGCGAGTGTCATTGTCCCTGTGCCTTCTTATGGGCCACAGTGGGTGTCCCCATCGCCCCAGGCTGTCACCTGTGGTGTCACCGTGCAGCCACTCGCAGTTGTATCTGCTGAAGGTCCCGTTGGTGAGGAGCTGAATCCTCGTCCTGTCTGCTGCCTCCTGCCAGACTTCAATGACCTCGAAAATCTCAAAGGGTGAGATCACCACCTTCTTCTCGTCAGGATACTTGGAGAATTGCTGGATTCCCACCCCATTGCATGTGTGCACCTGGAACACCGTGCCATTCCCAAATATCTTGTCAGTTGTTTCATTTTTTGACACCGACATGAATTGACCGAACCTGACGATGTCACCGGGCTTTGCCTTGAACTGGTACCTGCTCACCCCCCAGTACATGTCGTGACACTGCGGTCCCCGAGCGACCCTCAGCGTCGCCAGGGCCTGGGTCAGCAGGAAATGCAGCGTTTTGAAGTGGAAGTTGTCCCGGTATTCCTGGCTGGAGCGCCCGGCTGTACGCACGGCTGCGTTGAACTCTCTGTACAGGTCATCCATCGTGAAGGCCATGAGGGCGATAGCGTGGGCTGGGGACGCCAGAGGGGACACAGGGGACCCCCGTTTGTGCCACTCGGCCTTGGCCTTAGTCCAGGCCTGGGCAAAGAGGGTTCTGCTGCAACTCGGAGCGGTTGAGGGCTGACAACGCCTCAGCCATGGCAGGGCCACAGTCCTGGTACTGGTCATCGAAGGAGTCCTGGGCCATGTCCAGGGTCACCCCCTCGATGCCCATGGTGGCCACGGTCACTGCCAGCAGTGCCAGGGTCTGCGCCAGGAGAGCCATGGAGTGGAGAGGCCACAGGGACCAGGGTGGGACACTGGGGGACACAGAGGGAACACAGAGGAGGATTCCTCAGTGAGGGACAGGGGAGGGGAGTAGGGACAGCCCAGGGGGAAGGGAGGCACTCCTGGCCAGCCAACCCCTGGGAATGTCTGGGGTCCCTGATCCCAAATCCTGGGGTTACTTTGGCCTCCCCAATGTCCCCCAGCCCCCCAGGGACCCCAATCCCACAGTATCATGGCCCCCCATAAGCTGAATCCTACTCCCATGACTACAAGTGCCCTCAGCCCCAGCAGGATCCTGACCCAAATCCTGGGGTCACTCCCTGAGCTCCGCAGTGTCCACCTCAGCTGGTCTCCAGATTCCATTCCCACTCCCATTCCCCAATTTCTATGGTGTCACCCCAGGACCTCAACCCAAATCCAGGCATCACTCTCTGCCCCCACAGTGTCTCCCAGCCCCCCCATCACCCCAATCCCACTCCCACCATCTCCTGTGTCCCCCCTCATTTTCCCCCAGAGCCCCCATTACCCCATTCCCAGGCCTGTGACTCCCCCAGTGTCCCCCCAGCACCACAATCCCAATCCCTCAGTCCTGTGTCCCCTCCAAGTGTCCCCAGTGTCCCCCCAGCCCCGATACCAAAATCAGCCGGAGTGAACTCCCAGATGGAACTGCAGGTATCAGAAAGCCGGAATTCTTTACCAGCTCAGACTCACAGTGGATCTCTCCTGGTCCTGCAGCTCAGGATGGACTTTGCCACAGAGTCTTTATCCACCACAACTGCAAATATTCGTTATACTGTGTCCCTCACCTAGTACAAAAACAGCACCTTTCCTAGCAACAATTTGCATGGCTCCACCTCTTTCCTCAAATCCTTTTATGGTCCTGTAGAGTCCTAAACACGACTTTTCTCAGTGTGGTTTACACTGCATGCCCCAGTATGCCAGATGACCTCAGCTTGAATTTTCACTTTCGGCAGTCACTGCTGCTCCTTCTGTGTTACAGAATTTGCCAAAAACCCCTCACTGGAGATCCCTTTATCTCTTTTGCCACAGGTTCCAGCCACCTTCGCTCTTTTGTGTACCCCAAAAAAGGGATCCACCAATACCAGGAGATACCTGAGCCCATGTTGTCGTGATAGCTCAGAAAATCCATTTGCCAGTAATCCCCAGGAGTGTTTCCTGTTCCAGTGATGCCTGGAGGGGATGGTTTTGAATTCAAAGGAACCTCTCGTGTAGCTTTAGTGCAAGTCTATTTCCCACAGGGATTTGTTCCCCAAACTGGTGTGCCCTGGACTGTAGTACGGCCACTTCTTTGTGCAGCTCAGCTCAGCTCAGTCACCCAGGCACTCCCCCAAGAGATCATCCCCAGGCTCAAGGTGCCTGCAGGGATGTCTGTTGAGGGATTTTTGCAGGAAAATGGACACAGTGCCCAAGCCAGCCTTTATGGGGTCTGAGTAGAATTTCACATTGTCGCCGATAGCTCAAAAACAGGAAGAGCCTGCTCAGGAGAAAAACAAGTCCAGGATGTGGGGCATGCTAAGAAGACGGAGCAAAAAACCGCAGAGGAGCGCATGAAGGCAAAACAGCAAACCACAGTGAGATGCATGAAGAAAGAAGACTGACCAATGAGCTAAAGGCTTGAGATGCGTGCACAGATAGCCTGAACCAATCATGCATTAGCCTGAGGCTCGTGAACAGTAGAACAAAGAATAAATGCAGTTTGTTCTTGCAATAAATTTGACATCGCTTGATCATATTGATCATGGCGTGATGTCCCATTGCTGATCCTCCGCAGATGTCATCTGATAGGGGACCCCAGGTGGTATCTGAGGTGTGGCAGCAACTCAGTGAGCAGTGGGGAGTGGGACTGGGGGAACTGGGGGACATGGGGCAGTGGGATTGGGGACCTGGGGGGTGAGCAATAAGAGAGAGGATAGAGAGTTTCAGATCCCTTAATGGTGCTTGGTACAGCTTAAAATTGAATGGGCAAAAACCAATAAAAGTATGTAGAAGTGTGGATGCAGCAGGGCAACGGTTGCTGGAACCAGTGGAGAAAGAGATAAAGGGAACTCCAGTGAGGGGTTTTTGGCAAGTTCTGTAACACAGAAGGAGCAGCGCCTGCACAAACAAAAGTTTGAGGCAAGGTCATCTGGCATATTGGGGAACACAGTGAAAACCACACCCTGACATCCCATGTTTTTGACTCTCCAGGACAATAAAAATTATCTCCTAAAAGAGGCAGAGCCATGCAAATTATTTATGGGAAAAGTGCTGTTTCTGTATGAGATAAGGAACACATTTTCATGAATATTCATAATTACGATGTATAAATGCCCCATGGCAAAGTCCCCCATGAGCTGCAGGACCAGGAGAGATCTGCTGTGAGTCCGAGCTGAGAAAGAATTCCGGCTTTCTGATACCTCCGGTTCCATCAGAGAGCTCACTCCGGCTGATTTTGGTATCAGGGACTGGGGACCCTTGTGGGGGGAACACAGGACTGTGGGATTGGGGTCTGGGGGGGCACTGGGGGTGTCACAGGACAGGGGCTGGGGTCCTGGGGTGGTCTGGGGGCAGTGATGGGAGACACAGGACCATGGGAGTGGCAGTGGGGTACTGGGGGACACTTGGGGGGCACATGGGACTGGATCAGGGTCCAGGGGTCACTGGGGAGGTCATGGGACTGAAAGTGGGACTGGGGAAAGGAGGGAGGGGACAGGGACAGGTGGGAGCCACTGGGGACCCCAGACCTTGGGTCAGGGTCCTGGGGGACATGGGGTCACTGGGAGGGGTACAAGGGATTGGGGTAATGGAGACACTGGGAAACACCGGGAGGTGGGACACAGAGCTGGGAGTGGAACTGGGAGTCTGGGGGTCACTGGGGTTACTGGGGGAGGGAGTCAGGAAGTGACCCCAGGATTTGAGTCAGGGTCCTGCAGGGGGGGTGACAAGACATGTTGAGGGGGGGATATAGGACTCTGGGAGTGGGATTGGGAGTCGGGGGGTCTGGGGGACACTGGGGCATCCAGGACTGATCCCAAGATTTGGGATCAGATTCCAGGACATGTCCAGGGGTCATGTCCAGCTCCTTTAACGCCTCTCCTGCAGAGTGCCTCATTTCCTAAAATAAAGCAGTTCCTGGAGTTTTCGTTAGAGGCAAATGAATGCTTTATTTTTCAAACCTCGATCTTCAAAGAGCTGCTGGAGAAATGTTCCTCACTTTTTCCTCGTTCACTGCAGACCCTAAGAAAGGACCTGGAAGGGCTGGAGCATGTCCAGGGAAGGGATGGAACTGGGGAAGGGTGTGGAGCACCAGGAAGGGCTGAGGGAGCTGGCGGGGGCTGCTCAGCGCAATTTTAAAAGGATGAATAATCAGTCTGGGGCTTGTTCTAAAGTTCCTGATTTTAGGAAATGCAACAGAAGAAGCACAGGGAGGAAAAAAAGAAAAACAAACAGAATGAGAAAGGAAGAAAAATAAAATGGAGAAAAGGGGACAGAGGTAGCACCGCCCATTTATTGATGAAAAACCTTGATGTTTCGCACAGGAAACTCTTTTTCCTTTCAAATCAGGGATTTTCCCTCTTTATCCGCTCATCTCCTGGAGCTGTGGTTCAGGAATTGTCCACAGGAGGGCAGCAGTGAGCATGGGAATTCAGTTGCACTGTGCAGTTCCGGGTGCCAACAGCAGGCGGCAGCACGAGCTGCTGGCGCTGCCGAGCGCCCGCCCCGCCCCATCCCGGCCCCGGGGGCTCTGCAATGGTTTGGGATGGAGCGACCTTAAAGCCCGTCCGGTGCCAGCCCTGCCATGGGCAGGGACATCTTCCCCTGGGCTGGGCTGCTCCAGGCCCTGCCCAACCTGGCCTTGGACACGGCCAGGGATGGGGCAGCCACCTCCTCCCTGGGGCAGAAGGAGAACATCGGTGTGGATCTGGTCCATAAATGTATTTGATGGATCCTTGTGACAAGAGCTCCAAGATCTCTGTGCTCCCACTGCCAGGATTTGGTTGCCTCCTTGCTTGGTTCCTGCAGGTCCCGGACAGGTGGTTTGGGGTCAGTGGCCTGCCCTGATGGGCGAGCAGGGCAGGCTGTCCCGTGCTGGTGTGAGCAGCGCTGCCTGCTGGGCGCAGCGGTTCTCCCGTGCTTAACTCCTGCATTTTTGAGATGTCTTCCCTAAACACCAAAATCCCTGCATCCCAAAATCCCAGCATCTCCAAAGCCCTAGCATCCCAAAATCCCAGCATCCCAAATCCCAGCTGCTGTAGCACAGCATCTCCAAATCCCTATATCCCAAAACTCCAGTTACTGCAGACTCAGCAACCGCAAATCCCTGCATCCTAAAACCCCAGCTGCTGTAGCACAGCATCCCAAAATCCCTATATCCCAAAATCCCAGCTGCTGTTGACATGGCATCCCAGCATCCCAAACACCAGCTGCTGTAGCACAGCCTTCCAAATTCCCTATATCCCAAAATCCCAACGGCTGTAGGCACAGCATCCCCAAACCCCTGCATCCCAAAGCCCAGCTGCTGTAGACACGGCATCCCAAAATCCCTATATCCCAAAATCTCAACTGTTGTAGGCATAGCATCCCCAAATCCCTGCATCCCAAACCCCAGCTGCTGTAGGCACAGAATCCCCAAATCCCAGCAACTCAAAATCCCTGCATCCCAAAATCCCAACTGCCGTAGCACAGCATCCCCAAATCCCTGTATCCCCAAATCCCTGCTGCTGTAGGTACATCATTCCCAAATCCCTGCATCCCAAACCCCAGCTGCTGTAGCACAGCATCCCCAAATCCCTGCATCCCAAAATCCCAACTGCCGTAGCACAGCATCCCCAAATCCCTGTATCCCCAAATCCCTGCTGCTGCAGGCACAGAATCCCCAAATCCCTGCATCCCAAAATCCCTGCTGCTGTAGGTACATCATCCCCAAATCCCTGCATCCCAAACCCCAGCTGCTGTAGATACAGCATCCCAAAATCCCAACATACCAAAATCCCAGCTGTTTTAGTCCCAGCCTCCCACCACGCCAGCAGTGGGCACAGCTGCTGGCTGTGCTCCAGGCCAAGCCGTTCCAGCCCTGGGTGAGTGTCCCAGCTCAGCTCCAGGACATCCCCGGGCCTGGCAGCAACCCCCGGAGGGAGGCTGGGCTCGGAATTCCCGGTGCCAGCCCTGTGCCAGAGCAGTGCCAGTCCTGTGCCAGCCCCGTGCCGAGGCAGTGCCAGCCCTGTCCCACACACACACACAAGTGACACCAGCTTTCTCTGCGTTTTTATCTCAACTCCCCAGACACCAGATCCCCTTGCCCGCCCTGGAATGTCCTGGAATGTCCTTTACACACGGCTACAAAAACCCCGGGAGGCAGAGGGGACAGGGCCGGGCCCAGAGCAGAGCTTGGCCAATTCCTGGGATCTGAGCTTGGCCAATTCCTGGGATCAGAGCTGGGCTGAGCCCCTGGATCCGAGCTTGGCCAATTCCTGGGATCAGAGCTGGGCTGATTCCTTGGATCCAAGCTTGGCCAAGCCCTGGGAACAGAGCTGGATGATTTCCCTGGACCTGAGTTCAACCAGATCCAGGGAAATCCAGGGAAACTGGTTTATCTATGATCCCAGAGCTCTCTGGGATCACAAGATCCCAGTAGCCAAGCTCAGCCAAGCCCTGGGAACAGAGCTGGGCCCATTCCCTGGATCAAGGCTCTGGGATCAGAGCCGGGCCCATCCCCAGACCCAGGATCAGAGTCAGGCCCAGGCCCAGATCCAAGCCCAACCCAGGCCCAGGATCAGAGCTGGGCTCATCCCCATCCCCAGGATCAGATCCAGGCCCAGTCCCAGCCCCAGGAGCAGATCCAGGCCGAGGCCCATCCCCAGGCCCAGCCACAGCCCCGGGGTGCAGTTCATGCCGAGAGGTCGCTGTTGTCGAACCTCTCCTGGTCGTAGACCTCGGCCACCACCTTCCTGCCCGCGAACCAGCGCCCGTTGAGCGCCTGGATGGCCTTGTGAGTCTCTGAGGCCATGGAGAACTCCACGAAGATCTTGACGATGATCTCGGCGTCCTCCTCCTCGCCCTGCTTCTCCTGGTAGATGATGACCCTGTTCACAGCCCCGAACTTGCCGCACTCCTCCGTCACCTCTCCCTCCAGGTCGTCGTCGATGTCCTTGGGATCCACCATGTTCCGCAGCACCATCACCGTGGACTGCAGGGAGGGAGGAGAGGAGGGGGTGAAGGCTGGAGACACGCACGGGGCACAGCCCAAACCCAAACCCCAAACCCCAGCCCCAAACCCAAACCCCAACCCCAACCCCAAACCCAAACCCCAACCCCAACCCCAACCCCAAACCCAAACCCCAAACCCAAACCCCAACCCCAAACCCCACTGCAGCCATGATATTTTATGAAAAATCCTTTTGCTGGGATTTTTTCTCCTGAGAAGCTGAGAGGCCTCAGAAATGAAATGTAAACAGTAATTATCTGCTGCTGTGGAATGCAACAGGTGCATCTTTGATTGGCCTCATGTGGTTGTTCTTAATTAATGGCCAATCAAAGTCCAGGTGTCTCAGAGACTCTGGTCAGTCACAAGATTTTATTATTTTCCTTTCAAGCCTTCGGATGAAATCCTTTCTTCTCTTCTTTTAGTATAGTTTTAATATAATATATATCATAAAATAATAAATCAGCCTTCTGAAAACATGGAGTCAAGATTCTCATCTCTTCCCTCGTCCTGGGACCCCTGTGCACACCATCACACAGGCACCCTCCAGGGGCTGCTGGCTCAGCCCCTCAGGGATAACCACTGAGCTTCTATTGCTGCTGGAAACCCGACAGAGGAGGAATGATGAGGGGGACTTCATCTATTAGAAGGCTAATTACACTAATAATAATAATAATAATAATAATAATAATAATAATAATAATAATAATAATAATAATAATAATAATAATAAATAAAATAAAAATAAAAATATTAAATTATAATTAAAATTAATAAAATGTGTTTTAATTTTAATTAATCAATTTTAAATTTTTAATTTTAATTAATCAAAATAATGAAAAATAATAATTACTTTAATAATAATTAATTACTTTATTATACTATGTTACATTCCATCTAAAGTGGATCTGCCAAGCACTCGCTCTGCACACAAGTGCTCTCTCTGCACTCATCTCCTGACTGTCCAGAGAGTCCAGGACACACACACGTGGCCCTGACAGGCCAAGGAAACAAAACACCCTCCCTCTGGGTAACCAATCTCCACACTGCATTCCACTTTGGCACGGCAAATGATAAGAATTGTTTTTCCTTTCTCTGATGTGCAGAGAATGTGAAACTCGGAAATATTCTTGGGCAGGACCGTGCCGTGCTTTTCCCTGTGAAGAGCAGTGTGGCAGCAAGTTTCCAGCCTGTGCGCTGCTGGCCCCTGGATCAGAATTCCCCTGGCTGGGAATGCTGTGCGCCGTTTCCTGGGACACACCCTGGGAGCACAACGAGCCTTGGGCACCCCTCCCATCTTCCCTGTGCTGCTGCCACCCAGGTATGTCACTGTCATATTTTCTGGAAAAATCCCTTCGCCGGGATTTCTCTCCTGGGACGCTGAGAAGCCTCGCAGAAAAACGTAAACAATAATTTATCTGATTTGCTTCTCCTGTGTCTTGCTGCTTTGGAATGCGGTAGGTGATTGCTTCATTGGTTTCATGTGAATTGTTTTTACTTCATGACCAATCAGGGTCAAACTGTGTCAAGACTCTGGGGAGAGTCACAGGATTTCATTAGTGTCTTTCCAGTTTTCTGTCTCTATCCTTTCTGTATTCTTCAGTATAGTTTAATTCAGTATTCTTTAATAATATAATATCATAAAACAATAAATTAGCCTTCTAAGAACATAGAGTCAGATTCATCATTTTCCTCACCTTCGACAGGGGACCCCAAAAATACCACACAGGCATTTTTGGCTTTTCCTCAACAATTCCTCAGTTCTGCCACAATTCTCATTGTGCTCCTTTCCTCCCCCTAGTAAAGGATTCCCCAGGTGCTCCCAACAGGACACACAGGTGGGTGACACACCTGCACCCAGCCCTTCCATGACTGAGCCCCTCGGGCTCTCAGGTCACCTGGCCTGAGCTCCAGGGCCACGCCCAGGTGGCCTCTGGGCACCTTCAAGGACGGGAATTCCACGGCCCCTCTGTGCACCTGGCCCTGGGGCATTCCAGGCTCTGCCCATCCCACTCCAGGCTCCACGTGAACACATTTCCTGTGGCTGCTCCTCACAGCCCCAGCCAAGGGCACTTGCAGGCTCAGAATTCCAAATAGGTTCGGATGGAGCATCACATTAAAAAAGGCTTACAAGGTTTGGTTTTTGGGGGTTTAAACATTTTTTAAACCTTAAATGAGACTATTTAGCTCTGCTCAGCTTTTCCCAAGCCAGGCTGTGCCGTGGATTGAGGTGGCTGTGGCTGCTGGGACAGGAGCCCCAAGGTGTGTTTAACTTCAGGCACCCTTGGGAGGAGAGGGAACCCTCATTGCTTGGGGAACGCTGCCAGCACTGTCCCTATCAGCAAATGGGAAGAAACACCTCAGGTTCCCTGTCAAAGCTCAGGAAATCTGCCTAGGAGACTCCAGCCAAGGAACAAACTGGACATGCCCAGGCAGGATCACCAAGTCCCCTCCAACAGCCCCCACAAAAATCCATGAATCCATTGCTCAGCTCAATGCTCTTTTTCTATCCCTCATTGTCCTCTTCCTCACTGCAATTCCCATGAACTTCTGTTTGATCAACACCTCAGGGATTCACAGAATCAATTCAGGTGGGAAAACACCTCCAAGAACATTGAGTCCAACCAAGGCCCACCCTGTCACCAGACTGGGGGCTCCTCTGGGGTTCTGCACAGGACTCACCCCACTATGGAATGTTCTGGGGCAAAGGTGAACTTGGTTCTGGGACAGACTGGCCTGGCCTGGCCTGTGCCACCCTCCCAGCCCAAGGCCACCAGGGTTTGATCCAGTGACACCAGGGTTCAGCCAGAGACTCCTCACCAGGGCCTGCTCGGAGCCCTCCAAGGGACTCGGGGAAGATCATGGAATGCCAGCGTGGTTTGGGATGGAGGGACCAAAAGCCCATCCTGTCCCATCCCCTGCCATGGGCAGGGACACCTTCCACCATCCCAGGGGTCTGCAAGCCCTGCCCAGCCTTGGGATGGGGCAGCCACAGACTTCCCTGGGCACCCCGTGCCAGGGCCTTACACCCCTCATTATTGGGATATTATATGATATGATTACATGGAATACTGGGAAGGATTCCTTCCCAAAATCCCACCTAACCCTGATCCCTGGCAGTGGGAAACCATTCCCTTGTCCTGGCACTCCAGGCCCGTGTAAATCAATCCTGAAGAGCAAGGCCAGGTGCCCCTGAGTCCCCCCAGGTGTTCCTTGGGTGCCCCAGAGGAACCTGCAGGTGCCCCTGAGTGCCCCCAAGCTCAGAGGTGCTGTGGATGTCCCAGACTGCTGAGCTCAGAGGTGCTGTGGGTGCCCCTGTCACAGAGATCTTTTATGAAAAATCCTTTCCTCAGGATTTTTCCTCCTGAGAAGCTGAGAGGCCTCAGGAACAAAATGTAAACAATGGTTATCTGCTGCTGTGGAATGCAACAGGTGCATCTGTGATTGGTCTCCTGTGGTTGTTTCTAATTAATGGCCAATCACAGTCAGCTGGCTCAGACTCTGTCCAAGTCACAAGCCTTTTATCATTCCATTCTTTTTCTATTCTTAGCTAGCCTTCTGATGAAATCCTTTCTTCTATTCTTTTAGTATAGTTTTAATATAATATATATCATAAAATAATAAATCAGCCTTCTGAAACATGGAGTCAGATTCTTCATCCTCAGACCCCTGTGCGCCACATGCCCCTGAGCAGGCCTCAGAGGGCTGTGGGTGAGCTCAGAGGTGCTGTGGGTGCCCTGAACTGCCGTTGCTGAGCTCAGAGGTGCTGTGGCTGAGCTCAGAGGTGCTGTGGGTGCCCTGAACTGCTGTTGCTGATCTCAGAGATGCTGTGGTGAGCTCAGAGCTGCTGTGGGTGTTGCTGAGCTCAGAGCTGCTGTGGGTGTTGCTGAGCTCAGAGCTGCTGTGGGTGTTGCTGAGCTCAGAGGTGCTGTGGGTGAGCTCAGAGGTGCTGTGGGTGCCCCGAACTGCTGTTGCTGAGCTCAGAGGTGCTGTGGGTGCCCCTGAGCTCAGAGGTGCTGTGGGTGCCCCCGAGCCCCTCACCCTGCAGAGCCCAGCCTGGCACCCAGCTGGCAGCTGTCCCCCTGCCACACTCACCTCCTGCTTGCGCAGCAGCTTCTGCATGACCATGTGGCGGGCGCTGCTGCCCGAGATGCTCATGTGCTCCTGCTCGCTCAGCATCTCCGGCCGCTCCGACTCCTGGAACACCTCCTCCTCCTCCTTATTCTCCTTCTTCACCTCCACCAGCCCCAGCGCTGGGGGGCTGGCCAGGATGGGGTTCACAACGCCCACCTGCGGGATGGTCACCGGGATGGGCGGCCGGGCAGGGGTCACACCTGGGAGAGCACGGGACAGGAGGGGGACAGGAGGGTGGTCAGTGACAGCTGGGTAATGGTCAGTGACAGCTGGGTGATGGTCAGTGACAGCTGGGCGGCAGTAAGTGGGCTGGTCAGTGACAGCTGGGCAGTGGTCAGTGACAGCTGGGTGATGGTCAGTGACAGCTGGGTGATGGTCAGTGACAGCTGGGCAGTGGTCAGTGACAGCTGGGTGATGGTCAGTGACAGCTGGGTGATGGTCAGTGACAGCTGGGCAGTGGTCAGTGACAGCTGGGTGATGGTCAGTGACAGCTGGGCAGTGGTCAGTGACAGCTGGGTGATGGTCAGTGACAGCTGGGTGATGGTCAGTGACAGCTGGGCAATGGTCAGTGACAGCTGGGCAATGGTCAGTGACACCTGGACAATGGTCAGTGACAGCTGGACAATGGTCAGTGACACCTGGGCAGTGGTCAGTGACCCCCAGTGCCAATTTCCCAGCTTTTCCCCCAAGCCAGGTGTTCCTGCTGGGAACCACGGCCTGTCCCATCTACTGGACACCAGAATGAATCCATAAAACACCCGAGCTCCTGCCCAGGCTTCATGTGGCTCCAGGCACAGAGTGCACAGAGTGCTGCCATCTGTGCAAAAGGGACACGGGTGACAGGGGGAGAGCACACACGGGTGACAGGAGGGGGGACACACAGAGGCGACAGGAGGAGGGGACACAAGGAGGTGACAAGAGGCACAGCACACATCAGTGACAGGAGGAGGGGACACACAGAGGCGACAGGAGGAGGGGACACAAGGAGGTGACAAGAGGCACAGCACACATCAGTGACAGGAGGAGGGGACACACAGAGGTGACAGGAGGAGGGGACACACAGAGGTGACAAGGGCAGAGCACACACGGGTGCCAGGAGGAAGGGACACCGGGGCCAGCAAGAGGGGACAGAAGGGGACACACACAGGTGCCTGCAGACAGGTGACCCACCTGTGATGACACCAGGGGCCTGTGCAGCCATCACAGCCTGGGGCAGGGCCCCCAGGGGCTGGGCCAGCGTCAGGGCAGGGGACACGAGCCCCGGGGTGGCCAGCGTGCCCAGCACTGCAGCTCCTGCCACGGCTTCCTGGGGACACAGGGGAAAACCTGGGTTAGCCCTGCCCCAGGGACCGTCCCTGCAGAGCAGCCAGCCAGGCTCAGCTCCCTGCACCCGGAAATTCCCAACACTCCCATCCCCAGGAGCAGAGCAGCCAGCCAGGCTCAGCTCCCTGCACCCGGAAATTCCCAACACTCCCATCCCCAGGAGCAGAGCAGCCAGCCAGGCTCAGCTCCCTGCACCCGGAAATTCCCAACACTCCCATCCCAGGAGCAGAGCAGCCAGCCAGGCTCAGCTCCCTGCACCCGAAATTCCCAACACTCCCATCCCCAGGAGCTCCCAGGGCTGTGAGGGAAGGCAAAGGTGTCACCCAGCCCAGCAGGGACACAGAAACTCTGAAGCACCCTGGGAGAAAAACCTCCTCCTGGAACTCCAATCCCAAGGAAGAAAAAGCTCCTCTTGGAGCTCCAATCCCAAGGAAGAAAACCTCCTCCTGGAATCCAATCCCAAGGAAGAAAAACTTCCTCCTGGAATCCAATTCCAAGGAAGAAAAACCTCCTCCTGGAATCCAATTCCCAGGAAGAAAAGCTCCTCCTGGAACCCCAATCCCAAGGAAGAAAAAGCTCCTCCTGGACTCCAATCCCAAGGAAGAAAACCTCCTCCTGGAGCTCCAATCCCAAGGAACACCCTGACTCCTAGACACCCAGAACTCCAACATCCAGGAGGAACATCCAGCTGAACAGTAAGCACTTCCATGGAAGTACTGAAATGATGTGCCTAAACCACAGCCCAGGATCCCCATGGTTTTGGCTGTTGTTGCTTTTCAGGCCATTGTTTAATTGTCAGTCCTGGTTTAATTGCTCACATTCTCCCCCTCCTTGTATTTTCAGGGCTCCTGTAACCCCTGATGTGGCAGAGCAGATCCCAAGTTTTGTCCCTCCATCCCAGATGTTAGTGGATCTGTGACTGCTGTGATATCCCAGCTCTCCCCTACATAAATGCCCTGGCATCCAGCCCATCCCATCAGGGCTCTGCTCCCAGTGCCCACAAGGTTATTCCTATTTCCACTGGAGATGAAGCTCCTAATGAGTGCTGGAACAAAACCACTGGAATTTCTGGCTCCACTGGAAATGGCTAAAAAACTTCTCCCAGTACTTTTGGTTCCTTCACTTCCCTGCAAGCCTGACTTTTCCTCCCTCTGGCAGACAGGGGTGACCCTGCTGCTCTCTCTTTAGTGCCGCTCTCCTGACAGGAACAGATCCTGCAGTTTCCTGACAGAACAGCAGGATTTACCCGTGTCTGTACCACATCCCCTCCATTTCACTCCAGCAGAGTCCATTCTCCCTTCCCAAAGTGCTTCTGATCCAAGTAATTCCAGCCATGTCTCACCTTCCTCCCTGCCCTGACTGCAGAGCTTCCCAGACCTCTGGAATCTCTCCTGGGGACCTGTGAGTTCCACAGGAAGGGGCAGCTCCTCCCACTCCTGCCCTCACCTTTGATTCAGGGGAGCATTCCCCAAAAAGCCTTTTGGAGCCCCAGCTCTGCTGCAGCAGCACCAGGGGCTGCACTGACCAGCAATTCCTGCCCAAGAAAACCCCACAACACAGACAGTGCTGCAATTGTCCTGCTCCATGGGCTGCAGGGCCATGGGGGGATCCTACTGCCCAAGGCAGGGAGGGGGGCACAGCCTTGGGCATCTGTGCCCAGTGCTCCCACCCAGGAGCTCCTGGTACTTCAGGAAAACGAAATCAGAGCACCCGAGTTCTGCATCAATATCCAACCCACCCCAGCTCTGCCTTTCCCTGTTTTTAGCAGCCTAAAGCCATCCCAGGCCTGTTCCACCCTGTACAGGTGAGACCTTCAGCCAGAGTGCTGCTCCTGCCCCCAGCCCTCACCCGCTCCAGGTCCTCCCCTGCTTTCTTTCAGCCTCTCCTGCACACATTTTTCCCTCACTGCTGGCTTGATTTCCAGACTAGGAATTCCCTCCACCCTTCCCCACCAGTTCTTGGAATAAAGCTCTCATCAGCTGTGCCAGATGATTCCAAAACCTGGTGTCTCAGATTCCCCACTGCCAGGGACAAGCCTCCACGTGTGAAACCCTGGGACAGAGTGTGATCTGCAATCACGGCATCCTGGAGTGGCTTGTGCTGGAAGGGACCTTAAAGCTCATCCAGTCCCAGCCCCTGCCATGAGCAGGGACACCTTCCACTGCCCAGGCTGCTCCAAGCTGTGTCCAACCTGGCCTTGGACACTGCCAGGGGTGGGGCAGCTTCTCTGAGCACCCTGTGCAGGGCTCTGTGCTGTCCCTGTGCTTTTAACTCTGCGGTCCCTGTTCCATCCCCATGTCTTACCTGTTCCTCCCCTGTTCCATCCCCGTGTCTCACCTGTGCCTCCCCTGTTCCATCCCCATGTCTCACCTGCCCCTGTTCCATCCCTGTGTCTCACCTGTGCCTCCCCTGTTCCATCCCCGTCTCACCTGTCTGCCTGTTCATCCCTCTTCCCTGTGCCTCACCCAGCTGTCCCGTGCCTCCCGCCCTCCCATGTCTCTGTTCTCACCCCCATCGTCTCACTTGTGCCTCCCTGTCCCTCGTTCCCATCCACCCCATGTCTCACCTCTGCCATGTTCTGAGCCATCCCCATGTCTTACCTGTGCCTCACCTGAGCTGTCTCTGTGCCTCATCTGACCTGTGCCCCCCCTGTCCCACCCCCATCTCACCTGTCCCTCCCCTGTCCCACCCCGTGTCCCACCTGTCCTACCCCGTGTCTCACCTGTGCTGTGATCTTGGCGGTGGCAGCAGCAGCAGCGACAGCAGCTGCAGGGGGGAGCCCTCCAGGTGTGGCAGGTGTCAGGAGCGGCATTGGGGGTGTCACGGCCTTGCCCACGCGCAGGTACTGACCCCCCAGGTCAAAGAGGTTCATGGAGGACACGGCATCCTGGGAGGACTGGGCCTTCTCGTACTCTGCAGGAAGAGACCATTCACTAATGAGCCTTCCCTTGTTCAGTCATGGAATTATGGAATGGTCTGGGTGGGAAGGGACCTCAAACACCTTCCAGCCCCACTCCCTGTCCCCTGCCATGGCCACCTTCCACTGTCCCAGGCTGCTCCAAGCCTGTTCAATCACGGAATTATGGAATGGTCTGGGTGGGAAAGGGACCTCAAACACCTTCCAGCCCCACTCCCTGCCACAGACACCTTCCACTGTCCCAGGCTGCTCCAAGCCTGTTCAACCTGGCCTTGGCACTGCCAGGGCCGAGGCAGCCACAGCTCCTCTGGGCACCCTGTCCTAGCACCTCACCCCCTCACAGTCACCATAAATTATGTTTTTAAATCCAGCCTTGACCTGCTCCAAATTTACTGACCACCAAACTCCCAAAAAACTCACTTCCTTTTCAAACCAGGACACCCTCCCCTGGCGTAACTCCCTCCCCAGGGTGGAAATCCCAGCCCCAGGAGCAGAGGACACCCCCTGCCCTGCCCTGCCCTGCCCCAGCCCCAGCCGGCTGTACCAATGAAGCCGTAGCCTTTGTGCTTCCCTGTGGTGGGGTCCCTGGCCAAGGTGCAGGATTTGATCTTGCCAAAGGCCTCGAACACGCTCTTGATGTCGTCGTCGGACAGGTCCTGGTGCACTGAGGCCACGTAGATGCGGTTGAAGGCTCGGGCCTCCTCTGCCAGCTGGTCAATGATGGGCTGAGCCTGCCCGATGTTGCTGGGCCTCCCCACCTGCAGGACAGGGTGGCAATGGAGCTGGGAAGGGCCTGGAGTACCTGGGGGAGCTGGGAAGGGGCTCAGGCTGGAGCAAAGGAGGCTCAGGGGGGATCCTGTGGCTCTGCACAGCTCCTGACAGGAGGGGACAGCCGGGGGCGTCAGGCTGTGCTCCAGGGAACAGGGGCAGGACAAGGGGAAACAGCCTCCAGATGTGCCAGGGGAGGCTCAGGCTGGACATCAGGAGGAATCTCTTCAAGGAAAGGCATTCAGGCATTGGAAGGGGAGGTGCTGGAGTCCCCACCCCAGGAGACATCAAAGGAATGGCTGGACATGGCACTCAGCGCTCTGGGCTGGTGACAGACTGGGCTCAATGGGCTGGGAGGGATTTTCCCATGTGAACAGCCCCATTATTCTGTGGTATGGACAGCCCATGGAGCAGGGCAGCACCCGGCCCCTGCCTGCCTGTGCAAAGCACAGCTCAGCTCAGAGGGAACAGGTCCAGAACAGCCCCATTATTCTGTGGTATGGGCAGCCCATGGAGCAGGGCAGCACCTGGCCCTGCCTGCCTGTGCAAAGCTCAGCTCAGAGGGAACAGGTCCAGAACAGCCCCATTATTCTGTGGTATGGACAGCCCATGGAGCAGGGCAGCACCTGGCCCTGCCTGCCTGTGCAAAGCACAGCTCAGCTCAGAGGGAACAGGTCCAGAACAGCCCCATTATTCTGTGGTATGGGCAGCCCATGGAGCAGGGCAGCACCTGGCCCCTGCCTGCCTGTGCAAAGCACAGCTCAGCTCAGAGGGAACAGGTCCAGAACAGCCCCATTATTCTGTGGTATGGGCAGCCCATGGAGCAGGGCAGCACCTGGCCCCTGCCTGCCTGTGCACAGCTCAGCTCAGAGGGAACAGGTCCAGAACAGCCTGCACTGACCGGGTCCTGGGCTCTGCTCCCTCCTCCCTGTACCCATTTACCTTCCCTCACCTGACAAACACAAACTCCCAGGGACTGAGCAGCACTCTGCCACCAAACCACAGCATTCCTCCCTCTCTCCTAAACCCCCTGGGCCATGGCACTCTGCTCACACTCAGGGCGTGTCAGAGACACCATAAAAGATATAAAGAATCCCCTTTGCTTTGTCATCATAAGAATTCCATGTGTGGGTGGGAAAACCTGAGTGCAGTCCCTGGGGCCACTCTCAGGTGGGACTTGCAGGTTTCTCCTTGGGGAGGAGGCACCCAGAGCCACCGTGTGCCCCATGCTGGACATCAAGGTCCATCAGGGAACAGTCTTTAGGCTCCTTCCCCCACCACAGGGCTGTGGGGAGCATTTCCAGGCATGGAACCAGGAAAAGAGAAGCAGGAATTTTCAGAGCAGGCGTGTTACTCACCTTGATGTTCCTTCCCCCCAGCATGACAGAGTTCATCTGCTCCAGGGCCAGCTGGGCGGCCTCGGGAACCTCGTATTCCACAAAGGCAAAGCCCTGCGATGGGAGGAGACACCTGTCAGTCACTCCAGCTGTGCCAAGCTTGCCCATGGACCTACAGGTGGGATTGATTCCCACCTCCCTGATTCCTGCTCGTGGCCCAAGGAGATTCCTTGAAGAAGCATTTTAATACGGCATAAAATGCCTGCAGAGGTTCCCCCAAGGACATCTGATTCTGGAGCCCCTCAGACTCTGAGGCCCTGCAGCAAAACCCCGCCTAACTAAGGGCTGCTGCCTTGTCAGCACCTCCAGAGCTTCAGGATGGACAGCAGGAGGAATTTCTTCACTGAAAGGGTGGGCAGGCACTGGAAGGGGCTGTCCAAGGAGGTGTGGAGTCCCCATCCCTGGAGATGTCCAGTGAATGACTGAGTGTGGCACTCAGTGCCCTGGGAGCTCTTTTCCAACCTCAATGACTCTGATTCCATGCACTTCACCCCACACACCCCCAGCTCCCACCAGAGAATCCTGCCCTCAGCAGATCAGGGAGCTGCAAACATTCACCCCCAGTGCTAAAAGGAGCCTGTTCTTCACAGGGATAGAGGCTCTTTCCTCTCCTGGCTGCATCTGGAAAGCCTTGAAGAGAGGAGGATGCTCCTTGAGGGCTGGGAATCAAGGAATCATGGAAGGTTTGGGTTGTAGGGACCTTAGAGCCCATCCAGTTCCACACCTTCCACTAGACCAGGCTGCTCCAAACCCCATCCAGCCTGACCTTGGACACTTCCAGGGACGGGACAGCCACAGATTCTCTGGGAAACCTGTGCCATGGTCTCACCACCCTCACAGGGAAGGATTCCTTCCAAAATTCTGCACAGCTGCATATTTTGTGTTTAGGACACATGGCTGAAAGAAATGTCCTTGCAGAAGACCCCAAAATGCCTCATCACTGGGCCATCAGCACCAGCTCTTGCTGCCCCCAAGGAATTCCATCCCTTCCCAGGACAATTCTCCTCCTCTTTGCCAGACCCAGGCAATCCCACAAGGGTTTGGCTGGGACAGCACCTTAAAACTCCTCCGGCTGCACCCCTTGCCGCAGGCAGGGACCCTCCCAGCAGCCCCGTCCCACCTTGTGCTTCATGGTGACAGAGTCCCAGGACATGTCGATGCTCTTGATGGGCCCGAAGGGGGCGAAGGCCTGGCGGATGGTGTCCTCCCCCAGCTCGTAGTAGATGGAGCCCACGTAGACCCGGCACATGATGGCGAGCGCGCGCTGCCTCTGGGCCGCCATCTGTAGCGAGACAAGGACTGGCCGGTCAGTGCCGGGCTGGCCATGGCTGCGGGGCCTCCTCCCCCTGCTGCTTCCCTCCCGGAGCCGGCCACAGCCTGGACCAGAAGGAGTTCCCTGCTCGCTGCACAGGCCGCTGGAGCGGATCCGCCCGCCTCGGTCCCGGATAAAGTCCGGCTCGTGCACGGCTCGGCCCCTCCGGCCGGGTCTCATCTCCAGCCACGCCTGCACGAGGAGGGAATCCCTTCGCTCTAGGGCAGCTTCCCCTCCAGGCAGCAAAGGGCTCAGCTCGGGCACTGGGAGAACCCCTCCCGCTCCCCCCAGCAGCAGAGATCCATCGGCACTCCCGCCCCCTCCCCGGCAGCACAGGGCCTGGAACTGGGAACCTCCCCCCGCTCCCTCCGGCACCAGAGCCTCCCCCCACCCCCGGCAGTCCGAGATCCAGTACTGGGCACCACCACTGCCACAGCTCAACAGCAAAGCCAAACACTTCCGTGGCCCAGTGGGACTCCTGGGAAGCGTGTGGTGCCAGTACTCATCCCTGCCTGGCGGCACTGGCTGCGCTGGGGCAGCCCCGCCACGCGGGCGCTGCACACAGGGTTCCTGCCACGGTGCCCTACGTCTGCCTGGAAACCTGCTCTCGAGACAAATCCAGCCATTCCTCACGGGAGGGATCCCAAAAGCAGAGCACAGTGTGTCTGTCCTTCGTGTCTGTCACCCCCAGAGCAGCTCTAGAGCTGCTGAGGGACGTGGCCCCGGAGATGCGGCCACACCTCGGGGCTCTGGAGGAGTCACTGCCTGCACGGGAGGGGACGGCTCTGGGGCAGGTGGGACACACCTGGGGCACGGAGAGGCTGGTGCAGAGCACGTGCAGCAGCAGCAGGTGATGCCTCTGGCCCTGCCCTGCAGCACAGCAGGGAGCTCTGAGCCCCCCTTCCCTCCCTAGCACCCCCAGGGCAGAGGGGCTGCAAGCAGGGCCCTCAGGAGACCTTTTCTGGGGTGCCCTAAGGAGCACAGGAGCTGTGCCACGCCTGGGGACCCCCGGGGCAGAGGGAAAGCACTCAGGGCCTCCTCAAGGCTGATTTCTGGGGTGCCCCAACGAGCACAGGAGCTGTGCCTGGGGATGCTGCAGCCCAAAAGGAGGGAGAGCTCATTGGTGACAGGCACAGCAGCAGGGACACAGCCTGTACTGAGGGACTCCTGCTCCCTACTGCTCCTGTCCAGGACTGCCACTGGAAATGGCCTGGGAGGGTTTGACTCCTGCCATTCCATACAGGCCACTGCAAACAGGGACAGCTCTCAGCCCAGACTGTCCCTGAGGCGACATCAGACCCCAACTGCTGTCCCTGGGGTGACATCGAGCCCCAGACTCCATCCCTGAGGTGACATCGAGCCCCAGACTCTGTCCCTGAGGTGACATCGAGCCCCAGACTCTGTCCCTGAGGTGACATCGAGCCCCAGACTCTGTCCCTGAGGTGACATTAAGCCCCAGCTGCTACCCCTGAGGTGACACTGAACCCCAATTGCTGCTCCTGAGGTGACATCCCGCCCCTGCTGTTGCTCTGGGTGATTTTTTTTTTTTGGGACATCAAGCCCCAGACTCTGCCCCTGAGGTGACATCCAGCCCCAATTGCTGCTGCTGAGGTGACATTAAACCCCAATTGCTGCTGCTGAGGTGCCATCCAGCCCCAGCTGCTGCTGCTGGGTGACATTAAACCCCAATTGCTGCTGCTGAGGTGACATTAAACCCCAATTGCTGCTGCTGGGGGCCCCCGCTGCCTGGCTGAGTGGCCATCCAGCTTGCCCCCTGCCTGGCTAAGGATTTCCCAGCACGGCTGGGCCACGGCTCTCTTTACTCTGCAGGCTGTGACCAGCAGGACTATGGCACGTACACATGCAGCACAGAGGCTGGCTGCTCTGCCAGGTGCTCAGCACATCCCCAGCTTTGGAGAGCCCCTCAGTCTGCAGCTCATCTGCTGAGGGGCTCAGAGCCACCACCAGTGTCACCCTGGGTGTCCAGGGAGGTGCCTCCCCCGAGGAGCCTCTGCAGGAGGAAATGCCCACCTTGCCCTGCCACAGGACCCTAAAGGAGAGCTGGGGGAGCGCGAGGACTCGGGATTTTCAAACAGCAGAAGAATTCCTTCCTGCAAAGGGTGGTCAGGCACTGGAAGAGGCTGCCCAGGGAGGTGTGGAGTCCCCATCCCTGGAGGTGTCCAGGGAACACCTGGGCTGGAGACAGGGTGGGGATCAGGCACAGCTTGGACTCGATGACCTTGGCGCTCTTTTCCAGCCTCAATGACCCTGGGAATTTTGAGTCTGCAGAAGGCAGAGCTGAGATGGGCTGTGCTGACTCTGCGTCTGGGGGTCACCAGCAGGAGCATCTGGGTGGGGGATGTGCCCTGGGCCCCTGAGCTCAGCACAGGTCGGTGTCAGGGCCTCCTGCCCGGACATCTCAGCGCTCTCAGCAGCCCCCAGGCTGATCTCACTGCTCCCTGTGCCTCCTTCTCCTCCTGTCACATGGAGAAGCACCTGAAGCCTCAGCCAGGCAGCAGCCCCCACCTGTAGCTGTGCAATGCTGCTCTAAAGGGATCGGAGGTTATTTTAGGGACAGCCAAAACCCCACCTTGGGGTGCTCTTGTAACCAAAGCAGGTGATGCACAACCCTCACCACGAGCATCAGTCATGACACGGTGACACCAGGAGATGGTGAAGGGACATGGGAATCTCACACTGTGACACTGAGGACTGAGCCCATGGGAAACTGCCACTCAGGCTCTGAGACCCAGAGCTCAGGGAGCTCAGGCTGTGCTGCCTCCACAAAGGGACTGGGGAACCCTGGCAACAGGAAAAGTGCTGGACAGGGGGCTGTTTGCACTTTGTGCATTCTGAGTGGGCTCTGGGATGAAGCACCTGCCAAGAATGGGATATCCTGACTGCTCTGAACTGCACCAGGCTCCTGCTCCTGGGCTGTGTCCACCTGTGACTGCCCAGGGAGGAACGGCTGAGGAAAAGGGGTCACTGAGCCCAGTGCCACCAACTCAGCTGTGCCCAGCCGGGGAGAATGAGCCAGAGACAATCTAAGCCAAATTGCTGCAGTTGCACTGTCAGGCAGCAGCTCCAGAGATGTGGGGAGTTCCTGGGCACGAGGGCTCCAACACCATCTCTGCCAAACCCACACCAAGAAGGCTGCTCTGCTCCACTCCAAACTTGCCCTGCCCCAGAACAGCCACGCTGGCTCCCCACCGACACACCACCCACTGCCACGAGAGGGAGACTGGGCATTTCACCTCAGTGCCCTGTTCCTTGGAGTTCAATCTCTGCCTGTGTTTTACACCAGGCACAAATCTCATAGTCCAGCAAGCCACAGAGGTATTTACAAATGTGCAAATGAATTTACAAGTGAACCTTTGGGTGCACAGAGGAGTCACAGGACACTCTGTCCAGAAAAAGGAGGGGATGGCTTGTGCCAAGTCATTCAGCTCTTTGTGGCCTCTGATTAGAAGGGGCACAAAGGCTCACAGGAGTTCTCTGATCAGTCCTGCAGTTCTGTCCCTTCCATCCTGCTTTGGCTGCACTCAGAACGTGCCATACTGCCCTGGTCTGGAGCGTGCACAGTAAAGAGAGTCTGAGCCTGGGCTGCACCATGCTCTGCCAACCTCCGGCACCCCGGCCCTCCCCAGCACCGGCCGGCTCTGGCTGCTGGGAGGTCGTTCCACAACAAGTCGCCCCTTGGTGAGTTACCTTGGCCGTTAGTTTTAGGTCGGGACCTCAGAACTGTAGCATCCCTAGAAATGCAGCTCCCACAATTTCACGGGTGTGTTCAGAACTGGTGGAAATCTAAAGCTGTCTGTGCCCCCGAGTGGCAGTGTCCCCGCAGACTGCACAGCCTGGGGTCTTCTCGGGGCAGTGACACCTCGCTCTGCTCCTGGGCGTGTCCAGTACACGTGGGGATGTGGGAGGGCTGCGCTGGGCGCGGACAAGAGCATTGGCACCACTACGAACGTCCCCACGCTAGGCCCTGACTAAGACAAGTGCCCCAGAAGAAGTGAATATGTCTATTGACCGATTGTAAAGGTGAGAGAGGATCTCCAAAGCCCATTGTCACTGCTGCCATCTGAAAGACAGTAAAGACAGAGTTCAGTCTGTTGGAGCTGAGCATACTACGGCTGTTTGTACAAACTCAAGCAGAGCGGCGGCGCAGGGGCACCTGCGAGAGGCCTCTCCTTCCTCGGCCCTCACTGCCTGGTCCCCAGGAGTGTCCGGCGCCAGGACCCTGCCGAGTCCGGTCCCACCAGGCCAGGGTGGGGTTGTGCTGCTGCCGCTGCCTCGGGAAGCAGGGTGGGATCCCAGGGGGGACTCAAGGCAATAGTAACCTCTGCAACCACTGTCCTTGGTTCACCCCCAGCATTTAAAAGGAGCCCCTCAACTAGAGCAGACCCTCAGAACCAGGCACAGCCCCAAACGGCCTCGGCTGCCGGGCAGGGAGAGCGCATCCGCAGGGATTCCTCAGGCAAAGCCCTCGTTTTGGGCTTCCTGACTTTGAGGAAAGGCGCTGAGAAATGTTCCAGAAACCTCTGAAGGAGGGGAGGTCAAACCCCAGTTAAGGGCTCTCCCCGTATGGGCATTCCAGTGCAAGCAGGAACAGCCAACAGAACTTCTCCAGAATTGAGAGCACCCGGGTGCAGGGGAGGGAAATGGGGCAGCACTGGGACACAGGGACACAGGGACCCTCCCTCAGGCAGAGGAGATGGTGACAGGACACCGTTCCCAGGACCCCTTCTGCCTTCACCACCTCAAACATGGCTCAGAAGCTTCTCGTATCTCAAGAAGGGACGTCCAACAGGACAGGAACTTTTAACCATTTCCTCTCGGAACAAGAGAGATCTGCGGGCAATTTGTGAGGTTAGTCAGGGTGCCTGGGGAGCTGCAGGCTCAGGGCTGTGCTCTGGTTCCGAGGGCCCTGAGAACTCCACCGTGTCGGGGGAGCACGAGGCACAGGGAGCGGCTCGCAGGGGGCTCTCACCTGGAGGTTGGTGAGCTGCTGCTGCTGGTGGGCGATGGTTTGTTTCACCAGCACGCTCTTGATGCTCTGCTCCATCGCGTACTTCTTGGCCTGCAAGGAATACAGGGGCTGTAGGGGCAGCACGGCACGGCAGGGCAGGGAAGGAGGCCTCCACAGCTCCCAGAACCTTCTGGTCTCCATGCCTAAGCACCAGGGCACTGCCCCCAGCTCCCCAGGGCCCTGGGACACAGAGGGTGTGGTGAGGAGCAGCCCAGGAAAGCAGCATGCACCAGGAGCTCAGCGTTGCCCTCTTCCGGCCCCGCAGCCCACGCAGCCCCTTACCTGCAGGGCCGGGCGGGCACGGCCTCCTCCGGTCCCGTCCTCTCCTCTCAGAGAGCCTCTGCACAGACAGCTGCTACAGGAGGGAAGGGGCTCCAGCTCCCTGCTCCTCCCCATGGCCGCCCCTGCGCTGGGCTCTGCCCCCTCAGCACGCCCAGCCTGCTCTGGATCTGCTCCCAAAACACGCCAGCTCTTCCCTGGCTCTGCTCACCTCTGGCTCTGCTCCCCAAATACCCCAGCTCTTCTCCCTGCTCCCTAAATGCCCCAGCTCTTCTCCCTGCTCCCTAACTGCCCCAGCTCACCTCTGGCTCTGCTCCCCAAAACACACCAGCTCTTCCCTGGCTCTGCTCTGCTCCCTAAATGCCCCAGCTCTGCTCCCTGCTCCCTAACTGCCCCAGCTCACCTCTGGCTCTGCTCCCCAAACACACCAGCTCTTCCCTGGCTCTGCTCCCTAAATGCCCCAGCTCACCTCTGGATCTGCTCCCAAAACACACCAGCTCTTCCCTGGCTCTGCTCACCTCTGGATTTGCTCCCAAAACACACCAGCTCTTCCCTGGCTCTGCTCCCTAAACGCCCCAGTTCATCTCTGCCTCTGCTCCCTAAATGCCCCAGCTCTTCTCTCTGCTCCCTAAATGCCCCAGTGTCACTGACACATTTTCTGGAAAATACCTTTGCCAAGATTTTTCCCCTGAGGAGCTGGGAAGCTTCAGCTTCTCCATGTTTTGCTGCTTTGGAATGTGATTTGGAGAACTGCTTACCCAGCATGTGAATTGTTTTTAATTAATGGCCAATCACAGCCAGCAGTGTCGGACTCTCTGAGTCTGTCACAAGATTTTATTATTCATTCCTTTCTAGGCTTCTGATGTCTCCTTTCTATTTCTTTAGCGTAGTTTTAGTATACAATTTTCTTTTACTATAAAATATATCATAATATAATAAATCAGCCTTCTGGAACACGGAGTCAAGATTCTCATCTCTTCCCTCATCCTGGGGACCCTCAAACACCGCCACACCCCAGCTCACCTCTGGCTCTGCTCCCAAAACACACCAGAGCTGTTCTCTCTGCTCCCTAAATGCCCCAGCTCATCTCTGGCTCTGCTCCCCAAAATACACCAGTTCTTCTCTCTGCTCCCTAAATGCCCCAGCTCACCTCTGGATCTGCTCCCCAAAATACACCAGTTCTTCTCTCTGCTCCCTAAATGCCCCAGCTCACCTCTGGCTCTGCTCCCCAAAATACACCAGTTCTTCTCTCTGCTCCCTAAATGCCCCAGCTCATCTCTGGCTCTGCTCCCAAAACACACCAGAGCTGTTCTCTCTGCTCCCTAAATGCCCCAGCTCACCTCTGGCTCTGCCCCAAAAAACACCAGTTTCTTCTCTCTGCTCCCTAAATGCCCCAGCTCACCTCTGGCTCTGCTCCCCAAAATACACCAGGCTCTTCTCTCTGCTCCCTAAATGCCCCAGCTCACCTCTGGCTCTGCTCCCTAAATGCCCCAGCTGATCTCTGGCTCACCTCTGCCCTCACAAGGCTCCCTTGGGGTTTTTCCCTCAGTCCTCCCCAAATCTGGCAAAGCCAGAGATTCCGGGGTGCCCACACAGAGCTCAGTGCCAAGGCAAACCTCACCCCCACAGCTGTGCCTGTGCCCAGGACACACACTCGGCCACCCCTTGGCTCCTGGTGTCCCTGGCTGTGCTTGGGAGCTGCCAGGAACAGGAGGATCTAACCCAGGGGTTTGAGGGCTGTGCTTTGGGAACTGGAAATGGACAAGGGGGCTCGGATCCATCAGCTCCAGAGGAGCCAGAGGGAATGAGGCTGGGAGGCAGCCAGCTCACACAGAGGGACAGCTGGGACAGCCAGCTGTGTGGCACAGGCACACAGATGCTCCTGAGGACACAGCTCTGTGGCCCTGCCACCCCGAGGACAGGGATGTTCTGGGATGTGTCCCACTCTGGGTGTGGACAGTGACAGGCCAGCTGGAGCAGATCCCAATTCCAGTCCTCCTGGAGCTGCTCAGTGGCACCCACACCTTAGCTCAGAATTCCCATCTGACTCGGGATGCCATTTTTCTGAACTGACGGAGTTTTTAAATGAAACCCACTCTCACCCACCCCAACAGCAATTCCCCACCATGCTCCCAGAAGTGTCCATGAACTCTAAACCAAACCAAGCAATTCCTGGCCCCAAATGTGACTGTGGGACCCTCCAGCATGGCCACGACCCCACAGATCCAGTGGTGAGTTCCCTTTGGCCCCACCAGTGTCAGAGGCACAGTAAAACACACCACCACCCCCAAAGAGCAAATCCCCACCGGTTTTACTCACTTTCTGGAGAGCTTCCTGCTGCTCTGGGGTGAGAGGGGGCAGCCCCAGCTTGGCTGCCGTGCTTTGCCCGTTCTCCATCTTAATGGACTCCGTGCCCTGAGGAAACAGAAGGTGCTCAGGGAAATCTGCTCTCACAGGAGTGACCCGTCTTCCTTCCCAGAAAATCAAAGCACTTCATGTCAGAACATGAGAGCTGGCTAAAAACCCTTCCCAAACCCAGCTGTATGTCAGGAAAAACAGTTCATATTCCCACCACTCTCTGTGGGGAAAGCCATCCCAGCAACTGCACAAACCAAGAGATTGTTGGACACTTACAGAGTTCTCCAGCCACGTTTGCTGTGAACAGACCATCAGATAATCCCCAGTCCTTGCTCACGTCATCTCCATCCCCTCAACAGATTCACTGTCTAACGTCCCCACCAATGTTCTCCTCCCTTCTCCCTCCCAGCTTTGCTGACCCAGCTTTCTCAAGTTCTCAGTTTAAAACCTTCTCTGAAAATTCTCCAAATCACAGAATCATGGAATGCCTTGGAGGGACCCTAAAGCTCACACAGTCCCACCCCCTGCCATGGCAGGGACACCTTCCACTATGCCAGGCTGCTCCAAGCCCTGTCCAACCTGGCCTGGAACACTTCCAGGGATCCAGGGGCAGCCACAGCTTCGCTGGGCAGCCTGTGGCAGGGCCTGCCCACCCTCACAGGGAAGGATTTCTCCCAAATAGCCCATGTGAGCCTGCCCTCTGGCACTGGGAAGCCATTCCTCTCTGTCCTGTCAGTCCAAGCCCTTGTCTAAAGTCCCCTTCCAGCCCTCTGGAACTACGATACAATCCCACTGCTGGGACCAAGGATCCCACTGCTGGGGCCATGGATCCCACTGCTGGGACTGTGACTGACTTCTGAATGGTGATCCCACTGCTGGGACCATGGATCCCACTGCTGGGGCCATGGATCCCACTGCTGGGACTGTGACTGACTTCTGAATGGTGATCCCACTGCTGGGACCATGGATGCCACTGCTGGGGCCATGGATCCCACTGCTGGCATGGGATCCCACTGCTGGGACCATGACTGACTTCTGCATGGTGATCCCACTGCTGGGGCCATGGATCCCACTGCTGGGACCATGGATGCCACTTCTGAATGGTGACCACTGCTGGGACCACGGATCCCCTGCATGGGGCTGGATCCCACTGCTGGGGCCATGAGATCACTGCTGGGGCATGGTGATCCCACTGCTGGGGCCATGGATCCCACTGCTGGGGCCATGGATCCCACTACTGGGACCATGACTGACTCCAGCAATTCAGCAGCCCAGTGCTGGCACTGCTGGCACCCCAATTCCAGCCTGATCCAGTGCTGGCACCCCAATTCCAGCCTGATCCAGTGCTGGCACCCCAATTCCAGCCTGATCCAGCGCTGGCACCCCAATTCCAGCCTGATCCAGTACTGGCACCCCAATTCCAGCCTGATCCAGCGCTGGCACCCCAATTCCAGCCTGATCCAGTACTGGCACCCCAATTCCAGCCTGATCCAGTGCTGGCACCCCAATTCCAGCCTGATCCAGTGCTGGCACCCCAATTCCAGCCTGATCCAGTACTGGCACCCCAATTCCAGCCTGATCCAGCGCTGGCACCCCAATTCCAGCCTGATCCAGTACTGGCACCCCAATTCCAGCCTGATCCAGTGCTGGCACCCCAATTCCAGCCTGATCCAGTGCTGGCACCCCAATTCCAGCCTGATCCGCTGGCACCCCCAGCTCAGCCCCAGCAGCAGGACTTGGCGCTGCCTTTGGTGCTCACATGGGTTCTGGTGGCACCATCCACCAAAAAAGAGCTGGTTCCTTCTCTCAACTCCACATTTCCCACCGACCACCCAAAAGCCAGCAGGGACAACCCCCAGCCTGTGGTCCTGGACATGTTCCTGTGGAAGTCTTTGCTCTAAGTAAAAGGATCCATGGAAAAACCTCCGTTCAGAGCAGGAGCCAACACCAAAAGCAAAGCTTCTCCTGCATTGTCACAGAACCATGGAATGGTTTGGGTTGGAGGGACTCTAAAGCTCATCCCATTCCACGCCCTGCCATGGCAGGGACACCTTCCACCACCCCAGGTTGCTCCAGCCTGGCCTTGGACACTTCCAGGGATGGGGCAGCCACAGCCTCCCTTGCCAGCCCAGCCATTCTAGGATATATCCTCAATATTCTGACTCCTATTTCACAGCAAGAATGAGACTCCTGGTTCTCTGTGGGGGTGTGAACATGGAGCAGACAGAACACAAACCCTCCCAAGACAAAATCCTGCTCTCCAGGTGTCTGGACAGCACCCAGAGCTGCAGGTGCTCCCCACGGCTGGAGTGGGACACAAGGAACACACGGATGATGGCAACACCAGGGCACCAACAGGGACATGGGACCAGAGGAGGCTGCAGCTGCAAACTGCAGCGCACAGAGCCACAGCCAAGCTGAAAACCAGACCAGCAAAGCGATGTGGAATCATGGAATTGCTGAGATTGGAAAAGCCCTCCCAGCCCACCGAGTCCAACTGTCGCCAGCACTGCCCAGGCCAGCAGTGACCATGTCCCCAGATGCCATCTCCACCTGGCCACCCAGCACACCAAGGGGCAGGATCCTGGAACCCCTGAGAATCCCACCCAGCACACCCAGGGGCAGGATCCTGGAACCCCTGAGAATCCCACCCAGCACACCCAGGGGCCATCCTGGAACCCCTGAGAATCCCACCCAGCACACCAAGGGACAGGATCCTGGAACCCCTGAGAACCCTACACAGCACACCAAGGATCCATCCTGCATTCCCCTGAGAACCCCACCCAGCACACCAAGGGGCAGGATCCTGGAACCCCTGAGAACCCCACCCAGCACACCCAGGGACAGGATCCTGCATTCCCTGAGAACCCCACCCAGCACACCCAGGGACAGGATCCTGCATTCCCTGAGAATCCCACCCAGCACACCCAGGGACAGGATCCTGGAACCCCTGAGAATCCCACCCAGCACACCCAGGGGCAGGATCCTGGAACCCCTGAGAACCCCACCCACATCCCCTGGCCCTGCTCTGTCCCACAGCACACCACGGTACCCAGACTGTCCATAACTCCCTGTTTTTATTGTCTCACATTGTCCTAATCCTAATTGTTCAAATTTTTATTACTCTAATTATATTACTACTTTTATAACCATTTTATTACTATTAAACTTTTGAAATCCTAGAAACAAGTGATTGGCGTTTTCCACACTATTTTTATAACCATTTTGTCACCGTTAAACTTTTGAGATTTTAAAAACAAGCGACTGGCGTTTCTCACAAAAACCAACAGCCCCTCACGAAATTCCTGCTCTCTCACACCTGCAGCCACCCAGCAAAGAGCCAAAAATGTCCCAGAGCCCACAAAGAACTCCCGGAAAACCAGGGAGTTCAGGTTTTATCCAGGAGGATTTGGGAACAGGAGCCCAAAACAGCATTTAAACAAGTGGATTTGGGAATGGGAGCCCAAAACAGCATTTAAACAAGTGGATTTGGGAATGGGAGCCCAAAACCAGCATTTAAACAAGTGGATTTGGGAATGGGAGCCCAAAACCAGCATTTAAACAAGTGGATTTGGGAATGGGAGCCCAAAACCAGCATTTAAACAACTGGATTTGGGAATGGGAGCCCAAAACAGCATTTAAACAAGTGGATTTGGGAACGGGAGCCCAAAACCAGCATTTAAACAAGTGGATTTGGGAACGGGAGCCCAAAACAAGATTAAACAAGTGGATTTGGAATGGGAGCCCAAAACCAGCATTTAAACAAGTGGATTTGGGACGGGAGCCCAAAACCAGCATTTAAACAAGTGGATTTGGGAATGGGAGCCCAAAACCAGCATTTAAACAACTGGATTTGGGAATGGGAGCCCAAAACAGCATTTAAACAAGTGGATTTGGGAACAGGAGCCCAAAACCAGCATTTAAACAACTGGATTTGGGAATGGGAGCCCAAAACAGCATTTAAACAAGTGGATTTGGGAATGGGAGCCCAAAACCAGCATTTAAACAAGTGGATTTGGGAATGGGAGCCCAAAACCAGCATTTAAACAACTGGATTTGGGAATGGGAGCCCAAAACAGCATTTAAACAAGTGGATTTGGGAATGGGAGCCCAAAACAGCATTTAAACAAGTGGATTTGGGAATGGGAGCCCAAAACCAGCATTTAAAGCAATGGATTTGGGAAACCCAGCCCTAAGCGTGCATTTAAAGAGGGAAATTTGGGAATAGGAGCAAAAGTAGTATTTAAACAAGGGGATTTGGAAAACCTAGCTCAACTTGAAGCATTCAAACAGAGGAATTTGGGAATGGGGACCCAAAACAGCATTTAAACAAGCGGATTTGGGAAACCCAGCCCAACACCGAGCACTCAGACGAATTTAGGAACGGGAGCACAAAAACAGCACAAAACAAGTGGATTTAGGGAATCTAGCCCAATAGTGAGCACTTAAACAGGCGGATTTGGGAATGGGAGCCCAAAGAGAAGCGTTTAAACGAGTGGATTTGGGAAATAGGAGCCCAAAGAAGTGTTTAAAGTAATGGATTTGGGAATAGGAGCCCAAAGAGAAGCGTTTAAAGCGATGCATTTGGAAATAGGAGCCCAAAGAAGTGTTTAAAGTAATGGATTTGGGAATAGGAACCTAAAGAAGCGTTTAAAGCAATGGATTTGGGAACAGGAGCCCAAAGAAGCGTTTAAAGCGATGCATTTGGAAATAGGAGCCCAAAGAGCAGCGTTTAAAAGCGCTGCATTTGGAAATAGGAACCTAAAGAAGCATTTAAAGCGCTGGATTTGGAAATAGGAACCTAAAGAAGCGTTTAAAGCGCTGCATTTGGAAATAGGAACCTAAAGAAGCGTTTAAAGCGCTGGATTTGGGAATAGGAACCTAAAGAAGCGTTTAAAGCGCTGCATTTGGGAACAGGAACCTAAAGAAGCGTTTAAAGCGCTGCATTTGGGAACAGGAACCTAAAGAAGCGTTTAAAGCGCTGGATTTGGGAATAGGAACCTAAAGAAGCGTTTAAAGCGCTGCATTTGGAAACAGGAACCTAAAGAAGCGTTTAAAGCGCTGCATTTGGCAGCAGCAGCCCAGAACAGCGGCCTGCCCGCACAGTGCCCCGCACGGGACGGCCGAGCCCGCTCCCCTCAAGGCCTGGGACAGCCACAGCGGGGCGGCAGCTCAGGACGCCGCGGGGGAACCCCGACACCGTCCGCACACGGAGAAAGCCGCCACGGAGCCCACAGGAGACAAGAGACGGGAAGCGGCGCCGTCCCCTCAGAGCCCCGGGCCGGAGAAGGCGCGGCCCGGGCGGATCCGCTCGGCGGCCGCGCTGTGTCCCGCCCCCGAGGAGCCGGCCCGGCTCATCTCATCCCGGCCCGCCTCAGCCCGGCCCGGCCCGGCCCGGCCCCGCCGCCCCCTCACCAGCGCCATCGTCGGGGTCGCCGCCATCTTGTCCGTCCCGTCTGCAGCACGCGGCTCTCGCGAGAGCTCCGAGGGGCAGGCGCGCGCGCGGGAAACGGCGCTGGAGGCCCCCGCGAGGAGAGGTCTCGCGAGATCTCGGGGGGGTGTCATGTGACCTCAGCGGATTCCAAGATGGCGCCGCCCAGCGCCGCCGGAGAGGGGAGACGAGACGAGACAAAACAAAATAAAACGAAACAAAATAAAATAAAATACGGTGTAATCCCGTGGTAATGGGGCTCCAGCGCAGGGAAGGTGCAAAGCTGCTGGTGCTACCTTGCCGGGCTCCGAATAAAACGGGCTCAAACCAGCTAAAATGCATTAAACCCGGGTAAAGCAAGCTAAAACGGGATAAAACGTGCTAAATCCGACAGGCGCCGGGTGGCCTTTGGTCGCAGCCGGGGGAGGAGCCGCGGAACCCCCCCGGTAGCAGCCGGATGTGTCACGGGGGCGGACCGGATCAATAAATCATAAATGGCAGGTGTGAAAAATGCGCATTTTATGATTGGCTTTTCGCAAATCTTAAAATGAATATTGCATGTGCTGTGTTAGAAAGTTATGCTGTATTCATTTTTTAAAGTAGTGCGTTAAATATAGTTTTAGGTTGTAACAAAATGTTAAAATAGAAAGGATGCTGTGTGGGATACTTTTTTAAAGAAAGGACTCGCGGTGAGACAGCAGCCACAGGACACCTGAACCTTTCAGAGAAAGAGAATTTATTGCTCCACTATCAGGAGAAATGAACTTCTTCCTGCCTCGAAGGCACCATCAGGATTCAGAGGAAGAAGCTGGCACTGCCCAGACAGAATCCTCTGCTTGAATGGAATTTATGCATCATGTATAAAATGTATGAATATGCAACAGGCTGTGGCTTTTAAGGGTTAATCCTCTGTTAATGTGGGTCCTTTTTCGGGCTTGTTTTGCCCAGAAAGAGGTACCCAGATGTCTGTAACTCTTTGTTTTTATTGTCTCAAATCGTCCTAATGTCAATTGTTCACATTTTTATGACTCTAATTATATTGCTACTTTTATAACCATTTCATTACTATTAAACTCTTAACATTTAAAAAACAACCGATTGGTGTTTTTCACACAACTATTAAAATGAACGCAATATGTGTTGTGTTGGAAAGTTGTGCTCTATTCATCTCTTTTAATTAGTGCTCTGTTAATGTCTTTTGATTAGTGCTCTATGAATCTCTTTTAAGAAGTGTGGTAAATGTGATTTGTAGCATGACATTAAAGTAGGAACTACGTGATGTAAGATACTTTTTGTAACTGGCCCAAAGAATGAAAAAGATACTCCAGAAATTCTTTGTGCAGAGATAACAGCAAACACCAGGATCCCAAGAGAAGAGTTATTGCCTCCTAATTGGGAAAACTCAGATCTTTGAGGAACCAAGGAAATTGATTTACAAGATGAGGAGGGAGCTAAAATTAAGCAGAAACACGCCATGAATAATGCATGAGATCTATGAATATGCATCAGGCTCCTGCTTTTAAGGGTTAATCCTTTGTTGGCAAGGTGTGCCTTGTGGCAGAGTGCCAGGCACCCAAATTCCATCATTCTTCACTTTTTATTTATTTTTTATTGATTTATTATCTTATTTATTGTTTATTTTCTTTATTTTTAAATTTTTATTTCCTTTTGTTTATTTTCATTTATTTTTATTTTTGTTTTATTTATTCTTATTTACTTATTTATTTATTTATTTTCATATATTTTCATATATTTTCATATATTTTATTTTATTTTATTTTATTTTATTTATTTTTATTTTATTATTTTTATTTATTCAAATTTTTATTTATTTATATTTATTAATTTTATCTTGTTTATTTTTATTTAATTTTTAATTTATTTACTTCTATTTTTTAAAATTTTTAAATTTTATTTATTTTTATTTACTTTTTATTTATTTGAGTTTTATTTATTTGTTAATATTTATATTTGTTAATATTTATTTAATTTACATATATTTATTTATATTTATATGGTATCTATATTTCCATTCTTATATTTATATTTTTATTTATTTGTTATATTTTTTCTCTATTACTATTCTGACTTTTACTACTATTTTCATTACCATTAAACCTGTACAATTTGAACAAAACTCAGTAAGGTTTTTCACACCTTGGCTCTGTCCCTGATGCCCCGATTCCAGTGCAGGGCCGAGGGCACGGGGGATGGAGCTGGGCTGGGAATGGTCATGTGGGGAGGAGAACATTCCAGAACGTTCCAGGGACACCTCAGAGCCCTTCCAGGGCCTACAGGGGCTGCAGGGGAGCTGGGCAGGGACAGGGGATGGGGGGACAGGACCCAGGGGAAATGGGATTTGGGGAATTAGGAATTGTTCCCTGGGAGGGTGGGCGTGGATCCCTGGGAGTGTCCGGGGCGGCTGGGCAGGGCTGGGACCCCTGAAATCCATGGATTTGGGGCTGTGTGGGACCCCTGAAATCCATGGATTTGGGGCTGTGTGGGACCCCTGAAATCCATGGATTTGGGGCTGTGTTAAACCCCGTTAAATCCATGGATTTGGGGCTGTGTGGGACCCCGTTAAATCCATGGATTTGGGGCTGTGTTAAACCGCTGAAATCCATGGATTTGGGGCTGTGTTAAACCCCGTTAAATCCATGGATTTGGGGCTGTGTGGGACCCCGTTAAATCCATGGATTTAGGGCTGTGTGGGACCCCGTTAAATCCATGGATTTGGGGCTGTGTTAAACCCCGTTAAATCCATGGATTTAGGGCTGTGTGGGACCCCGTTAAATCCATGGATTTGGGGCTGTGTTAAACCCCGTTAAATCCATGGATTTGGGGCTGTGTGGGACCCCTGAAATCCATGGATTTAGGGCTGTGTGGGACCCCGTTAAATCCATGGATTTAGGGCTGTGTTAAACCCCGTTAAATCCATGGATTTGGGGCTGTGTTAAACCCCTGAGATCCATGGATTTAGGGCTGTGTTAAACCCCGTTAAATCCATGGATTTGGGGCTGTGTGGGACCCCTGAAATCCATGGATTTAGGGCTGTGTTAAACCCCTGAAATCCATGGATTTAGGGATGTGTTGGACCCCGTTAAATCCATGGATTTGGGGCTGTGTTGGACCCCATTAAATCCATGGATTTGGGGCTGTGTGGGACCCCTGAAATCCATGGATTTGGGGCTGTGTGGGACCCCTGAAATCCATGGATTTAGGGCTGTGTGAAACCCCGTTAAATCCATGGATTTAGGGCTATGTTGGAACTCTGAAATCCATGGATTTAGGGCTGTGTTAAACCCCTGAAATCCATGGATTTGGGGCTGTGTTAAACCCCTGAAATCCATGGATTTGGGGCTGTGTGGGACCCCGTTAAATCCATGGATTTGGGGCTGTGTTAAACCCCGTTAAATCCATGGATTTGGGGCTGTGTGGGACCCCTGAAATCCATGGATTTAGGGCTGTGTTGGAACCCGTTAAATCCATGGATTTAGGGCTGTGTTGGATTCTTGAAATCCATGGATTTAGGGCTGTGTTGGATTCTTGAAATCCATGGATTTGGGGCTGTGTTAAACCCCGTTAAATCCATGGATTTGGGGCTGTGTGGGACCCCGTTAAATCCATGGATTTAGGGCTGTGTTGGATTCTTGAAATCCATGGATTTGGGGCTGTGTTAAACCCCGTTAAATCCATGGATTTGGGGCTGTGTTAAACCCCGTTAAATCCATGGATTTGGGGCTGTGTGGGACCCCTGAAATCCATGGATTTGGGGCTGTGTGGGACCCCGTTAAATCCATGGATTTAGGGCTGTGTTAAACCCCATTAAATCCATGGATTTGGGGCTGTGTGGGACCCCTGAAGTCCATGGATTTAGGGCTGTGTTAAACCCCTGAAATCCATGGATTTGGGGATGTGTTGGACCCCGTTAAATCCATGGATTTGGGGCTGTGTGGGACCCCATTAAATCCATGGATTTGGGGCTGTGTGGGACCCCGTTAAATCCATGGATTTGGGGCTGTGTGGGACCCCTGAAATCCATGGATTTAGGGCTGTGTGAAACCCCGTTAAATCCATGGATTTGGGGCTGTGTTAAACCCCTGAAATCCATGGATTTGGGGCTGTGTTAAACCCCGTTAAATCCATGGATTTGGGGCTGTGTTGGACCCCGTTAAATCCATGGATTTGGGGCTGTGTGGGACCCCTGAAATCCATGGATTTAGGGCTGTGTTGGAACCCTGAAATCCATGGATTTAGGGCTGTGTGGGACCCCGTTAAATCCATGGATTTGGGGCTGTGTTAAACCCCTGAGATCCATGGATTTAGGGCTGTGTTAAACCCCGTTAAATCCATGGATTTGGGGCTGTGTGGGACCCCTGAAATCCATGGATTTAGGGCTGTGTTAAACCCCTGAAATCCATGGATTTAGGGATGTGTTGGACCCCGTTAAATCCATGGATTTGGGGCTGTGTGGGACCCCATTAAATCCATGGATTTGGGGCTGTGTGGGACCCCTGAAATCCATGGATTTGGGGCTGTGTGGGACCCCTGAAATCCATGGATTTAGGGCTGTGTGAAACCCCGTTAAATCCATGGATTTAGGGCTATGTTGGAACTCTGAAATCCATGGATTTAGGGCTGTGTTAAACCCCTGAAATCCATGGATTTGGGGCTGTGTTAAACCCCTGAAATCCATGGATTTGGGGCTGTGTGGGACCCCGTTAAATCCATGGATTTGGGGCTGTGTTAAACCCCGTTAAATCCATGGATTTGGGGCTGTGTGGGACCCCTGAAATCCATGGATTTAGGGCTGTGTTGGAACCCGTTAAATCCATGGATTTAGGGCTGTGTTGGATTCTTGAAATCCATGGATTTAGGGCTGTGTTGGATTCTTGAAATCCATGGATTTGGGGCTGTGTTAAACCCCGTTAAATCCATGGATTTGGGGCTGTGTGGGACCCCGTTAAATCCATGGATTTAGGGCTGTGTTGATTCTTGAAATCCATGGATTTGGGGCTGTGTTAAACCCCGTTAAATCCATGGATTTGGGGCTGTGTTAAACCCCGTTAAATCCATGGATTTGGGGCTGTGTGGGACCCCTGAAATCCATGGATTTGGGGCTGTGTGGGACCCCGTTAAATCCATGGATTTAGGGCTGTGTTAAACCCCATTAAATCCATGGATTTGGGGCTGTGTGGGACCCCTGAAGTCCATGGATTTAGGGCTGTGTTAAACCCCTGAAATCCATGGATTTGGGGATGTGTTGGACCCCGTTAAATCCATGGATTTGGGGCTGTGTGGGACCCCATTAAATCCATGGATTTGGGGCTGTGTGGGACCCCGTTAAATCCATGGATTTGGGGCTGTGTGGGACCCCTGAAATCCATGGATTTAGGGCTGTGTGAAACCCCGTTAAACCCATGGATTTGGGGCTGTGTTAAACCCCTGAAATCCATGGATTTGGGGCTGTGTTAAACCCCGTTAAATCCATGGATTTGGGGCTGTGTTGGACCCCGTTAAATCCATGGATTTGGGGCTGTGTGGGACCCCTGAAATCCATGGATTTAGGGCTGTGTTGGAACCCTGAAATCCATGGATTTGGGGCTGTGTGGGACCCCGTTAAATCCATGGATTTAGGGCTGTGTTGGATTCTTGAAATCCATGGATTTGGGGCTGTGTTAAACCCCGTTAAATCCATGGATTTGGGGCTGTGTTGGATTCTTGAAATCCATGGATTTAGGGCTGTGTTAAACCCCGTTAAATCCATGGATTTGGGGCTGTGTTAAACCCCGTTAAATCCATGGATTTAGGGCTGTGTGGGACCCCGTTAAATCCATGGATTTAGGGCTGTGTTAAACCCCGTTAAATCCATGGATTTGGGGCTGTGTTAAACCCCGTTAAATCCATGGATTTGGGGCTGTGTGGGACCCCTGAAATCCATGGATTTAGGGCTATGTTGGAACTCTGAAATCCATGGATTTGGGGCTGTGTTAAACCCCTGAAATCCATGGATTTGGGGCTGTGTGGGACCCCGTTAAATCCATGGATTTGGGGCTGTGTTAAACCCCTGAAATCCATGGATTTAGGGCTGTGTTAAACCCCGTTAAATCCATGGATTTGGGGCTGTGTTAAACCCCTGAAATCCATGGATTTAGGGCTGTGTTAAACCCCGTTAAATCCATGGATTTAGGGCTCTGTTAAACCCCGTTAAATCCATGGATTTGGGGCTATGTTAAACCCCGTTAAATCCATGGATTTGGGGCTATGTTAAACCCCTGAAATCCATGGATTTAGGGCTATGTTAAACCCCGTTAAATCCATGGATTTAGGGCTGTGTTAAACCCCGTTAAATCCATGGATTTAGGGCTATGTTAAACCCCGTTAAATCCATGGATTTAGGGCTGTGTTAAACCCCTGAAATCCATGGATTTAGGGCTGTGTTAAACCCCTGAAATCCATGGATTTGGGGCTGTGTGGGACCCCGTTAAATCCATGGATTTGGGGCTGTGTTAAACCCCTGAAATCCATGGATTTGGGGCTGTGTTAAACCCCTGAAATCCATGGATTTAGGGCTATGTTAAACCCCGTTAAATCCATGGATTTGGGGCTGTGTGGGACCCCGTTAAATCCATGGATTTGGGGCTGTGTGGGACCCCGTTAAATCCATGGATTTAGGGCTGTGTTAAACCCCGTTAAATCCATGGATTTGGGGCTGTGTTAAACCCCTGAAATCCATGGATTTAGGGCTATGTTAAACCCCATTAAATCCATGGATTTGGGGCTGTGTGGGACCCCTGAAATCCATGGATTTAGGGCTGTGTTGGAACCCTGAAATCCATGGATTTGGGGCTGTGTTAAACCCCTGAAATCCATGGATTTAGGGCTGTGTTAAACCCCGTTAAATCCATGGATTTAGGGCTGTGTTGGACCCCGTTAAATCCATGGATTTAGGGCTGTGTTAAACCCCGTTAAATCCATGGATTTAGGGCTGTGTTAAACCGCTGAAATCCATGGATTTGGGGCTGTGTGGGACCCCGTTAAATCCATGGATTTAGGGCTGTGTGGGACCCCTGAAATCCATGGATTTAGGGCTGTGTTAAACCCCTGAAATCCATGGATTTGGGGCTGTGTGGGACCCCGTTAAATCCATGGATTTAGGGCTGTGTTGGAACCCGTTAAATCCATGGATTTAGGGCTGTGTTAAACCCCTGAAATCCATGGATTTGGGGCTGTGTTAAACCCCTGAGATCCATGGATTTAGGGCTGTGTTAAACCCCGTTAAATCCATGGATTTGGGGCTGTGTGGGACCCCGTTAAATCCATGGATTTAGGGCTGTGTTAAGCCCCTGAAATCCATGGATCTAGGGCTATGTTAAACCCCGTTAAATCCATGGATTTGGGGCTATGTTAAACCCCGTTAAATCCATGGATTTAGGGCTGTGTGGGACCCCGTTAAATCCATGGATTTGGGGCTGTGTTAAACCCCTGAAATCCATGGATTTGGGGCTGTGTTAAACCCTGTTAAATCCATGGATTTAGGGCTGTGTTGGACCCTGTTAAATCCATGGATTTAGGGCTGTGTGGGACCCCGTTAAACCCATGGAATAAGGGAGGGGTGTGCCAGGAGGTGCCGAGGAGGGCCTGGGTTGTGCTGGAATGTGCTGGAATGTGCTGGAATGTCACAGGCCCGGGGAGCTGCTGTGGAGGGACTGGGAATGGGCAGCTGTGAGGTTCCCTGCATCCTTCCCCCTTGGGAGCTGGGAATCTCGAGCAGAGCCCTCCAGGGGGAATGGGACTGGGCAGGTGGAAGTTCCCTGTGTCCCTCCTTTTGGCTTCCCAGGAGTTCCCCTGTATCCCTCCTTTTGGCTTCCCAGGAGCCGGGAATCACGAGCAGGATGGAGCAGAGAGCCCAGGGGAATTGGGAACGGGCAGCTGTGAGGTGTCCCTGCATCCCTCCCCCTGGCTTGCTGGGAGTCGGGAATCACGAGCAGAGCCCTCCAGGGGGAATGGGCAGCTCTAAGGTGTCCCTGCATCCCTCCGCCCTCGGGAGTCAGGAATCACAAGCAGGCTGTGGGAACGGTTTATTGATTTGTGGGGATGAGCTTTATTGATTTGTCAGGTGGGACATTGGCACTGCTGGGGATGGAGCAGGGCTGGGGATGCAGCGCTGCTGGGAATGCAGCACTGCTGGGAATGCAGCTCTGCTGGGGATGCAGCACTGCAGGGAATGCAGCACTGCTGGGGATGGAGCAGGGCTGCCAGGGATGCAGCACTGCAGGGAATGCAGCACTGCTGGGGATGGAGCAGGGCTGGGGATGCAGCGCTGCAGGGAATGCAGCACTGCTGGGAATGGAACAGGGCTGGGGATGCAGCACTGCTGGGAATGCAGCAGGGCTGGGGCTGCAGCCCAAGCCAGGAGTGCAGCCCGAGCTGGCTGAGCGTGGATGAAATCCCCGTGGGATGCAGCTGCAGCAGGAGCAGCGCAGGGCAGGTGCTGGCACACGGAGCTCCTGCAGGGAGCAGGGGGCCAGGGGCAGCTTCCCGCGGCACAGGGGAGCAGCAGCAGCAGCAGTGGCTCAGCACAGCACAGAGCAGGGGGCCAGGGCCAGATTTCCCTGGCACAGCAGGAGCAGCACTGGCACAGCACAGGATGCCAGAGCTGGATTCCTCTGATGGAGCAGAAGCAGCACCAGTGGAGACAAGGATGCCAGGGGCAGATTTCCCTGGCACAGCACGAGCAGCACCAGCACAGAGCAGGGTGCCAGGGCCAGATTTCCCCGAGCATGAGCAGCCCTGGCACAGAGCAGGGTGCCAGAGATGGATTCCTCTGGTGGAGCAGAAGCAGCACCAGCACAGAGCAGGATTTCAGAGCCAGTTTCCCCTGCACAGCAGGAGCAGCACCAGCACAGGGCAGGGTGCCAGAGGTGGTTCTCCCTGGCACAGCAGGAGCAGCACCAGCACAGCACAGAGCAGGGTGCCAGGGGCAGATTTCCCCTGTACAGCAGGAGCAGCACTGGCACAGCACAGGGCAGGGTGCCAGGGGCAGATTTCCCTGGCACAGCAGGAGCAGCACTGGCACAGCACAGGATGCCAGAGCTGGACTCCTCTGGCATGGCAGCACCAGCACAGCACAGAGCAGGGTGCCAGAGCCAGTGTTCCCGGCACAGGGCGAACAGCAGCAGCAGCACTGGCACAGAGCACTGGCATGGAACACCAGCGTGGTGCAGATCACCAGGACAGTGCCAGAGCTGATTTCCCCAGCACAGAGCGAGCAGCACGGGCAGCACCAGCACAGAACACCAGCAGGGTGCCAGAGCCAGTTTCCCCTGCACAGCAGGGGCAGCACCAGCACAGAGCAGGGTGCCAGGGGCAGATTTCTGCAGCACAGAGTGAGCAGCAGCAGCAGCAGCACTGGCACAGCACAGAGCAGGAGGCCAGGGGCAGATTTCTGCAGCACAGAGTGAGCAGCAGCAGCACAGAGCAGGGTGCCAGGGGCAGCTTTCCCTGGCACAGCAGGAGCAGCACTGGCACAGAGCAGTGGATGGACACCAGTGTGGTGCAGATCACCAGGACAGCACCAGAGCTGGATTTCCCTGGCACAGAGGGAGCAGCAGGAGCAGCACCAGCACAGAGCAGGGTGCCAGAGCCAGTTTCCCCTGGTACAGCAGGAGCAGCACTGGCACAGGGCAGCACAGAGCAGGGTGCCAGGGGCAGATTTCCCTGGCACAGCAGGAGCAGCACTGGCACAGCACAGGGTGCCAGGGGCAGATTTCCCTGGTAGGGGCAGCAGGAGCAGCCCTGGCACAAACCCTGGCACAGAGCAGCATGGACCAGGGTGCCAGAGCCAGTTTCCTATGGCACAGCAGGAGCAGCACCAGCACAGAGCAGGATTTCAGAGCCAGTTTCCCCTGCACAGCAGGAGCAGGATTTTAGAGCAGCTTTCTCTGGCACAGCACAGAGCAGGATTTCAGAAGCAGCAGGAGCAGGATTTCAGAGGCAGCTCTCCCTGGCACAGTACGAGCAGGAGCAAGATTTCAGAGCAGCTTTCCCTGGCACAGCAGGAGCAGCACAGAGCAGGATTTCAGAGCCTGTTTCCGATGGCACAGCAGGAGCAGCACCAGCACAGAGCAGGATTTCAGAGCCTGTTTCCGATGGCACAGCAGGAGCAGCACCAGCACAGAGCAGGATTTCAGAAGCAGCAGGAGCAGGATTTCAGAGCCAGCTCTCCCTGGCACAGCTGGAGCAGCCCCACACGGCTCTCGCACAGGGACAATTCCCGTCTGCAGTTCTCTGCCCGTGTGTCCCTGGCAAAGGGCAGCCCTGGGGTGGTGCCAGGGGCAGTGCCCCATCCCCAGGCCAGGCAGGAACAGCACCAGGGCTCCCTCTGAGAGGGTGTGGAAGGCTGCAGGGGGAGCTGGGGCACAGTTCTGTGGGGTCTGTGGAGCACCAGTGACATTCCTGGCGGTGGGTCAGGGATTCCTTCTGAGCCACGCGCAGCTCACACAGCCCCAGCTCACGGGGAGGGCTCTGAGCACAGGCAGCACACCGGAGACCCCAAACCTGGAGAATGTCGGAGTCCAGAGCGGAATGTGGCGGGTGGAAGCTCCACGGGGCTCTCCAAGCCTGCTCCTCCCCTTGCCTCCCCTCAGCAAGGAGCACTCCAGATGGCACAGGGGGAGAAATCAGCCGTGGGAGCGGCAGGAGAGGGGCTGATCCTTCCCAGAGGGACATGGATCCGGCTGGGGGCTCCTGCAGCAGCTCCCAAACCCCCTGGGAAGGGGCTGCCGGGGGTGCTGCCCCCTCCCCACAGCCTCCCTGGGCGCAGGGAGCAGAGCACATCCCAGGACGGGATTCCTGGGCTCGGCCCCGAGCACGGCCTGGGCGAGTCCCCGGGGGCCCAGGCGGGTCCTGCCGGGCTGGGGGGGGCAGGGGAGCCCTTTGGGATCCCCCCGGGGCGCCTCAGTCCCCTGGGCTGAGCTCACAGGGCTTGGGAGCGGTGCTTGTGGAAGGCGCTCTCCAGGAACGCGGCCAGCTTCTCACAGTCGTCCTGCAAGCACAGACACAGGGGCTGAAATCCCTCGGCCACAGACGCGTCCTCTGGAAAATCCTCTCCTCGGGATTTTCCTCCTGAGGAGCTGAGAGGCCTCAGCAACAAAATGTAAACAGTGGTTAACATTATAATAATTAGTAAACAATAATTATCTGCTGCTGTGGAATGCAACAGGTGCATCTGGGATTGGTCTCATGTGGTTGTTTCTAATTAATGGCCAATCACAGCCCAGCTGGCTCAGACTGTCTGGTGAGTCATAAGATCCTTTTCCCTTTCCTCCTTTCCTTTCCTTTCCTTTCCTTTCCTTTCCTTTCCTTTCCTTTCCTTTCCTTTCCTTTCCTTTCCTTTCCTTTCCTTTCCTTTCCTTCCCTTCCTCCCTCCCCTTTCCCCTTCCCTTTCCTTCTGATGAAATCCTTTCTTCTATTCTTTTAGCATAGTTTCAATATAATATATATCATTAAATAATAAATCATCCTTCTGAACCATGGAGTCAGATCCTCGTCTCCTCCCTCGCCCTCAGAGCCCTGCGATCACCGTCCCACCCTTTGGCCAGGAGGATCTTTCCTCCTGAGAGGCGGGGAAGCTTCAGCTTCTCCGTGTTTTGCTGCTTGGGAATGTGATCTGGAGAATAGTTTACCCAGCATGTGAATTGTTTTTAATTAATGCCTGTGGTTAATGGTGTTTAATTAATAATTTAATTAATGGTGTTCACAGGGGTCCGAGGACAAGGGAAGAGATGAGGATCTGACTCCATGTTTCAGAAGGCTGATTTATTATTTTATGATATATATTGTATTAAAACGATACTAAAAGAATAGAAGAAAGGATTTCATCACAAGGCTTGAAAGGAATAGGAAAGGAATGACAATAAAATCCGGTGACTGACCAGAGAGTCCGAGCCAGCTGACTGCGATTGGCCATTAATTAGAAACAACCACATGAGACCAGTCACAGATGCACCTGTTGCATTCCACAGCAGCAGATAACCATTGGTTATGTTTTGTTCCTGAGGCCTCTCAGCTTCTCAGGGGGAAAAATCCCGAGGAAAGGATTTTTCATAAAATATCATGGCTACAAATGGCCAATCACAGCCAGCTGTGTCGAGGCTGTGAGCAGTCACAAATTTCATTATTCATTCCTTTCCAGACTTCTGATATCTCCTTTCTCTTTCTTTAGTGTAGTTTTGGTGTATCGTTATAATATAATATAATATAATATAATATAATATAATATAATATAATATAATATAATATAATATAATATAATATAATATAATATAATATAATATAATATAATATAATATAATATAATATAATATATGTAATATGTAATATAATATGAGGTAATGTAATGTAATGTAATATAACATAACATAATATCTTAATAAATCAACCAGCTCCCAATATAACATCATAAAACAATAAATCAGCCTTCTGAAACATGGAGCCAAGATTCTCATCTCTTCCCTCATCCTCGGACCCCTGTGAACACCATCACAGCCATTCATTAAAAACAATTCACATGCTGGGATTGGAGCCCCAGGAGGGGCTGAGGGGGCTGGGGAGGGAATGGAGAATCCCTGAGGAGCTGGGGAGGGAATGGAGAATTCCTGAGGAGCTGGGAAAGGGCTGGAGAATCCCTGAGGAGCTGGGAAGGGAATGGAGAATCCCTGAGGAGCTGGGGAGGGAATGGAGAATTCCTGAGGAGCTGGGAAAGGGCTGGAGAATCCCTGAGGAGCTGGGAAGGGAATGGAGAATTCCTGAGGGAGCTGGGAAGGGGCTGGAGAATCCCTGAGGAGCTGGGAAGGGAATGGAGAATCCCTGAGGAGCTGGGAAGGGGCTGGAGAATCCCTGAGGAGCTGGGAAGGGAATGGAGAATCCCTGAGGAGCTGGGAAGGGGCTCACCTGGAGCAAAGGAGGCTCAGGGGGAATTTCTGGCTCTGCACAGCTCCTGCCAGGAGGGCACAGCCGGGGGGATTTGGGATTGATCCCAGGGAACAGGCACAGGAGCAGAGGGAACGGCCTCAGGCTGGGCTGGGGCAGCTCAGGGTGGGATATTGCAGAAATCCCTCCTGGAAAGGGCTGCCCACCCCTGAAGTGTTCCATTAACACCTGGATGTGGCACCTGGGGACGTCACCAGGGTGGCCTCGCGCGTTTGGCCTCGTTAATCTCGGAGGTCATTTCCCAAAGGAATGGTTCTGTGATTCCTTAAGTCAGGAATCAGCCTCCTCCCCTGGGAGCTCCCCTGATCCTCCCACTCAGAATTATTTAAGCTCCAGCTAATTAGCACGTGCCACAGCGGGCAGCTCCCCCTGGAACAGCTCCTGGAGCGGAGCCTGGAGGCAGCAGAGATCCCAGAGATCCCAGAGATCCCAGAAATCCTGAGGGGCCCTGGGGACTCACCTCGTGGATGAACCCATAATGCACCAGCTCTGTGGCCAAATCCTTGGAGTTGTCAGCTGCAGAGACAAGGAGAACAGGAGGACACGAGCATGGAGTCAGCTCGGGGAGCTCCCGAGCCTGGGAGAGCTGGGAAATGGGGCAGGGAGGGGGAGCAGGGGTCCTGAGAGCTCCAAAACACAGCTCTGGACATTGTGCAGGTGGAAATGGGGAGCAAAGTCCCAAAACACAGCTCTGGAACATGTGCAGGTGGAAATTGGGAGCAAAGGCTCCTGAGAGCCCCAAAACACAGCTCTGGACATTGTGCCACCAGGAAAGGCTTGGTGTGGTCAGCAGAGCAGAGCCTGGGGCAGGAGCAGCTCCCAGACTCCATTCCTCAGCAAGGAAAGGAAAGGAAAGTTCCAGGAAAATTCCAGGAAAGGGAAGGGGAAAGGAAAAGGGGAAAGGAAAGGGGAAAAGGAAAAGGGCAGGAAGAGAGGAAAGGAATGGGGAAAGGGAAAGGGAAAGAAAGGAAAGGGAAAGAAAGGAAAGGAAAGGAAAGGAAAGGAAAGGAAAGGAAAGGAAAGGAAAGGAAAGGAAAGGAAAGGAAAGGAAAGGAAAGGAAAGGAAAGGAAAGGAAAGGAAAGGAAAGGAAAGGAAAGGAAAGGAAAGGAAAGGAAAGGAAAGGAAAGGAAAGGGGAAGAGGAGAAAGAGAGGAAAGGCATGGGAGAAGGAAGAAGAGGAGGAAGAGAGGAAAGGAAGGAAGGAAAGGCAAGGCAGGGAATCTCTCTGGGAAGCTGTCTGGAAGCTGGCACGTTCCATGCCCACCAGGGGCGCCCCCAGCCCCCCAGAGCAGCCCACCCTCCCCTCCTCTCCCTCCCTCCCTGCACACGTACTGGGCAGCAGGTCATAGCTGAGCTGGCGGTGCAGCTTGTCCTCCAGGATCAGCAGGAGCGTCAGCTGCAGAGACACCAGAGAGTGCTCAGGCAGCCCTGGGGGGCACTGGGGGGACTGGGGGCACTGGGACTGGGAGCTCTGAGCACTGCTGGGACTGGGGGCTCTGGGAGAACTGGAGCACTGGGGGAACTGGGAGCTCTGGGAGAACTGGGACTGGGAGCTCAGGGGGAACTGGGAGCTCTGAGCACTGCTGGGACTGGGAGCTCTGGGAGAACTGGAGCACTGGCGGAAGTGGGGGAACTCGGAGCTCTGGGCACTGCTGGAATGGGAGCTCTGGGGGAACTGGGACTGGGAGCTCTGGGTAGGAATGGGAGGGCTGGGGGGAACTGGGGGAACTGGGAGCACTGCAGGAATGTGGGATCTCTGGGCACTGCTGGCACTGGGAGCTCAGGGGGAACTGGGAGCTTGGGGCAATTTGTGGCTTCTTTGGGAATTCCTTCCTTGCACAGGACAGCAGTGAGTTCTTTGGGTACCACAGAAACTGGCTGAGGCATTTCCCAGCCAGACTTCCCAGTCTGATATCCCAGGCAGATTTCCCGGTCCCATTTCCCAGTCAGATTTCCTGGTCTGATTCCCCAGCCCCATTTCCCAGTCCCAGCTCCATTTCCCATTCCCATTCCCAGTCCCAGCTCCATTTCCCATTCCCAGCTCCATTTCCCATTCCCATTCCCAGCCCCATTCCCATTCCCAGTCCCATTCCCAGCCCCATTTCCCAGTCCCAGCCCCATTCCCAGCTCCATTTCCCATTCCCAGTCCCATTTCTCATTCCCAGTCCCATTTCTCATTCCCAGTCCCATTCCCATTCCCAGCCCCATTTCCCATTCCCAGCCCCATTTCCCAGTCCCAGCCCCATTTCCCAGTCCCAGCTCCATTTCCCATTCCCAGTCTCATTCCCATTCCCATTCCCATTCCCAGTGGGATGCACAGGGAGGGGGCAGGATCCAGGCACTCAGGTGCCACTGGCAGATTTTCCAGTCCCATTCCCAGTCCCATTCCCATTCCCAATCACTTTCCCATTCCCAATCCCTTTCCCATTCCCATTCCCATTCCCAGCTCTGTTCCCAGCAGGATGAGCAGGGATCAGGGCAGGATCCAGGGACTCACGTGCTACTGTCAAATTTCCCTGTCCCATTCCCAGTCCTATTTCCCAGTCCCATTTCCCATTTCCATTCCCAATCCCATTTCCATTCCCATTTCCCAGTCCCATTTCCCATTTCCATTCCCAATCCCATTTCCATTCCCATTTCCCAGTCCCATTTCCCATTTCCATTCCCATTCCCAATCCCATTTCCCATTTCCTAGTCCCATTTCCCATTTCCCATTTCCATCCCCATTCCCAATCCCATTTCCCATTTCCATTCCCATTCCCATTTCCCATTTCCAGCCCCATTCCCATTCCCATTTCCCATTTCCCATGTCCCAGCCCCATTCCCATTTCCCAGCCCCATTCCCATTTCCCATTTCCCAGCCCCATTCCCATTTCCCATTTCCCATTTCCCAGTCCCATTCCCATTCCCATTTCCCATGTCCCAGCCCCATTTCCCATTTCCCAGCCCCATTCCCATTCCCATTTCCCATTTCCCAGTCCCATTCCCCATTCCCCATTCCCCATTCCCCATTCCCATTCCCATTTCCCATGTCCCAGTCCCATTCCCATTTCCCAGCCCCATTCCCATTTCCCATTTCCCAGTCCCATTTCCCATTCCCATTTCCCATTTCCCATTTCCCAGTCCCATTTCCCATTCCCCATTTCCCATTTCCCATTCCCATTCCCCATTTCCCAGCCCCATTCCCAGCGGGACCAGGGCAGGACCCAGGCACTCACGTGCCACTGGCTCTTGTCCTCGTTCAGCTCCATGTTGCACTGCATCTGCACCACCTGCAGGAGCCCAGCTGGGATCAGCCCGGGCACGGCCCCTGTGCCCCTGGGCAGCCCTTGGAATTCCTACAGGAGCCCCAAATTCCTACAGGAGCCCCAAATTCCTACAGGGACCCCAAATTCCTACAGGAGCCCCAAATTCCTACAGCAACCCCAAATTCCTACAGCAACTGCAAATTCCTGTCCTGGCTCTCTCTGCCCCTGGGCAGCCCCTTGGAATTCCTACAGCAACCCCAAATTCCTACAGGAGCCCCAAATTCCTACAGAAACCCCAAATTCCCAAATTCCAGGCTCTCTCTGCCTCTGCCTGTGCAGCCCTTTGGAATTCCTACAGGAACCCCAAATTCCTACAGCAACCCCAAATTCCCCTCCCAGCTCTGCCTCTGCCCGGGCAACCCTTTGGAATTTCTACAGGAATCTCAAATTCCTACAGCAACCCCAAATTCCTACAGCAACCCCAAATTCCTGTCGCGGCTCTGCCTGTGCCCGGGCAGCCCTTTGGAATTCCTAAACCCCAAAATAATTGCCATCCTGGCTGTCCCTGGGCTGGCAGGAGAGGTGTCCCTGTGGCAGGGGTGGCAGCAGGGCAGGGCTGTCCCCACCTGCAGCTGCCCTGGAGCTCCTCACTGGCACAGATGTGTTTTATGAAAAATCCTCTCCTCGGGATTTTCCTCCTGAGAAGCTGAGAGGCCTCAGGAACAAAATGCAAACAATGGTTATCTGCTGCTGTGGGATGCAACAGGTGCATCTGGGATTGGTCTCATGTGGTTGTTTCTAATTAATGGCCAATCACAGTCAGCTGGCTCGGACTGTCTCAGTCAGTCACAAGATTTTATTATCTTTTCCTTTTCCCTTTTTCTTTCCTCTTTCCTTTCCCTTCTCCCTTTCCTTTCCTTTCCTTTCCTTTCCTTTCCTTTCCTTTCCTTTCCTTTCCTTTCCTTTCCTTTCCTTTCCTTTCCTTTCCTTTCCTTTCCTTTCCTTTCCTTTCCTTTTCCTTTCCTTTCCTTTCCTTTCCTTTCCTTTCCTTTCCTTTCCTTTCCTTTCCTTTCCTTTCCTTTCCTTTCCTTTCCTTTCCTTTCCTTTCCCCTTTCCTTTCCCCTTTCCCTTCTCCTTCTCCTTCTCCTTTTCCTTCTCCTTTCCCTTTCCCTTCCCCTTTCCCTTTCCCTTTCCCTTTCCCTTTCCCTTTCCCTCACCTTCCTGGTCTCCACGTCGAAGGGCTCTGGCGTGGGGGTCTTGGCTTTCTGGGGGTCCTCCTGGGGCTGGGACAGGGCTCGGGGCAGCGCGTGGGGCCGGGAGGCGGCGAAGTTCATCAGGGGGTAAATCCCGTTCCTGGGGGGACACACGGGGGGCACGGGGCTGATGCCATCCCTGCCAGGGCTGGGGACAGCAGGGGACAGCAGGGACATCCCATCCCAGGGCACGAGGGACACCCCCATGTCCCCATCCTGGCCCCACATCCCCCTGGGGGCACAAGGGACACCCCCATGTGCCCATCCTGGGACACCAGGGGACAGCAGGGACAATCCCATAGGGACAGCTGGGGACCTCAGGGACGTTCCCTTGTGCCCTTTCCAACCCCACATCCCCCTGGGGACAGCAGGGGACAGCAGGGACACTCCCATGCCCCCATGCCAAGCCCACATTCCGATGGGGACACCAGGGACATTCCCATGTGCACAGCTGGGGACAGCAGGGACACTCCAGTGTGCCCATCCCAGGACAGCAGGGACACTCCTGTGTATCTACCCTGATCTCACATTCCCCTGGGGACAGCAGGGATGCTCCCGTGTGCCCATCCAAGCACAGCTGGGGACACAAGGGACACCCCCATGTCCCCATGCCATGTCCTCATATCCCCCTGGGGACACCAGGGGAGCCCAGGGACACCCCCGTGTCCCCATCCTGGGACACCAGGGGAGCCCAGGGACACCCCCGTGTCCCCATCCCAGCCCCACAGCCAGGGGGGCTCTCACACCCACCTGACGTCCTCCAAGAACTTGTCGAGCTCCAGGAAGGAAACCTCGGAGTACCTGGGCAGGGAACGGGGCAGGGGGTCAGGGGGGCCCAGGGGGTCAGGGGTCCAGGGGGCTGCTCACGGCAGAGGGGGGCTCCAGGCTGGGGGGGTCTCAAAGTTGGGGGGGTCTCCAAGCTCTGGGGTCTCCAGCCTGGGGGTGTCTCTAGGGTGGGGGGTCTCTATGGTGGGGGTCTCCAGGCTGGGGAGGTCTCCAGGCTCTGGAGGGGGGATCTCAAAGCTGGGGGGTCTCCATGTTCTGGGGGTCTCCCCAGGCTCCGGGGTTTCTGGGCTGGGGGGTTCCCCAGGCTCTGGGCAGGGTCCCCAGGCTCTGGGGGGGCCTCTGGGCTGGGGGGTCTCCAGGCTCTGGGGTCTCCAGGCTGGGGGATCTTCAGGCTGGGGCGGTCCCCAGGCTCTGGGTCCCCCTCCTCACCTCCACTGCACCCCGGGCCGCCCCTCCCTGCGGATCTCGGCCATCACCATGTTCAGGTCCAGCTCCTTGATCTTCTCCTCCACCACGTTCTCGGGCATCAGATCTGGGGCAGAGGCACAGGGGGGTGTGGGTGCTGCGGCCCCTGCTCGGGGAGGGGCTGGGAGCCCCTGCCCAGGCTCTGCACAGGGAATTGGGGGGGGTTTGGGTGGGAGGGACCCCAAATCCCACCCAGTGCCACCCTGCCATGGCAGGGACACCTTCCCCTGTCCCAGGCTGCTCCAGCCCTGCCAGCCTGGGATCCTTGGGCACTGCCAGGGATCCAGGGGCAGCCCCAGCTGCTCTAGACACCCTGGGACAGGGCCTCACACCCTCACAGCCAGGAATTCCTCCCCAAAATCCAAATAACCCTGCTGTCCAGCAGTGGGAAACCATCCCCTCTTTCCTGTCCTTCATCCCTTGTCCAAATCCCTCTGCAGCTCTCCTGGTGCCCCTGCAGGCCCCGTGAGAGGCTCTGAGCTCTCGCTGGACCCTTCTCTGCTCCATCCTGACCACTCCCAGCTCTGTTCTCCATCCTGACCATTCCCAGCTCTGTTCTCCACCCTGACCATTCCCAGCTCTGTCCTCCATCCTGACCATTCCCAGCTCTGTTCTCCACCCTGACCATTCCCAGCTCTGTCCTCCATCCTGACCATTCCCAGCTCTGTTCCCCACCCTGACTATTCCCAGCTCTCCCATCCTGACCACTCCCAGCTCTGTTCCCCACCCTGACCATTCCCAGCTCTGTTCCCCACCCTGACCATTCCCAGCTCTCCCACCCTGACCATTCCCAGCTCTGTTCCCCACCCTGACCATTCCCAGCTCTGTCCTCCATCCTGACCATTCCCAGCTCTGTTCTCCACCCTGACCATTCCCAGCTCTGTTCTCCACCCTGACCATTCCCAGCTCTGTCCTCCATCCTGACCATTCCCAGCTCTGTTCCCCACCCTGACTATTCCCAGCTCTCCCATCCTGACCACTCCCAGCTCTGTTCCCCACCCTGACCATTCCCAGCTCTGTTCTCCACCCTGACCACTCCCAGCTCTCCCACCCTGACCATTCCCAGCTCTGTTCCCCACCCTGACCATTCCCAGCTCTGTTCTCCATCCTGACCATTCCCAGCTCTGTTCCCCACCCTGACCATTCCCAGCTCTCCCATCCTGACCATTCCCAGCTCTGTCCTCCATCCTGACCATTCCCAGCTCTGTTCCCCACCCTGACCATTCCCAGCTCTGTTCTCCATCCTGACCATTCCCAGCTCTGTTCTCCACCCTGACCATTCCCAGCTCTGTTCTCCATCCTGACCACTCCCAGCTCTGTCCTCCACCCTGACCATTCCCAGTTCTGTCCTCCATCCTGACCATTCCCAGTTCTGTCCTCCATCCTGACCATTCCCAGCTCTCCACCCTGACCATTCCCAGCTCTGTTCTCCACCCTGACCATTCCCAGCTCTCCATCCTGACCATTCCCAGCTCTGTCCTCCATCCTGACCATTCCCAGCTCTGTTCTCCATCCTGACCATTCCCAGCTCTCCCATCCTGACCATTCCCAGCTCTGTTCTCCATCCTGACCATTCCCAGCTCTGTTCCCCACCCTGACCATTCCCAGCTCTCCCATCCTGACCATTCCCAGCTCTGTTCCCCACCCTGACCATTCCCAGCTCTGTTCTCCACCCTGACCATTCCCAGCTCTCCATCCTGACCATTCCCAGCTCTCCCATCCTGACCATTCCCAGCTCTCCCACCCTGACCATTCCCAGCTCTGTTCTCCATCCTGACCATTCCCAGCTCTGTTCTCCACCCTGACCATTCCCAGCTCTCCCATCCTGACCATTCCCAGCTCTGTTCTCCACCCTGACCATTCCCAGCTCTCCACCCTGACCACTCCCAGCTCTGTCCTCCATCCTGACCATTCCCAGCTCTGTCCTCCACCCTGACCATTCCCAGCTCTGTCCTCCATCCTGACCATTCCCAGCTCTGTTCTCCACCCTGACCATTCCCAGCTCTGTTCTCCATCCTGACCATTCCCAGCTCAGTTCTCCACCCTGACCATTCCCAGCTCTGTTCTCCATCCTGACCATTCCCAGCTCAGTTCCCCCTGCTGACCGGTCCCAGCCCTCCCCAGGCTCAGTTCCCCCTGCTGACCATTCCCAGCTCAGTTCCCCCTGCTGACCATTCCCAGCTCTCCATCCTGACCATTCCCAGCTCTGTTCCCCACCCTGACCATTCCCAGCTCTCCACCCTGACCATTCCCAGCTCCCCAGCCCGGCTCAGTTCCCCCTGCTGACCGGTCCCAGCCCTCCTCAGGCTCCCCGGGCTCGGGGAGCGCTCCCAGCACTCACACTGGTGGTTGATGAAGCAGTGGGCTGCCAGCAGCTTCAGCGAGTGCACCTCGAAGAGCACGCGGTGGAACAGGAGGCTGTTGGCGCTCGGGCGCCGGTTGGGGTTCAGGGTCAGGCAGGACAGGATGAACTCCTGGGGCACAGCAGGGCCGGGGGGTCAGCAGCGCTGGGCAATGCCCTGCTGCTCCCACAGGAGCAGTTCCCACCCTCAGCAACTCCTGGGATCGCTGGGACAGAGCTCACGGAGCTGCCCCCGTGCCCAGCCCAGGGCTCTCAGTGCCCATTCACCCCTTGGATACCTCCAGGGATGGGCTCCCCAAGCCTCCCTGGCCCCTCTCCATGGGGAAATTCCCCCTGAGCTGCCCTGGCCCAGCCTGGGGCCGTTCCCCCTCCTCCTGTCCCTGTTCCTGGGGTAAATCCCAAATCCCCCCGGCTGTCCCCTGCCGCAGACATCTTTTCATGAAAAATCCTTTCCTTAGGATTTGTCCTCCTGAGAAGCTGAGAGGCCTCAGGAACAAAATGTAACCAATGGTTATCTGCTGCTGTGGAATGCAACAGGTGCATCTGTGATTGGTCTCATGTGGTTGTTTCTAATTAATGGCCAATCACAGCCCAGCTGGCTCAGACACAGAGCCCCCGAGCCACAAGCCTTTGTTATCATTCTCGCTGATTCTATTCTTAGCTAAGCCTTCTGATGAAACATTTTCTTCTATTTTTTAGTATAGTTTTAATGTAATACATATCATAAAATAATAAATCAGCCTTCTGAAACATGGAGTCAGGTCCTCATCTCTTCCTTCAACATAGACCCCTGGAACAGGGTCACAGTCCCCTCCTGCCATGGGCTGTGCAGAGCCACGAGGGCCCCCCTGAGCCCCCTTTTCTCCAGGCCGAGCCCCTGCCCAGCTCCCCAGACCTTCCCCAGCCCCGTTCCCTCCCCTGGGCACATTCCAGCCCGTCCGTGTCCTCACCCGGGGAGCCCAGACCTGCCCCGGCAGTGCCAGCACAGGGGGCACTGCCCTGGGCCTGGCCGTGACCCCATTTCCCAGGAAATGCACCCAAAGCGAGCAGGAGCCCCCGGCCAGCCAGGGACAGGGCAAGGGACAGCAGGGACAGGGCCAGAGCCCACCTGCACCCGCTGGGAGATGGCAGGAGGGGATTTGCACCGGCGAGGGAGAGATGAGGAGGGGATTTACACCCAGGAGTGACACAGGATGGGATTTACACCCAGGAGTAACGCAGGACGGGATTTACACCCAGGAGGGAGAGATGAGGAGGGGATTTACACCCAGGAGTAACGCAGGATGGGATTTACACCCCGGAGTAACACAGGATGGGATTTACACCCAGGAGTAACGCAGGATGGGATTTACACCCAGGAGTAATGCAGGACGGGATTTACACCCAGGAGTAATGCAGGATGGGATTTACACCCAGGAGTAACGCAGGATGGGATTTACACCCAGGAGTGACACAGGATGGGATTTACACCCCGGAGTAATGCAGGACGGGATTTACACCCAGGAGGGAGAGATGAGGAGGGCATTTACACCCAGGAGTAACACAGGATGGCATTTACACCCAGGAGTAACACGGGATGGGATTTATACCCCGGAGTAACACAGGTCAGGGATTTGCACCCAGGAGTGAAGCAGGACAGGGATTTACATCCCAGGAGTGACACAGGATGGGATTTACACCCAGGAGGGAGAGATGAGGATGGCATTTACACACAGGAGTAACACAGGATGGCATTTACACCCAGGAGTGAAGCAGGACATGGATTCACCCCCAGGGGTGACCCAGGACAGGGACTGTCCCCAGAGGTGGCACAGGCCACAGATTTGTCCCCAGGGGTGACCCAGGACAGGGATTCACCCCCAGGACTGACCCAGGACAGGGATTTATACCCCAGCAGTGACACAGGACAGGGACTGGTCCCTAGGGGTGTCCCAGGACAGGGATTGTCCCTAGGGGTGTCCCAGGACACAGATTGTACCCAGGGGTGACACAGGACAGGGATTCACCCCCAGGACTGACCCAGGACAGGGCCTGTCCCCAGCAGTGACACAGGACAGGGATTGTACCCAGGGGTGACACAGGACACAGATTCACCCTCAGGGGTCACACAGGACAGGGATTGTCCCCAGGGGTCACACAGGACAGGGATTCACCCCCAGGGGTGACACAGGACAGGGCCTGTCCCCTGAGGTCCCCAAGGCCCCCTCACCCTCATGTTGGGGTCATCCAGGGAGTGCCGGGCCCGCGCGATCGCCTCCTCTGACACCCGCGTGTCCCCGTTGGTCTGGATCTCCAGCACGGCCATCTGCCGGGGACAGGGACAGGGACAGGGACAGGCTGGGGGGGTGACAGGGACAGGGCAGGGACAGGGGACACAGCCATCTGACAGGGGACAGGGACAGGGGACAGGGACAGGCTGGGGGGGTGACAGGGACAGGGACAGGGGACAGGGACATCTGCCAGGTACAGGGACAAGGACTGTCCTGGGGCTCCAGGGGACAGGGACAGGGAACAGCCCCGGACAGGGCAGGGACAGGGGACATCCCCAGACAGGGGACAGGGGACATCCCCAGCCGGTGACACCTCGGGACAGGCTCCCAGGGCTCCCAGCCCCTTGCCGCACCTCCAGCGCACACATCCCGAAGGAGAAGATGTCCACGGCCGTCCCGTCTGCCTTCTCTGGGGAGGAGAGGGACACGGGGCAGAGCTCAGCGCTGGAGCGCACCTGGGCACCCCCACCTGGGCACACGTTGGCACCCCCACCTGGGCAGCCCACCTGGGCACACGTGGGCACCCCACCTGGGCACCCCCACCAGGACAGCCACACCCGGACAGCCCCACCTGGACAGCCCCAGGAGACCCCATGCCATCCCCATGGATACCCACCCCTGCCCTCACCTGTTCTCCCCTGTTCTCCCCTGCCCTCACCTGTTCCCATCTGTACCCACCTACCCTGACCTGCTCTCACCTGTTCCCACCTGCCTCCCATGCCATCCCCCGCCCTCCTGCGCTGTGCCGCCCCCTCATTCCCGTGCCCGTTCCCATTCCTCATTCCTGTGACTGACCTCATTCCTGTTCCCATTCCCCGTTCCCATTCCCATCCCTGTTCCCATTCCCGATTCCCCATTCCCATGTCCTGTTCATTCCCATTCCCTACTCACGGCCGTATTCCAGAGGGAAGAAGTGCAGGTTCTGCAGCTCCCATTTCCCATTCCCCATTTCCCATTCCCATTCCCCATTCCCATTCCCATTCCCCATTCCCCATTCCCCACTCCCAATCCCCATTCCCATTCCCATTCCCATTCCCATTCCCCATTCCCATTCCCATTCCCCATTCCCATTCCCATTCCCATTCGCCATCCCCATTTCCACTCACGCCCATATTCCGGAGGGAAGAAGTGCAGGTTCCGCTGCTCCCATTTCCCCATCCCCATACCCATTCCCCATTCCCATTCCCCATTCCCCATTCCCCATTCCCCATTCCCCATTCCCATTCCTCATTCCCATTCCCCATCCCCATCCCCATTCCCATTCCCATTCCCCATTCCCCATTCCCATCCCCATTCCCATTCCCCATTCTCATTCCCCATTCCCCATTCCCCATTCCCATTCCCCATTCCCCATTCCCATTCCCCCTTCCCCCTTCCCCATTCCCATCCCCATCCCCATTCCCATTCCCCATTCCCATTCCCCATCCCCATCCCCATCCCCATTCCCATTCCCATTCCCATTCCCATTCCCATTCCCATTCCCATTCCCATTCCCATTCCCATTCCCCATTCCCATCCCCATTCCCCAATCCCATTCCCATTCCCCAATCCCATTCCCATTTCCCCATCCCCATTCCCCATTCCCCATTCCCATTCCCCTTCCCCATTCCCATTCCCCATTCCCCATTCCCCATCCCCATTCCCATTCCCATCCCCATCCCCATCCCCATTCCCATTCCCATTCCCATTCCCATTCCCATTCCCCATTCCCCATCCCCATTCCCCAGTCCCATTCCCATTCCCCAATCCCATTCCCATTCCCATTCCCCATCCCCATCCCCACTCACGGCCGTATTCCGGGGGGAAGAAGTGCAGGTTCCGCTGCTCCTCGCGCTCGATCCTCATGGGGCTGCGCAGATCGTCCGGGAGCGCTGGGCAGAGAGAGGGGCACGGGCTGAGGGGCTGGCAGTGCCCACCTGGGACAGTGCCCACCCTGACAGTGCCCACCTGGGACAGTGCCCACCCGGCAGTGCCCACCTGTGGGGTCTGAGTGTGCCCACCTGGCAGTGCCCACCCTGACAGTGCCCACCCTGACAGTGCCCACCCTGAATGTGCCCACCTGAGAGTGCCCACCGTGACAGTGCCCACCTGGGACAGTGCCCACCTGAGTGTGCCTACCTGAGAGTGTCCACCCTGACAGTGCCCACCTGGGACAGTGCCCACCTGTGGGGTCTGAGTGTGCCCACCCTGAGAGTGCCCACCTGAGAGTGCCCACCCGGCAGTGCCCACCTGAGGGGTCTCAGTGTGCCCACCCATGAGTGTGTCCACCCCTGGGGGTACATGTGTGCCCACCTGTGGGGTTTGGGAGTGCCCACCTAGGGGGGTCTGAGGGGATGAGGGGGGATCTGTGTGTGCCCACCCATGAGTGTGCCCACCTGTGGGGGTCAGAGCGTGCCCACCCATGGGGTCTGCGCGTGCCCACCCCTGGGGCTGAGGGAAGGAGGGGGTCTCTGTGTGTGCCCACCCATGGGGTCTCGGGGGATTTGTGCCCCTGCCCACCCCTGTGCCAGGAGCCCCCTCTGCTCCCCCCCAGCAGCCGTTCCTGGTGGGAGGGAGGTGCCCCCTCCCCACAGAGCCCATCCCTGGTGCCCCGGTGGGTCTGGGGGCTGCGGGGGTGTCCCCAGGGTGGTTGAGGGGGGGTCACTCACCATTGGCAAACACCCGGTGCCAAACTGCCAGGGTGGGCATCAGGAGGGCAGAAGGAAAGGAAAGGGGACAGCGAGGTTGGCACCCCGAAAGGGACCCTGCAATTCCCGGGGCTCCTGCCTGCCCAGGACCCCCCAGACCCCTGGGACCCCCCCAGACCCCTCAGACCCCTGGGACCCCCACTCCCTTCCTCCTGCCAACTCCCTCGGACCCCTGCGACCCCATGGGGCCCCCTCGGACTCCCCCAGACGCCCTCGAACCCCTGTGACCCCCCCAGACCCCTGTGCCCCCCCAGCCTCCCTGTGACCCCCTGTGACCCCCCAGACCCTCGTGCCCAGACCCCTGTGACCCCCAGACCCCTGTGTCCCCCCAGATCCCTGAGCCCCCCAGACCTCTGAGTCCCCCAGACCCCTGGGACCCCCCCAGACTCCCCAGACTCCTGTGACCCCCCTGTCCCCTTCCTCCTGCCAACCTCCTCGGGCCCCCTGTGACCCCCAGACCCCTGGGACCCCCTGGGACCCCCTCAAACCCCTCTGACCCCATGGGACCCTCACCCCTTCCTCCTGCCAACCCCCTTGGACCCCTCAGACACCTGTAACCCCCCCAGACCCCTGTAACCCCCAGACCCCTGTGACCCCCTTGTACACCCTGTGACCACCTCCAGACCCCTGTGACCCCCCAGACTCCCCCAAGCCCCCTGTGCCCCCTCGGATCCCCCCAGACCCCACCAGATCCCCCAGACCCCTGTGACCCCCCAGACACCCCCAAGCCCCCTGTGCCCCCCCGATCCCTGTGACCCTCCAGACCCCTGTGCCCCCTGAGCCCCCCCAGCCCCCTGTGCCCCCCCCGTGCCCCCCAGGCGCACCGGAGCCGATCTTGACGAGCCCGTTGTGCTGGATGAACACGGTGTCGCTGGTCAGGTTCCCGTGGATGATGGGAGGGTCACAGGAGTGCAGGAAACTGGGGGGGCACAGGGGGGGTCACAGGGGGTACAGGGGGGTCACAGGGGGCACAGGGGGTACAGGGGGCATGGGGGGGTCACAGGGGGCACACAGGACACAGGGGGCACGGGGGGGTCACAGGGGGCACACAGGGGGTACAGGGGGCACAGGGGGTCATGGGGGGCATGGGGGGGTCACAGGAGTGCAGGAAACTGGGGGGGCACAGGGGGCACAGCGTGTCCCGAGCTCAGCCCGCACCCCCAGCAGGTCTGGGGGGGTCACAGGGGGTCACAGGGGTCTGGGGGGTTCGGGGGTGCAGCTGCGGGAGCCTCACCTGAGAGCCGAGAGGATTTGGGTGCACCAGCGCTTCCAGGCCTGGGGACACAGCGGGGACAGAGCGGGGACAGAGCTGTGTCATGGGGACAGGGACAGGGACAGGGACAGGGACAGGGGCAGGGACAGGGACAGGGACAGGGACAGGGACAGGGACAGGGGCAGGAACAGGGACAGGGGCAGAGCAGAGACATCCCCTGTGCCCTGCCACCCCTTCCCAGGGCCAGGAACAGGGGGACAGAGACAGAGTGGGAACAGAGCTGTGTCAGTGGGGACAGGGACAGGGACAGGGACAGGGACAGGGACAGGGACAGGGACAGGGGCAGGGGCAGGGGCAGGGACAGAGCAGAGACATCCCCTGTGCCCTGCCACCGTGTCCGGGCGGGGACGACGGTGGGGCCACCTTCGGGACAGGGACAGGGACAGGGACACAGGGACAGGGGACAGGCAGAGCAGGGGACAGAGCTGTGTCACCCCGGGACAGGGCGGGGGGGACAGAGGGGTCAGGGGACAGGGGACAGGGACAGGGACAGGGACAGGGACAGGGAAGGGACAGAGCAGAGACATCCCCTGTGCCCTGCCACAGTCCCTGTGCTCTGCCACCCCGGGACAGGGACAGGGACAGAGCGGGGACAGAGCTGTGTCATGGGGACAGGGACAGGGACATCCCCTGTGCCCGGCCATGGCTCAGGGTCCATTCCCAGGGACAGGGACAGGGATAGGAGGACATGGACAGAGTGGAGACATCCCCTATGCCCTGCCACAGTCCCTGTGCCTTGTCCCCCTTCCCAGGGCCAGGGCCAGGGCCAGGGGGACAAGGCCAGGGCCAGGGGGCCAGGGCCATCCCCCGTGCCCTGCCACCCCTCCCCGGGGCCAGGGGCACGCGGCCGCAGGGGCTGGGGGTGCCCCCGGGGCTCACCCGGGCGTTCATGGCCTTGTGGTTCTTCTTGGTTTTCTTCAGGAACTGCTTGAGGCTGCCCGAGGACACGTACTCCGTGATGAAAATCACCTGGGGGGGCACGGCCTGGGGGGTCAGCTGCCCCCAGGGCCCCCAGAGACCTCCCAGTGCCCCCCTGAGCCCCCCGACCCCCCTGAGCCCCCCCAGACCCCTCCAGAGCCCCTCCAGAGCCCCCCCCAGACTCCCCCAGAGGGGTCCCAATGTCCCCCAGACCCCGGTGACCGCCCCAGACCCCTGCGACCCCCCGCAACCACCCCAGAGCCCCCCCAGCCCCTCACCCGGGCCTTGGCATCCCTGACATCCAACCAGACCCCCCCCCGACCCCTGTGACCCCCCCAGGACACCCCCAGACCCCAGTGCCCCCCCATAGCCCCTCACCTATGCCTTGCTGTCCCTGACGTCCAGCCAGACCCCCCAGAGGGGTTCCAGTCCCCCAGAGCCCCCTGAGACAGCCCCAGATCTCCCCCAGACCCCCTCAAAGCCCCCCCAGAGCCCCAGAGGGGTTCCAGCCCCCCCCAGAGCCCCCCCAGCCGTACCCGGGCCTTGCAGTCCCTGACGTCCAGCCAGTACTTGTGCAGTTTGACGATGTTGGGGTGATCCACCAGCACCAGCTGCTCAAACATGGTCTGGATCTTCTCCTGGGGGGCACAGGGCACAGGGCAGGGGGCACAGGGGAGAGGGGCACAGGTGAGGGGGCACAGGGCACAGGTGAGGGGGCACAGGGGAGGGGGGCACAGGTGAGGGGGGCACGGGGCACAGGTGAGGGGGCACAGGGCACAGGGGAGGAGGGCACAGGGGAGAGGGGCACAGGTGAGGGGGCACAGGGCACAGGGCAGGGGGCACAGGGGAGGGGGGCACAGGTGAGGGGGCACAGGGCACAGGTGAGGGGGGCACAGACAGGGCAGGTGAGGAGGGACGTGCTGGGATGGGCAGGACAGGTGAGGGTGAAGCTGCTGGCAGGGGCAGGACAGGTGAGGAGGGAACTCCTGGGGGCACAGGGCACAGGTGAGGGGCTGGCACGGGCAGGGCAGGTGAGGGTGAAGCTCTTGGCACTGAAGCTCCTGGCACGGGCAGGGCACCCCAAGCTCTGGGGATGACCAAGGGCCTGCTCTGGGCTCCCTGGGAGGGAACGGCCGAGGAGGGGCTGCCCTGTACCAGGGGGAGAGCCCTGCCAGGCCGTGCCAGGCCGTGCCAGGCCATGCCAGCCTGTGCCAGGCTGTTCTGGGCCATGCCAGGCCGTGCCAGGAGGCAGAGCCCATCCTGCCAGGCTGTGCCAGGCCATGCCGGGCCGTGCCAGGCCGTACCAGGCTGTGCCAGGCTGTACCAGCCCATGCCAGGCCATACCAGGCCATGCCAGGCTGTGCCAGGCTGTAGGAGCCCATGATGCCAGGCCATGCCAGGGGGAAGGAGTCCGTGCTGCCAGGCTGTTCCAGGCCGTGCCAGGCCGTGCCAGGCCATGCCAGGCCATGCCAGGCCGTGCCAGGCCGTGCCCTCACCTCGTGCGCTTTGAAGGCCTTCCTGTCGGTGAAGAGCAGCTCGTTCCACACGACCTCCACGCCCTCCTCGGTGTCCATGGCCAGGAAGGTGCTCTGGATGCCAGGCATGTTCCCCTGGTTCACCTGGGGGCACAGGGGGGTCAGGCCAGGCTGGCACCGCCTGCTGCGCGGGCACCCCCAAAAATGCCAAATTTCTATTCAGGAACGGCCTGATCCGGAACAGGCCCCAAAAATATCAAATTTCTGTTCAGGAATGGCCTGATCAGGTACAGACCCCAAAAATACCAAATTTCTGTTCAGGAACGGCCTGGTCAGGAACAGACCCCAAAAATATCAAATTTCTGTTCAGGAATGGCCTGATCAGGTACAGACCCTAAAAATACCAAATTTCTGTTCAGGAACGGCCTGGTCAGGAACTGGCCCCAAAAATATCAAATTTCTGTTCAGGAATGGCCTGATCAGGTACAGACCCCAAAAATACCAGATTTCTGTTCTCTTGGAGCCAGGAACGGCCTGGTCAAGAACAGATCCCAAAACCACCAAATTTCTGTTCTCTGTGGGCCAGGAACGGCCCCTGCTGGCCTGATCAGCCGGATTTTACTGGCCATCCTGAGTGGTTTGTGCCCAGCCCCACCTGCATCCAGGTGTTTCTGGGCATCCAGAGGGGTTCTGAGCACAGGAACCCCTGCTTTGGGAGGTGCGTGGTGAGCAGGGCTCACTGCAGTCACCTCTGTGCACAGCAAAGGCACAAATAAATACATAAAACCATAAATAAATACATCAAAAATTATAAATTAACCAGCAGGAGCCCCCTCCAATCACCTCTGTGTCACTGTGAGTGCTCCCACAGTCACTGACACCTCCCACAGCAAATGCACAAATAAATACACAAATAAATACACAAAAATAATAAATGAACAGCAGTAACCCCATGGTTTGGGAGGTCACTGTGAGCAGAGCTCACTGCGGTCACCCCTGTGCACAGCGAATGCACAAATAAATACATAAATAAATTAAAAATGGTAAATGGACTGGCAGGAACAGGAACCCCCTGGTTTGGGAGGTGTGAGCTCATTGCAGTCACCGCCCTGCACAGCAAATGAACAAACAAATACATAAAAAAGATAAATAAATACACAAAAAATAATCAATGAACCAGCAGGAGGAGCACTGTGAGCAGGGCTCACTGCAGTCACCCCTGTGTCACTGTGAGTGCTCCCACAGTCACTGACACCAACACGTCCCACAGCAAATACATAAATAAATACATAAAAACATAAATAAATACATCAAAAATAATAAATGAACCAGCAGGACCCCCCTGCAATCACCTCTGTGTCACTGTGAGTGCTCCCACAGTCACTGACACCAACACGTCCCACAGCAAATACATAAATAAATACATAAAAACATAAATAAATACATCAAAAATAATAAATGAACCAGCAGGACCCCCCTGCAATCACCTCTGTGTCACTGTGAGTGCTCCCACAGTCACTGACACCAACACGTCCCACCATAAATACATAAATAAATACACAAAAATGATAAATGAACCTGCAGGACCCCCCTGCAATCACCTCTGTGTCACTGGCAGAGCACTGAGTGCTCCCACAATTACTGACACCGACACCTCCCACAGCAAATGCACAAATAAATACATAAATAAATACATCAAAAATGATAAATGAACCTGCAGGACCCCCCTGCAATCACCTCCGTGTCACTGCGAGTGCTCCCACAGTCACTGATACTTCCCACAGCAAATGCACAAATAAATACACAAATAAATACACAAAAATTATAAATGAACAGCAGTAACCCCATGGTTTGGGAGGTCACTGTGAGCAGAGCTCACTGCAGTCACCTCTGTGCACAGCAAATGCACAAATAAATCCATAAATACAGATAAATACACAAAATAAATACAAATAAAGTAGTAGGTGGACTGGCAGAACCCCCTGCTCTGAGAGGGACACTGTGAGCAGAGCTCACTGCAATCACTTCCATAGACAGCAAATGCACAAATAAATATACAAATACAAATAAATACACAAATAAATACACAAAAATAATAAATGAACAGCAGCAACCCCCTGCTTTGGGAGGTCACTGTGAGCAGAGCTCACTGCAATCACCTCCATACACAGCAAATGCACAAATAAAAATTCCTCTGGCTGCCCCGGAGGACTCCAGACCCTGGCAAGGGGCTCAGACTCCTTGGCATGGAGTCCAAACCACCTGTGCCTTTGATTTTAACCCACAGAAGCAATTACCAGCTTTGTGTGAAGATTTACAAGCCACAAGAGTTTGAGTAGAATAATAATGAATTTATCACAGGGTGAAAAAGTAGAATTTTAAAAGTTTTTAGAATAAAGTTCAAAGAACAAAATAAAAGGATCTAAGCGTGTTCTGTCTTTCTCCTTCTTCTCCTTCTTGTCCTCCATCTCCTGCTGTGATGGTGGCACTTTTAGATTGGTCTAGAGTAGAGGCAAACTGTCTAACATAAGTAATAAGTATTATTACTTATTGCAAAGTATTATTAAGTATTATTGTAAGTATCATTACTTATTGTATTTATTGTAAATTTCTTTACAGCAAGAAAATTACTGTAAATAAAGTACACGTAGTTTTTAGTACAAAAAGATAACGGTGCCCTGAGGGCGGGCAGTGTGCCACAAACCGACGTGGTGACAAATCTCAGCAGGTCAAAGATAATTAAAAACGAGCAAACAAACAACCCTGAGCTGGTCCTGAGCTGCCCTGTGGCTCCTCACGGGTGTGGCAGTTGCTGTGACAGTCCTGTCCCCAGCCCTGCGCACCTGTCCCAGGGCCACCCACACCTGCATTGCCCAGGGAACATCAGGGTGGGCAAATCAGAGAAAGTCAGGTGTGGGAAAGCAAAGAAAACCAGGTGTGGGCAAATCAGAGAACATCAGGGTGGGCAAATCAAAGAAAACCAGGTGCGGGCAAATCAAAGTCACCACATCACCTGTGAGCGTCCCCAGGAGCCTCAGGACAGCACCTGTCCAGGAGCTTCCCATCCCCAGGGGCCACAGATCCCCACCCCAGGACCCTGTGAGGGGCAGCTCCGCAGGTGCGACCTCCGCAGGTGTGACCCCTGCAGATGTCACCTCCTCAGGTGTGACCTCTGCAGGTGTCACCTCTGCAGGTGTGACCTCTGCAGCTGTGACCTCCGCAGGTGTCACTTCCTCAGGTGACATCCTGCATGGACCCTCCTGCTCCCCAGACCAGCCACAGTCACCAGGACTCATCTCCAGCCCAGGTAAAACCCACGAGGCACCTGGCTCAGACCCCAGCCCAGGACAGGCTCATGCTGGGAGCAGAGGCACCTGCTGCATCCCAACCCCAAAGCATCCTGACCCCAAAGCATCCCAGTGACCCCAAAGCATCCCAGTGACCCCAAAGCATCCCAACCCCAAAGCATCCCGAACCCAAAGCATCCCAGTGGGACTGGGTTGATCCCACTGCTGGGGTTCATCCCACTGCCAAGGTTTGGGGCTCATCCCACTGCTGGGGTTCATCCCACTGCCCAAGTTTAGGGTTCATCCCACTGCCCAGGTCTGGGGTTCATCCACTGCCTGGGTTTGGGGCTGGTCCTGCAGCCAGGGCCGGTCCCACTGCTCAGGTTCATCCCACCACCCAGGTTTGGGGTTCATCCACTGCCCGGGTTTGGGGTTCATCCCATTGCTGGGGTTCATCCACTGCCCGAGTTCGGGGCTGATCCTGCAGCCAGGGCCGGTCCCTGCGGGGCTCGGGGCAGCTGTGGGTGCCCAGCACCCCCGGCTCGTTAGCAGGGCACGCCCAGTCAGTTCACGGTTCATGTTGCAGCCACACAAAGCACCTCTGTTCCTCCTCCACCCCTGTTCCTCCTCCCGCCCGGCACAGTCTCCGCTCAGAGCCCGGCACGGACGGGGAGGGACATGGGCCCCGCCTTCCCAGTGACCCCAGTGATCCCAGTGACCCCAGTGATCCCAGCGATCCCAGTGCTCCCAGTGACCCCAGTGATCCCAGCGATCCCAGTGCTCCCAGTGCTCCCAGCAATCCCAGTGATCCCAGCGCTCCCAGTGACCCCAGTGATCCCAGTGCACAGCCAGAGTGGGAACCACAGAATCGTCTTGGAATCACAGCTTTGGGTTGGAGGGACCTTAAAGCCCATCTGGTCCTGGTCCCTCCGAGCTCCAAACAAGCTCCTTCTAGGCTCGAGGGGCATCCCAGCGCCCAGGGCTGGGGCAGGGGATCTGCTGGGATCCAGGATCTCAGCCCCAGCAGTGGGAATGAACCCCAGGAGTGGGATGAGCCCCAGGAGTGGGATCAGTGCAGGGATCTGCCAGGATCCAGGATCTCAACCTCAGCAGTGGGATGAACCCCAGGGGTGGGATGAACACCAGGAGTGGGATGAACCACAGGAGCAGGACCAGTGCCGGGATCTGCCGGGATCCAGGATCTCAACCTGAGCAGTGGGAGCAGTGCCAGGATCTGCCGGGATCCAGGATCTCAACCTGAGCAGTGGGACCAGTGTCGGGATCTGCCAGGATCCAGGATCTCAACCTGAGCAGTGGGAGCAGTGCCAGGACCTGCCGGGATCCAGGATCTCAACCTGAGCAGTGGGAGCAGTGCCAGGATCTGCCGGGATCTGGGATCTCAGCGGGATGAGCCCCAGCAGTGGATGATCCCCAGCAGTGGGAGCAGTGCCAGGACCTGCCGGCATCCAGGAAGCTCTGGAACGTGTCAGGCTGGACCCTTCCCGGCTGCGTGCGGACACGAACGTGCTCCGCCTTGTGCCGAGTGAGAACAGAGCTGATTGCCACCAGCTGCTCCTGCTCTGAGCTCGGCCCGGCCTCCATAAATAGATAAACAAACACGGCATTTTCCACACAGCCTGACTGGGACGGAAGGCGGCGGCGCTGGTCTCCGGGGTTTATTCCCCGTGGCTTGTCCCTGTGGTTCATCCCCCCCATGGTTTACCCCTGTAGTTTATGCCTGTGGTTTATCCCCATGGTTTATCCCCATGGTTCATCCCCCGTGCTTTATCCCTGTGGTTCATCCCCATGGTTTATCCCTGTGGTTTATCCACTGTGGTTCATCCCCAATGGTTCACCACCACGGTTTATCCCTGTGGCCTATCCCTTGTGGTTTATCCCCATGGTTTATCCCCCATGGTTCATCCCCCATGGTTTATCCCTGTGGTTTATCCACTGTAGTTCATCCCCAATGGTTCCCCACCATGGTTTATCCCCATGGCCTATCTCCTGTGGTTCATCCCTGTGGTTTATCCCCTCGTGGTATATCCCCCATAACCACTCCTGGGGTATATCCGCTCGTGGTATATCTCCCATGGTTTATCCCCGTGGTTCATACCCCATGGTTCATCCCCCATGGTTTATCCCCCATGGTTCATCTCTATGGTTTATCCCCCATGGTTTATCCCCCATGGTTTATCCCCTGTGGTTTATCCCGCTCCCAGCAGCTCCGTGCGTTGCTCGGCGCCGCCCCGGGAGCGCTCGGCGGGCGCCCGGAGCGGCCGCTGGGGACGGGGCAGGGCCGGTTTGGCAAAGATCGGGTTGCAGCTTCCAAGCAATCGCTCCCTCCTGAGCCTTTCTCGTCAGCGAGCGCTGAGCCAGGAACGGGAACGCGCTCAGGGCTGGGGGAGCAGCCGGGGGATGGGGCTGAGCCAGGATCGGGCTCGGGGCTGGGGGAGCAGCCGGGCATGGGGCTGAGCCAGGAACGTGAACGGGCTCGGGGATGGGGGAGCAGCCGGGGATGGGGCTGAGCCAGGAACGTGAACGGGCTCGGGGATGGGGGAGCAGCCGGGGATGGGGCTGAGCCAGGAACGGGCTCGGGGCTGGGGGAGCAGCCGGGGATGGGGCTGAGCCAGGATCGGGCTCGGGGCTGGGGGAGCAGCCGGGCAATGGGGCCGGGTATAACGGGGAGAGGAGGTTTTGCTCCCATGGCTGCGAGGCTGCCAGGTCCCTCCCCACCCGAACCATCCCACGGTTCTCCCCTCACAGTGTGCAGAGATTGTTCCAGTCCTTGGTGCCACCACGGCATTTGGGATCTGAGGGACCCCGGGGCCAAGCGGTGAACGCGGCGTGCCTGGGAAATCCCTGCGCAGGAAATGCCAGCCCAGGCTGTCCCAGGAGCCCGGTGACAGTATCCCTCTCCCGGTGGGACACAGGGACACCCAGGAGTGTGTCCCACTCCTCGTGGGACACAGGGACACCCAGGAGTGTGTCCCGCTCCTGGTGGGACATGGGGACACCTGGGAGTGTGTCCCGCTCCTGGTGGGACACCCAGGAGTGTGTTGGGCTCCTGGTGGGACACGGGGACACCTGGGAGTGTGTCCCACTCCTCGTGGGACACGGGGACACCTGGGAGTGTGTCCCACTCCTGGTGGGACACCCAGGAGTGTGTTGGGCTCCTGGTGGGACACGGGGACACCTGGGAGTGTGTCCCACTCCTGGTGGGACAGGGGGACACTCTGCAGGCAGCAGGGACAGGGGGGCTGCTGGCCCTGGGCCACCCGTGCCCCCCAAACCCCGTGTCCCCTGGGCCACCTGTGCCCCCCGAGCCCCATGTCCCCTGGGCCACCCATGTCCCCCAAACCCCGTGTCCCCTGGCCCTGAGCGAGGCTGTCCCCTGCTGTGGCCCCAGGCAGGGCAGGGGCGGCTGTTGCAACACAGAAACCGCTTCAGAAACCACGGGAAAGGAAAAACACCGAGCTGGGAGTGCTGAGGCCCCAGGCAGGGACACCTGAGCCCTGTCCTGCACGTCCCCAGGGGTCAGGGACACCTGAGCCACGTCCTGCATGTCCCCGAGGGTCAGGAGGGTCAGGGACACCTGAGCCCTGTCCTGCTCGTCCCCAGGGGTCAGGGACACCTGAGCCCTGTCCTGCATGTCCCCGAGGGTCAGGGACGGGGAGTGGCAGCACGGGCAGAGCCCGCGGGCCCCAGAGCTGAGGGGTCACCAACCCCCTGTGCCCTGCCCGAGGGAAGGGGCTGTCACACCCTGTGTCCCGGGCTGGGAGCTCACTCCAGGCTCCAACTCCTGCTCCAGGCTCCCAGATCCTGCTCCAAGGGCTCCATCCAACACCTTGCCCGAGGGAAGGGGCTGTCACACCCCTGTCCCTGCTCCAGCTCCTGCTCCAGCCTCCCAGATCCTGCTCCAGGGCCCATCCAGCACCGTGCCCAGGGAAGGGGCTGTCACACCCCTGTCCTGGGCTGGGAGCTCAGTCCAGGCTCCAACTCCTGCTCCAAGGGCTCCATCCAACATCATGCCCAAGGGAAGGGGCTGTCACACCCCTGTCCCAGGTGAGAGCATACTCGAGGCTCCAGCTCCTGCTCCAGGGCCCATCCAACACTGTGCCCAGGAAGGGGTTGTCATACCCCTGTCCCGGGCTGGGAGCTCACTCCAGGCTCCAGCTCCTGTTCCAAGCTCCCAGCTCCTGCTCCAGGCTCCCAGATCCTGCTCCAGGGCCCCATCCAACACTGCCCAACTTAAGGGGCTGTCACACCCTGTGTCCTGGGCTGGGAGCTCACTCCAGGCTCCAGCTCCTGCTCCTGCTCCAGGCCCCATCCAGCACCCGAGGGAAGGGGCTGTCACACCCCTGTCCTAGGCTCTCAGCTCCTGCTCCAGGGCCCGTCCAACACCGTGCCCAGGAAGGGGCTGTCACAAGCCCTGTCCCAGGCTGGGAGCTCGCTCCAAGCTCCAACTCCTGCTCCAGGCTCCCAGATCCTGCTCCAGGCTCCAGCTTCTGCTCCAAGGCCCATCCAACATCATGCCCGACTTAAGGGGCTGTCACACCCCTGTCCCAGGCTCCAGCGCATGCTCCAGGGGCTCTATGCAAACACCGTGCCTGAGGGAAGGGGCTGTCACATCCCTGTCCCGGGCTGGGAGCTCACTCCAGGCTCCAGCTCCTGCTCCAGCCTCCCAGATCCTGCTCCAGGGACTCTATCCAGCACCGTGCCCGAGGGAAGGGGCTGTAACACGCCCTGTCCCTGCTCCAGTTCCTGCTCCAGGCCCCATTCAGCACCCGAGGGAAGGGGCTGTCACACCTGTGTCCCAGGCTCCAGCTCCTGCTCCAGGGCTCCATCCAACCCCAGAGGGGCCCTGCACGGGCCAGCGAGGGCACCGGCAGCAGCAGCAGCAGCCCCAGGGCAGGACAGACGCCGTGCCCGGCGCTGGGCACAGCTCAGCCCCACGGCGGTGCCAGGGGATCCGCGGTGCCAGACAAACCTGTTCTGTCCCTGCCATCCTGTTACACAACCAGCAGGTGAGGGCAACGCCGCGGATGGAAAACGTTTGGGTTCCAGTGAAGCATTTGATCCTGTCTGCCACGAAGCCGTGAGCCCAGCACGAACCCAGCCCTGGGCCCTGAGGGGCACAGGGGGCACAGGGGGGCACAGGGAGCACAGGGGGCAGAGGGGGCACAGGGGGGTACAGGGGGTACAGGGGGGTACAGAGGGGTCCAGCCTGGGCCATGGGGAAGCAGCAGAGCTGGGGCAGAGGGCAGCCGGGCTGCCCACTCACCCAGGAGAAGCAGCTGAAGCAAAGCAGAGATTTTCCGGAGTAGAGATCGATTTTAGTCTTGGTGAAATGCACATCTTTGAGTTAGATCTGCAGCTTGCTGTTTGGTCTGAGTGCCCATTCTCACAAAGGGCTTGTGCTTGAAAAATCTGCTTCAGGTAAGCGGGAGGGAAAGGAGCAGACAAAGCAAAGCAACCTGGCTCAGGAGTTCTTCTAATAAAGAAGAATTAGCAGCAAGTGTCACACGAAATCAGTAGGATAAATATGCATGACCCTATTGTGAAATTGCATACACATGTGTTAGACAGAGAGATTTAAAAAAATCTGAAGTTGTCAGAAGCACTCATGTCATTTTAATAAATGATTCCCACGCGTGTCCAGCGCTGCAATAAACATGCCAGCTGTACAACTGCACAAAAGTTGTGGAGTTTGTTTGTTTGTTTCCGCAAATCACACCCCAGCGCGTGGCTGTGCCCCAGGCCTGGGAGAGCGGGCAGGGAAACTGAGGCAGGGACAGCCCAGCGGGGTGGGCAGTGCCAGAGCTGCCCCACCGGGGCAGGAGGGGCACCCAGGGCGCCCAGCCCTTCTCCAGGAACCCTCCCTGTGGCAGAACCATCACAGCTCGGGGTGCTGTGGGTGGGAAGGGACCTCAAAGCTTCACCCCTGCCCTGGCAGGGACACCTCCCACCAGCCCAGGTCACCCCAAGTCCTGTCCAGTCTGGCCTTGGGCACGTCCAGGGATCCAGGGGCAGCCACAGCTGCTCTGGGAATTCCATTGCAACATCCCAACACCCTGACAGGGAGGAATTCCTTCCCAAATCCCATCCTGGTCTCATTGCAACCCCACCCGACAGGGAGGAATTCCTTCCCAAACCTAGCACCGATCCCAGCGCAACATCCCACAATCGTCACAGGCAGGAATTCCTCCCCTAAACCCCTTCCCAGTATCCACCACTGCTCCCATTGCAACACCTCACCACCCAGACAGGGAGGAATTCCTTCCCAAATCCCATCCCAAATCCCATCCCAAATCTAGCACTGCTCCCATTGCAGCACCCCATCACCCTGACAGGCAGGAATTCCTTCCCAAAATTCCATCCCATATCCAGCGCTGCTGCCACTGCAACACCTCACCACCCTGATGGAGGAATTCCTTCCCAAAATCCCATCCCAAACCTAGCACCGATCCCAGTGCAACATCCCACCATCATCACAGGCAGGAATTCCTTCCCTAAACCCCTTCCCAGTATCTACAACTGCTCCCATTCCGACACCTCACCACCCTGACAGGGAGGGATTCCTACTCAAATCCCATCCCAAATCTAACACTGCTCACATTACAACACGCCACAATCGTCACAGGCAGGAATTCCTTCCCAAAATCCCATCCCAAATCCAGCACTGTTCCCATTGCAACACCCCATCACCCTGACAGGCAGGAATTCCTTCCCAAAATTCCATCCCATACCTAGCACTGCTGTCATTGCAACACCTCACCATCCTGACGGGCAGGATCCATCCCAATATCCAGCACTGCTCCTACTGCAACACCCCACAATCCTCACAGGCAGGAATTCCATCCCAAAATCCCATCCCAAAATCCCATCCCAGTATCTCACATGCTCCCATTGTAACATCCCACCATCATCACAGGCAGGAATTCCTTCCCAAATCCCATCCCAAATCTAACATTGCTCCCATTGCCACACCTCAACAGCCTCAGAGGAATTCCTTCCCCAAATCCCATCCCATATCTAAAACTGCTCCCATTGCAACACCCCATCGCCCTCACAGGCAGGAATTCTTCCCAAAATCCCATCCACCCCAATATCTAACACTGCTCCCATTGCAGTGTGTCACCACCCCGACAGGCAGGAACTCCTTCCCAAAATCCCATCCTGCTCCCATTGCAACACCCCATCACCCTCACAGCAGGAATTCCTTCCCAAAAATCCCATCCCAAATCTAACAGTGTTCCCATTGCAGCACGTCACCACCCCGACAGGCAGGAATTCCTTCCCAAAATCCCATCCTGCTCCCATTGCAACACGCCACAATCCTCACAGGCAGGAATTCCTTCCCAAAAATCCCATCCCAAATCTAACAGTGCTCTCATTGCAACACGCCATCACCCTCACAGGCAGGAATTCCTTCCCAAAATCCCATCCCATGCCATATCCAGCACTGCTCTCTGGCAGTGGGCAGCCCCTGGCCATTCCCAGGAGGTTCCTGCTCGGCAGCCCCAGCGCGCCAGGGCTCTCTGTGCCATCCCAGCAGACAGGGACGCTGCCCCCGAGCCCAGCAGCACCTGGGGAGCGCTGCTGGAGGCTGCCCCTGCCCCTCCCAGGGCTGGCAGCCTCTGCTGCCCTGCGTGCCCACGGCTGCCCGTCCCTCCCGCCCAGCAAACACTGCCCTCGCTGTTCTCGTCCCTGTGCTCCGGGAAGGGGACACCGGAGTACTTTTCCACTGGCCCGAGCAGAGCCAGGGCAGCTCCTGCAGGGCCGGCAGCAGCAGGGTTGGCATTTCCTGCAGGCAGCTGTTCCCTGCCCACACCAGGGCAGCTCCTGCAGGGCCAGCAGCAGGGTTGGCATTTCCTGCTGCTCCCTGCCCACACCAGCACAGCTCCTGCAGGGGCAGCAGTAGCAGCAGCAGTGTTGGTGTATGCCAGGGCAGCTCCTGCAGGGGCAGCAGGGTTGGCATTTCCTGCTGCTCCCTGCCCACATCAGGGCAGCTCCTGCAGGGGCAGCAGGGTTGGTGTATGCCAGCACGGCTCCTGCAGGGGCAGCAGCAGCAGCAGCAGCAGCAGCAGGGGCTGGTGTTTATTTCCCGGCTCCCTGCCCACGCCTGCAGCCGGAGCCAGCAGCAATGTTTGCTTTACCCCCTGGCCCTGCACGGCCCCGGAGGGGACACGAGCTCGGGGTCACCTCAGCACAGCCTGAGGAGGTGACACCAGCATGGGTCACCCAGCCCAGCCCTGGGAGGGGACACGAGCCTGGGGTCACCACAGCCCTGCCAGCCTGAGGAGGTGACACAAACCTGGGGTCACCCAAACCCAGCCCCAGGAGGGGACACCAGCCTGGGGCCACCCCAGCACTGCCCTGGGACGCCAGACTGGAGTCACCCGGACCCAGCCCTGGGAGGTGACACGAGCCTGGGGTCACCCCAACACAGCCTGGGGAGCAGACACAAGCCCGGGGTCACCCCAGCACTGCCCTGGGGAGGTGACACACGCCCAGGGTCACCCCAGCATTGGGAGGTGACACACGCCCAGGGTCACCCCAGCCCTGCCAGCCTGAGGAGGTGACACCAGCCTGGGGTCCCCCCAGCCCAGCCCCCTCTCCGGGACACGGGGCTGTCAGTATCACTGGGCTGGCAGTGTCACTGGGCTGGCAGTGACACGGGGCTGGCAGTGTCACGGGGCTGGCAGTGACAGGGGCTCTGCAGGATCCCCAAGGACAGGCAGAGGGTCCCAGCGCCAGCCTGCACCGGGCCAGGGCAGCCTGAGGGGCTGGGGGGGAAATGGGAGCAGCAGGAGCCAGGGAGAGGATGGGCAGGTGGAATTCTATCCCTGGGAATGCTGTGCCCCATCCATGGGCAGCCAATATCCTATCCATGGGCATCCTGTGCCCCATCCCATGGGAATGCTGCGCCCCATCCCCTGGGCATCATGTGCCCCATTCCCAGAACTGCTGTGCCCCATCCCTGGGCACCCAATATCCTATCCATGGGCATCCCATGCAATGGGCATCATATGCCCCATTCCCGGGAATGCTGTGCCCCATGGGAAATCTGAGCATCATCCCACGGGAATGCTGCGCCCCATGCAATGGCGTCCTGTGCCCCATTCCCGGGAATGCTGTGCCCCATGGGAAATCTGAGCATCATCCCATGGGAATGCTGGGTTCCATTCCTGGGCATCCTGTGCCCCATCACTGGGAGTGCCATGCCCCATCTCACTGCAGAGCCCGCCGTGCCCCCCATCCCAAGCTGGCACAGGCCCAGGGAGCCCTGCAGAGCTCCAGGACACACATCCCTGCTGGAAGAGCAGAGCTCCAGGACACACATCCCTGCTGCAAGAGCATCCCAGAGAGCTCCAGGACACACATCCCTGCTGGAAAAGCAGAGCTCCAGGACACACATCCCTGCTGGAAGAGCATCCCAGGGAACCCTGCAGAGCTCCAGGACACACATCCCTGCTGGAAGAGCAGCCCAGGGAGCCCAGGGAGCCCTGCAGAGCTCCAGGACACACATCCCTGCTGGAAGAGCAGCCCAGGGAACCCTGCAGAGCTCCAGGACATACATCCCTGCTGCAAGAGCATCCCAGAGAGCTCCAGGACACACATCCCTGCTAGAAGAGCAGCCCAGAGAGCCCAAGGAGCCCTTGCAGAGCTCAGCCCAGGTTTTCCATCCAGGCTGTCCTGGATTGCCAAGCCAATTGTATTTATTTACCATCTGTGTGGCAGTTGTCTTCTGTTCAGTGGGCAGTTTTCCTTATCTCCTCCACAACCAGGGAGACATCTGCTGATAAGGGGCCATGGAATGTCCCCACATGGCTGATAAGGACTGCAGCATCCCGCTGGGAGATGTGAGCTCAGAGGGGAGAGCCAAGCATTCCCAACTGGATATAATGTGGAGATTCTGGAACACCAGCACGGCTTCTCCACTGGATTCCCAGAGGAGCAGCAGCTGCCCCTTCCACTGGATCTCCAGAGGAAGAGAGTGCACCTTTCTACAGGATCCCTGCTCCAGCAGAACCACCTCTGACACTCCAAAAAACTGCAGCCACAATTCCAGTGGGATTTCTATAGGATCCCTGCTCCAACAGAACCACCCCTGACACTCCAAAAAAACTGCAGCCACAATTCAAGTGGGATTTCTATAGGATCCCTGCAGCCACAATTCCAATTGCACTCCTACAGGATCCCTGCTCCAACAGAACCACCCCTGACACTGCAGGAGGGCTGAGCCACAATTCCAATGGGATTTCTGTAGGATCCCTGATCCAACAGAACCACCCGTGACACTCCAAAAAAACTGCAGCCACAACTCCAACTGGAGTTCTACAGGATCCCTGCAGCCACAATTCCAGTTGAACTTCTACAGGATCCCTGCTCCAGCAGAACCACACCTGCCACTCCAGGACTACAGCCACAATTCCAATGGGATTTCTGTAGGATCCCTGATCCAACAGAACCACCCCTGCCACTCCAGGAGCTCTGCAGCCACAATTCCAATGGGACTGCTGCCAACACCCTGACCCACGGACTGTCAGGTTGTGTTCTGACTCTGGCAGTGTTGTTTTAGTTTACTGCATTGTTTATTTTATCTTTTTATTTTCTTCCCTATTAAAGAACTTTATTGTTACTCCCTGCACCCATTTTTTTTGCCCAAGAGCCCCTAAAATTAAAAATTATAGCAATTCAGAGGGGGGAGGTTTTACATTTTCCATTTCAGGGGAGGCTCCTGCCCTCCTTAGCACACACCTGTCTGTTCAAACCCAGACAAGCGCCCAGGGCAGAGCGGAGCCGCATTCCAGAAGCTTCACCCGGCCCGGGACAGCCCAGCCCAGCACGGAACGCAAACCAAACCCCCGGCACTGCCCAGGGCTCGGGTTACAGCACAGGAAAGGCAAGAAGGGGCACGGAGGGGGCTGGAGCCGGCTGCAGCTCAAACAAAACCATCCCCTCGGGAAAGAGAGGGAAAGGGCCAAAAACCAGCGCGGATAAAGGCAGGAAAGGGAAAAAAAACAGGGAAAATGCGAGCAATTGTAACGCTGCGGGAGGGGGGAGCATGGGGGGAACGGGCTGGGAGCTGGGGATAAAGGAAAAAGGAGCTGCAGCCGGGAATTCCTGAGCAGGGATGGGATAAAGGAGCTGCAGCCTGGAATTCCTGAGCAGGGATGGGATTCCTATGGGGAATAAGAACAGGATTGAGGAACGGCAGCCTGGAATTCCTTTCAGAGCACGGATGGCGACTGAGGAGCGTGTTCCTGCATGAAAAACCACAATTCCTGCTCTGAATCCTCTCGGCAGGCTGACGTCAGCCCCTCCCCAGCAGCCAGAACAAGGCTTGGGATTGTTTCGGCCCGGGAGAGCTCCCGGAGGATTAAAGGCTCGGTGAAATGCAGAGCACGGCACGGCGAGAGCAGGCCCGGGGCTGCATCCATCCATCCATCCATCCATCCATCCATCCATCCATCCATCCATCCATCCATCCATCCATCCATCCACCCATCCCTCCATCCATCATCCACCAATCCATCATCCATCCATCCATCCCTCCATCCGTCATCCATCCATCCACCCATCCATCCCTCCACCCATCCCTCCATCATCCACCAATCCATCATCCATCCATCCATCCCTCCATCCGTCATCCATCCATCCATCCATCCACCCATCATCCACCCATCCATCCTCCATCCATCCACCCATCCATCCATCCACCCATCCCCCATCCATCCATCCGTCATCCATCCATCCGTCATCCATCCATCCATCCATCCGTCATCCATCCATCCATCCATCCATCCATCCACCCATCCATCCACCCATCCCCACTCCGCCCACAGAGGGTGATGGGGAGGGCTCCAAACCCGGCACAGCCCGGGCTCCATCCGTGCTCCAAACCCGGCACAGCCCGGGCTCCATCCGTGCTCCAAACCCGGCACAGCCTGGGCTCGATCTGAGCTCCAAACCCGGCACAGCCCGGGCTCCATCCGTGCTCCAAACCCGGCACAGCCTGGGCTCGATCTGAGCTCCAAACCCGGCACAGCCTGGGCTCCATCCGTGCTCCAAACCCGGCACAGCCTGGGCTCCATCCATGCTCCAAACCCAGCACAGCCTGGGCTCGATCCGGGATCCAAACCCGGCACAGCCCGGGCTCCATCCGTGCTCCAAACCCGGCACAGCCCGGGCTCCATCCGTGCTCCAAACCCGGCACAGCCCGGGCTCCATCCGTGCTCCAAACCCGGCACAGCCTGGGCTCGATCCGGGATCCAAACCCGGCACAGCCCGGGCTCCATCCGTGCTCCAAACCCGGCACAGCCCGGGCTCCATCCGTGCTCCAAACCCGGCACAGCCCGGGCTCGATCCGGGATCCAAACCCGGCACAGCCCGGGCTCCATCCGTGCTCCAAACCCGGCACAGCCCGGGCTCCATCCGTGCTCCAAACCCGGCACAGCCCGGGCTCCATCCGTGCCAGCCCCATGCTGGGCACAGAGCTGCACTGTCTGCTTCCAGTAACATTTATCCACTGGTGAGCTCTGGAATTCCATTTCCTTCTGGTTCACCCTTAACTGGGCTGCCCCAGAACCCCCGTTCACAGCACAGCCAGGGTGAAGCCTTCACTGCCCTAAAGTGTTGGATATTAACCCTAAAGTCCTGGATATTAGCCCAAATTCTTGGATATTAACCCTAAAGTCTTGGATATCCTAAATTCTTGGATATTAGCCCTAAACTTTTAGATATCCTAAATTCTTGGATATTAACACTAAAGTCTTGGCTATTAACTCTAAAGTCCTGGATATCAGTCCAAATTCTTGGATATTAACCCTAAAGTCTCAGCTATTAACCCTAAAGTCCTGGATATTAGCCCAAATTCTTGGATATTAACCCGCAATTCTCAGCTATTAACCCTAAAGTCCTGGATATTAGCCCAAATTCTTGGATATTAACCCTAAAGTCTTAGATATCCTAAATTTTTGGATATTAGCCCTAAACTTTTAGATATCCTAAAGTGTTGGATATTAACCCTAAATTCTTGGATATTAACCCTAAATTAACCCTAAATTCATGGATATCATCCTAAATTCTTGCATATTAACTCCAAAATCCTGGATATTAGCCATAATTCTTTGATATTAACCCTAAATCCCTGGCTATTAACCCTAAAGTCCTAAACCCTATTAACCCTAAATTTTTGGGTATCATCCTGAATCCTTGGATATTAACTCTGAATTGTTAGATAACATCCTATATTCTTGGATATTAACCCTCAATTCTTACATATCATCCTAAATTCTTGGATATTAACCCAATATTTACGGATATCACCCTGAATTCTTGGATGTTAACCCTAAATTTTTTGGAATTACCCTGAATTTTCGGATATCAATCCTAAATTCTTGAATATCACCCTGAATTCTCAGGTATTAACCCTAAATTTTTGGATATCACCCTGAATTCCTGGCTATTAACCCTAAATTTTTGGATATCATCCTGAATTCTTGGATATTAACATTAAAGTCCTGGATATTAGCCCAAATTCTTGGCTATTAACCCTAAATTCATTAATATCCCCCTAAATTCTTGGCTATTGACCCAAAATTCATGGATATAATCCTAAATTCTTGGATATTAACGGTAAAGTCCTGGATATTAGCCCAAATTCTTGGATATTAACCCTAAATTCATGAATATCCCCCTGAATTCTTGGCTATTGACCCAAAATTCATGGATATCACCCTGAATTCTTGGATATCACCCTGAATTCTCGGCTATTAACCCAAAATTCACAGATATCATCCTGAATTCTTGGCTATTACCCTAAATTTTTGGATATCATCCTAAATTCTTGGATATTAACTGTGAAGTCCTAGATATTAGCCCAAATTCTTGGCTATTAACCTTAAATTCATGAATATCCCCCTGAATTCTTGGCTATTGACCCAAAATTCATGGATATCACCCTGAATTCTCAGGTGTTAACCCTAAATTTTTGGATATCACCCTGAATTCACGGCTATAAACCCCAAAGCCTCGTCGGCTCCCCTGCGAGATGAGCTGAGCTGGGCAGGGTCACCCCAAACTCGCCCTGCGAGGTTCCCCCGGGGCAAAGAGAAGCCAGGGGAGCAGGAGGAGGCAGGGATGGCAGGAGGGGAAGGAGCCGAGCCCTGCAGCTGATCCCCCTGTGCTGGAATGGCTCCTCGCATCTCCTCGCATCTCCTCTCAGCTCCTCTCAGCTCCTCGCATCTCCTCGCATCTCCTCGCATCTCCTCTCAGCTCCTCGCATCTCCTCTCAGCTCCTCGCATCTCCTCGCATCTCCTCGCATCTCCTCTCAGCTCCTCTCAGCTCCTCGCATCTCCTCGCATCTCCTCGCATCTCCTCTCAGCTCCTCGCATCTCCTCTCAGCTCCTCGCATCTCCTCGCATCTCCTCGCATCTCCTCGCATCTCCTCTCAGCTCCTCATCTCCTCGCATCTCCTCGCATCTCCTCGCATCTCCTCGCATCTCCTCGCAGCTCCTCGCAGCTCCTCGCAGCTCCCTGGGGACGGCTGGCAGCAGAGCAGCTTTTAAAAATAACCCCGCGGCAGGAATGCCAGGGCTGGAGCCTTCCCAAACCTTTCCCCGGCGTGGAGCCAGGATCTGCTGCCAAGCGCAGACCTCATCCGTGCCTAAAAATGGGAAGCCCCGCACCTCCCGGGATTCCAGCCCTCCCAGCGCCGCTTTTCCAGGCTTTGTTTTCCTTTTCCCACCCCAAACCTCCCCCCCTGCCTCTGGCTGCTTTTCCAACACCACTTTATTTTCCTCGAGTGCTGCCTCAGCGTTTCTGCCCTGCGTTTTTCGCTGCTGTTTCTCTCTTTGCCTCCTTTCACCCTCCTGGAGGAGTCACAGCTCAGAGCTGGAGAGCCCCAGGATGGTCTGGGTGGGGAGGGGTCTTCAACAGCCCCAGTCCCACCCTGTGACATGGGCAGGGACACCTTCCATGGGCAGGGACACTTCCATGGGACCAGGGACACCTTCCATGGGACCAAGGACACTTCCATGGCACCAGGGACACCTTACATGGGCAGGGACACTTCCATGGGACCAGGGACTCCTTCCATGGCACCAGGGACACCTTACACAGGATCAGGGACACCTTCCATGGGATCAGGGACACCTTCCATGGGCAGGGACTCCTTCCATGGGCAGGGACTCCTTCCATGGGCAGGGACTCCTTCCATGGGACCAGGGACACCTTCCATGGGCAGGGACACTTCCATGGGACCAGGGACACTTCCATGGGACCAGGGACACTTCCATGGGATCAGGGACACCTTCCATGGCACCAGGGACACCTGCCATGGGCAGGGACACCTTCCATGGGCAGGGACACCCTCCATGGGCAGGGACACCTTCCATGGGACCAGGGACACCTTCCATGGGCAGGGACTCCTTCCATGGGATCAGGGACACTTCCATGGGCAGGGACTCCTTCCATGGGCAGGGACACCTTCCATGGGATCAGGGACTCCTTCCATGGGCAGGGACACCTTCCATGGCACCAGGGACAACTTCCATGGCATCAGGGACACCTTCCATGGGATCAGGGACACCTTCCATGGCACCAGGGACACCCTCCATGGGCAGGGACACCTTCCATGGGATCAGGGACACTTCCATGGGCAGGGACTCCTTCCATGGGATCAGGGACACTTCCATGGGCAGGGACTCCTTCCATGGGAGCAGGGACACCTTCCATGGGACCAGGGACACTTCCATGGGACCAGGGACACTTCCATGGGCAGGGACACCTTCCATGGGATCAGGGACACCTTCCATGGGCAGGGACACCTTCCATGGGCAGAGACACTTCCATGGGACCAGGGACACCTTCCATGGGACCAGGGACACCTTCCATGGGATCAGGGACACCTTCCATGGGACCAAGGACACCTCCATGGGCAGGGACACCTTCCATGGGCAGGGACACCTTCCATGGGACCAGGGACACCTTACACAGGATCAGGGACACCTTCCACTGTCCCAGGTTCCTCCAAACCTCACTGTCCAGCCTGGCCTGGAAAACCTCCAGGGATCCAGGGGCAGCCCCAGCTGCTCTGGGAATTCCATCCCAGCCCCGGCCCACCCTGCCAGGGCACAATTCATATTCCCAATATCCCATCCATCCCTGCCCCCTGACGCTGCTGTCCCTCCATCCTTGTCCCCAGCCCCTCCCCAGCTCTCCTGGAGCCCCTTCAGGCCCTGCCAGGGGCTCTGAGCTCTGCCTGGCTCCTTCTCCTCTCCAGGGGAGCAGCCCCAGCTCTGCCAGCCTGGCTCCAGAGGGGCTCCAGCCCTGCAGCAGCCCCTGTGGCTCCTCTGGGCTCTCTGCAGCAGCTCCAGGTGCTGCTGCTCTGTCCCCAGGTGTCACAGACACATTCCATGAACAATCCTTTCCTCAGGATTTTTCCTCCTGAGAAGCTGAGAGGCCTCAGGAACAAAATGCAAACAATGGTTATCTGCTGCTGTGGGATGCAACAGGTGCATCTGTGATTGGTCTCATGTGGTTGTTTCTAATTACTGGCCAGTCACAGCCCAGCTGGCTCAGACTCTGTCTGAGCCACAAGCCTTTGTTATCATTCCTTCTTTTTCTATTCTTAGCTAGCCTTCTGATGAAATCCTTTCTTCTATTCTTTTAGTACAGTTTTAATGTAATATATATCATAAAATAATAAATCAGCCTTCTGAAACGTGGGGTCAGATCCTCGTCTCTCCCCTCATCCTGGGACCCCTGTGATCACGGTCACAGAGCGTGTGACAACGAGGAGCAGTCCTTGTGCCCGCACCACTCCTGCACAATAATGTCAGTATGTCCCTTTCAGTCCACAGAACCACAGAATGGTTTGGGCTGGAAACGCCTCTGAGCCCTTCCTGCCCCACGTCCCAGGCCCCACAGCCACAGGGAGGTGACATCTCCCCCCGGGTGGGGACTCCCCCGCCCTGGGCAGCCCTTTCCAGGAGGGATTTCCACAACATCCCACCCTGGGCTGCCCTGGCCCAGCCTGGGGCCGCTCCCTCTGCTCCTGTCCCTGTTCCCCGGAGCACAGCCCGACCCGCCGGCTGTGCCCTCCTGGCAGGAGCTGTGCAGAGCCACGAGGGCCCCCTGAGCCTCCTCCGCTCCAGGCTGAGCCCCCCGGGTCAGGCAGGACCCTGCCCCGCTGTGGTGGGGTTCACAGGGGGCCCAGGATGAGGGAGGAGACGAGGATGTGACTCCACGTTTCAGAAGGCTGATTGATTATTTTATGATATCTATTACATTGTAACTATACTAAATGAATAGAAGAAAGGATTTCATCACAAGGATAGCTAAGAATAGAACAGCAAAGAATGATAACAAAGGCTTGTGAGTCGGGCTGTGTCCAAGCCAGCTGGGCTGTGATTGGCCATTAATTAGAAACAACCACATGAGACCAATCCCAGATGCACCTGTTGCATTCCACAGCAGCAGATAACCAATGTTTACATTTTGTTCCTGAGGCCTCTCAGCTTCTCAGGAGGACAAATCCTGAGGAAAGGATTTTTCATAAAAGATGTCTGCGACACTCCACCAGCACCCCAAGCTCTGCCCACCGGGACCCCGACGGCCCTGCCCTCCAAACCTCGGCTCTGAGGGTCCCACACAGGGCTGGACCCCTCTGGAAACTGATTGGGGAAAGAAGCAATGGCAGTGGGGCTCCAGCAGGAGCTCCCTGTGGGGACAGAGCCCAGCAGAGCTGAGGCAGGGAGAGCAGAGGGGATCTGCAGCGCCCGGCTCCTTCCTGCAGGTCACAAACACCTGGGAACCTGCACAAACATCTGCACAAACATCTGGGAATCTGCACAGCATGTGCACAAACACCTGGGAACCTGCACAAACACCTGGGAATGTGCACAATCAAACAGCTGGGAACCTGCACAAACACCTGGGAACCTGCACAGCATCTGCACAAACACCTGGGAACCTGCACAAACACCTGGGAACCTGCACAAACAAACATCTGGAAACCTGCACAAACACCTGGGAACCTGCACAAACACCTGGGAACCTGCACAGCATCTGCACAAACATCTGGGAATGTGCACAAACACCTGGGAACCTGCACAAATACCTGGGAACCTGCACAATCAAACACCTGGGAACCTGCACAAACACCTGTGTGCAGGAGTGTCTGGGGGTTAGCACGGTTGGGACGGACCAGGACAAGAGATCTCTGCAGCCAGGCCGTGGAACTTGGGGTTCATTGCAAAGGGATGGGTGCAGGGCCCTGCTGGGAGCTGCCAGGCACAGCTCAGAGCAGGCTGAGAGAAGAGAGGGGGAGAGAGGATGAGAGAGTAAAAGGGTAAGAGAGTAAAAGGTAAGAGAGCGAAGTTCCCATTCAAATACCATAAACCTTTTTCTGCGTTGAATATTCTGATTCTCACTAACCAATCTAGTACAAGATACAAATCCTACAGCATTTCCATACAGCCTATAAGAATCATTACATTACCATCCTGTGTTACATTTTAAACCCTAAAAACTCCTCTTTGGGCCCCTTCTGCCAAGCTGTAGGGTATGGTCTGCCCCTTGGGCCTGTCTGCAAGCAGAGGGTGTTGTTCCATCAAGAGGGGATCACCTTCAGCCAGCCACACCATTGTTTTCCAGTTGTTCAGTAACTGAGGGATCTCAAAGCTTGCTTGCATTTCAATCTCACTTATAGTTTCCATCTTCTCAAAATCTTTTGCCAGACAATCATATTTATAAGGATTTCCTGTTTCATCTTCCCCAACACCTATGAACCTGCACAAACAAACATCTGTGAACCTGCACAGACACCTGGGAACCTGCACAGACACCTGGGAACCTGCACAGACACCTGGGAACCTGCACAGACATCTACACAAACACCTGGGAATCTACACAATCAAACACCTGTGAACCTGCACAAATACCTGGGCATCTGCACAATCAAGCACCTGGGAATCTGCACAAACACCTGTGGATCTGCACAAACACCTGTGGATCTGCACAAACACCTGTGGATCTGCACAATCAAACACCCGTGAACCTGCACAGCTCCTGCACAAACTTCCTCCAGCCAGTCCCAGGGAAGGCCGGCCCACCCTTCCCACCCCTCAGAAGGACATCCCACCCTTCCCAGCCCTCAGAAGGACATCCCACCCTTCCCTGCTCCAGCTGGCAAACCCCCGGGGATGGAGAGCCCCGGGAGCCGGAGCACTGGTGTGGAGATGGCTCTGGGGGTTCCCACCTGTCCCACACCTGCACAGGAGGATGAACCCCCCCGGGCCAGGGCTGGGCATGGCAGCACTGCTCCAGAAAGGTCCTGCATGAATCAGCATGGAAATCCTCATTAAACATCAACATTGGACATCACTGGTATCGAAACCCTCACCATGAAACATGGCTGGCATTGAAATCCTCACCAATAAATGTCACTATTTGTTTGGCATTGAAATCCTCACCATTAAACACCACTGGCACTGAAACCCTCACCATTACCCATCTCTGTTTGGCCAGAACACACAGGAGGAATTTCCACAATATCCCCGCTGAGCTGCCCTGGCCCAGCCTGAGGCCGTTCCCTCTCCTCCTGTCCCTGTTCTGGGATCAGATCCCAAATCCCCCCGGCTGTCCCCTCCTGTCAGGGGCTGTGCAGAGCCACAAGGGCGCCCCCGAGCATCCTTTGCTCCAGGCTGAGCCCCTTCCCACCTGCCCCAGACCTTCTCAGCTCCATTCCTGTCCCTGAACTCGCTCCAGCTCCTCAATATTCTCCATTTCACCAGGGTCAGGGTCAGGCACTCCGGTGTGGGGAAGTTTTCCAGAGAGGAGAAGGGAGCAGGAGCAGGGAAAGGGGGTGTGGAAGCGCCTGGCAGCACCGAGACACAGAGCAGATTTATCAGCCAGGAGGAGGAATGATCAGCCAGGAGGAGGAATGATCAGCCAAGAGCGGTGAACAGGAGCAGTAATCAGCCAGGAGCAGTGATCAACCAGGAGGAACAGGGATCAGCCAGGAGCAGTGAACAGGAGCAGTAATCAGCCAGGAGCAGTGATCAACCAGGAGGAACAGGGATCAGCCAGGAGGAGTGATCAGCCAGGAGCAGTGAACAGGAGCAGTAATCAGCCAGGAGCAGGGATCAGCCAGGAGCAGGGATCAGCCAGGAGGAGCAGGGATCAGGAGCAGGGATCAGGAGCAGGGACCAGCCAGGAGCAGGGATCAGGAGCAGGGACCAGCCAGGAGGAGCAGGGATCAGGAGCAGGGATCAGTCAGGAGCAGGGATCAGGAGCAGGGATCAGGCAGGGCAGGGATCAGGAGCAGGGACCAGCCAGGAGGAGTTGAGTTATCAGCCAGGAGCAGTGATCAGCCTCTCAGCAAAGCCCAGCCTGGGAATTCAGGCCTGGAGGTGAAGCCCTGGGCAGAGCTGAGCGCTGGGGCCGGGTCCTTTACCGGGACAGGGGAGATAAGGGGCAGATAAAGGGTCTGGCCTTGGGGACAGGACAGATAAGGGGCAGATAAAGGGCTTGGCCTCGGGGACAGGGGAGATAAGGGGCAGATAAAGGGTTTGGCCTTGAATGGGCCTTTCCCCTCCGGGCTCCGGCAGTGCCTGTGGTCTGTCTGTCCCCCAGCCCCGTGTCTGTCCCCCAGCCCCGGCCTGGGGCCAGGATTCACCCCCCGGCTCTGCTCCCTGCTCCCGGGGCCCTGACAGGGCCAGGGTGGCTCCAGCCCCATTTTTGGGGAGGCACTCCTGGTGCCGCAGCCTGGCGCAGGAAGATGAGCTGACCCCTTCTCCGAGAGGAGGAACGGCACTCTCCAGCCCCGGGGGTGGGCTCTGAGGGCAGCCCCGACCCCGCACCGGTGACCGGCAGGTCCCCGCTCCCGCAGGAGCTCCGGGGTCACCGTTCTGCCACTTGTGGGGCTGGCACCGGGCACGGCTCCGGGAGCCAGACCAGCAGAACCCTCCAGCGGCCCCGCGGGGCGGTTCCCGGCTGCCAGGCACGGCCGGTCCCACCGGAACCGGGGCCGCGGGACGGGCCCGGGCTGCCCCGGGGCTCTCCACACCGGGGCACGGCGAGCCCAGCTCCGGGGCCTCACACAGTGAGCCAGACTCCGGTACCCGGCACCGGGACACGGCGAGCCCGAGTCCTGCCCCAGACACCCCAGAGCAGGGCTCGGTGAAACCTGAGCCCTTGCAGCCCGCACCAGCACCGCACCGGGGCACCGTGAGCCCGCTCCCCGCGCACCGGGGCACCGTGAGCCCGCTCCCCGCGCACCGTGAGATCGGTTCCCCGCACCGGCACAGCCCGCACCGAGACACGGCGGCATCGGCTCTCCCCGCACCCAGACACGGCGGGATCGGCTCTCCCCGCACCGAGACACGGCGGGATCGGCTCTCCCCGCACCGAGACACGGCGGGATCGGCTCTCCCGCACCGAGACACGGCGGGATCGGCTCTCCCACACCGAGACACGGCGGGATCGGCTCTCCCACACCGAGACACGGCGGGATCGGCTCTCCCCGCACCCAGACACGGCGGGATCGGCTCTCCCACACCGAGACACGGCGGGATCGGCTTTCCCCGCGCCCAGACACGGCGGGCTCGGCTTTCCCCGCGCCCAGACACGGCGGGCTCGGCTTTCCACACCGAGACACGAATCGCTGTGGCATGGCGAGCTCCGCTTTCCTCACCGGCACAGCCCGAGCCGGGCATGACCGAGCCCGGCTCCGCGCACCTCCGGCCGCCCCCGGGGACTCGCTCTCCGCATCGCCCTCCGGCCGCGGCCCTCGCCGTGCCCCGCTGCCCGTGCCCCGCACATCCCGAGGCCACGCAGGGCCCGGCGACGCCGCCCCCGGCATCCCCATCCCCTCTCTCGGCCTCCCCTGCCCGGCGTTCCGCGGCTCCCACCTGCTCGCGGCGCTTCTGCCAGCGGCCGCAGGGACTCTCCTCCAGCACCTCGCTCTCCTCCTCGCTCTCCTCCTCCTTCTCCTGCGCCAGCCGCGCGTCCGGCTCGGGCACCGCCATCCCCGCCGCGATCCGCGCTCCAAGGGCTGTGCCGGGCTGTACCGGGCTGTGCCGGGCTCTAGTCCGACCCGATCCGCTTAGATCCGAACCGATCCAACCTGCTTAGATCCGACCCGATCCATTTAGATCCGACCCAATCCGCTTAGATCCGAACCGATCCCCTGGAGCCGAGCTGATGCGCGCCGAACCGAAGCGAACCGAACGGAACCAAGCCGAAGGGGGCGAAACGGAGCCGAGCCGAGCGGCACCGCAGCGCCCCGAGCCCCGCCGCGCTCTGCCGGTGCCGTGCGGGGCCGGCCCGGGCTCGTCCCGCCCCGCTCCGGACGTGCGGCCGCGCACGCCCCGCCCCGCCGGGAGGGGCTCCCGCACCCCCGGCAGCTCCAGCAGCGGCTCCCGCACCCCCAGCAGTCCCCGCACCGGGCTCGACCCGCCCCGGGGCCGTCCGGTTCGTGTCCGTGTCCTGCCCCCGCACCCCCCAGCCGCCGCCGATTTCCCCCTCCCGGGGCCCCGGGGCTTGTTCCACTCTCGGAGCCCCGTTCCCGGGCCCGTCCCCGCCTCGGATCCCCGTTCCCATCCCACCCTCGGAGCCCCGTTCCCGGGCCCATCCCACCCCTCGGAGCCCCATTCCCGTTCCCCCTCGGATCCCTGTTCCCGGGCCCATCCCACCCCTCGGATCCCCATTCCCGTTCCCCCCTCGGATCCCTGTTCCCGTTCCCCTCTCGGATCCCCGTTCCCGGGCCCATCCCACCCCTCGGATCCCCGTTCCCGTCCCCCCCTCGGATCCCCGTCCCCCCCTCGGATCCCCGTTCCTGTTCCCGTCCCCCCCTCGGATCCCCGTCCCCGTCCCCCCCTCGGATCCCCGTTCCCGGGCCCGTCCCGTGCCCCTGGGGCTGCCTTGCCCGGGCTCCCCCCGGCGCTGCCCCCATCTCGGGGGTCCCACCCTGCCCGCTCCCCCCGGGCCGTGCCGGGGCCGCCTTCCCGAGCAACGCCTGCTCCGGTACCGGGGGCTCTGCGGGACCCCCTGGCCGGGCCCGGGCGCCCCGAGAGCTCCGCACCAGCCCCCACCCGGCGCCCAGCAGATGTTTTCGTTCCACCGGGAACTCTCTGGCTCGATAGATTATTTTTTTTTGGCTTTTTTTTTTCTTTTTCTGGCCGTCTCCGGTTACTTTTAGCCCGGCCGTTCCCCGTCCCACCCTTTTTCCGCGCTGCGCTGGCGCCTGGCGGGGCTCGGGCTCGTCCTCCCCCTGCGGGCTGTGACCGAGGGGACCGCGGGGCCAGGGGACGCGGGACGGGCACGCCAGGTATGGCCACCACCAGGTCCTGCTGGGGCATCAGGTCCTGCTGGGGCACCACCAGGTCTCACTGGGCCACCATGAAGTGCCCCTGGGCCACCACTGTGTCCTGCTAGGCCACCACCAGTTCCTTCTGGGCCACCACCAGTTCCTTCTGGGCCACCACCAGGTCCCTCTGAGTCACCACCAGGTCCTGCTTGGCCACCACTGTGTCCTGCTGTGCCCCCCAGCCCCCGTTCCAGCCAGGTGCCCGGTGCCAGGAGCTCCCAGGGTTGGTCACCTTGTCCCCTGTGTGCCAGGGTTGGTCACCTTGTCCCCTGCGTGCCAGGAGCTCCCAGGGTGGGTCACCTTGTCCCCTGTGTGCCAGGCAGCGCTGGAAGGGGTGCCAGCCCCTGGTTCTTTATCACGGCCGAGTCTGGGAATGAGTTCAAGGACAAGGGATGGCAATGTTGCCACCAAACACAAACCGAGCTCCACGCCCAGGCACCTTCCCCATCCTCGCAGCCTCTGCCGTGCCCCGGGGCCACCTCCCGGCTGTGGCCGATTGATTCCAGCTCCTGATGGCAGCCCCGGGGCCACCTCCCGGCCTCAGCTGACTTCCCCCAGCTCCTGATGGGACCCCTGTGACCATCTCCTGTCCATGGCTGGCTGCTCCCAGCTCCCAGTGACACCCCTGTGACCCCCTCCCGGCTGTGGCCGATTGATTCCAGCTCCTGATGGCAGCCCCGGGGCCACCTCCCAGCCTCGATGGCATCCCTGTGACCCCCTCCTGGCCATGGCTCACTCCAGCTCCCAATGACACCCCTGTGACCCCCTCCTGGCCATGGCTCACTCCAGCTCCCAATGACATCCCTGTGACCCCCTCCCAGCCTCGATGGCATCCCTGTGACTCCCTCCTGGCCGTGACTCACTCCAGCTCTCGATGGTGGCATCCCTGTGACCCCCTCCCAGCCTTCGTTGACTCCAGTTCCCTGTGATCCCCTCCTGGCCCTGGTTGATTCCTGGACCTGCCTTTCAGCACCTCCAGCCCCCCGAAAAGGGATGAGCAGATGAGCAATGACTTGGCAGGGTTTGCTGACCCGCTGAAGTTTTCTGGGTGGTTGGGCTGACAAAGCTGGCTCGGGTGGCACAGGGAGGGGTGGCACAGGTGTGGACAGGTGAAACCAGTTCCTCAGCTGGGAGGGCACCTGGGCTGGGGCCGGGCAGGGCTGGAGCTCGGGCAGAGGCTCCCGAGTGTCCCACACCTCCCCTGCCCTCCCCTCCCTGCACCTTAACTGGGGAGCGCTCAGCAGAGCTCACCTGTGCTGCCTGTGCTCCCAGGTGTGTGCTTCCACACGGGGAGGGCACAGGGAGAGGCTCCGCAGTGTCCCACACCTCTCCTCCCTCCTCCAGCCCCCTTCTCTCTCACTGGGCAGTGCAGAGCAGAGCTCACCTGTGCTGCCTGTGCTCCCAGGTGTGTGGTTCCACACAGGGAGGGCACAGGGAGGGCTCGGGGGAGACTCCTCAGGGTCTCACATCTCTGTTCCCCTCTCCAGCTCCCTCCTCCCTGTTCCCTGGGGTGAGAGCTCAGAGCAGGGAAATCTTTGGCTGTGCCTGGGGTGAGTGCTCAGAGCAGGGAAATCTTTGGCTGTGCCTGCAGGTGAGAGCTCAGAGCAGGGAAATCTTTGGCTGTGCCTGCAGGTGAGAGCTCAGAGCAGGGAAATCTTTGGCTGTGCCTGCAGGTGAGAGCTCAGAGCAGGGAAATCTTTGGCTGTGCCTGCAGGTGAGTGCTGGGAGCAGGGAAATCTTTGGCTGTGCCTGCAGGTGAGAGCTGGGAGCAGGGAAATCTTTGGCTGTTCCTGGGGTAAGAGCTCAGAGCAGGGAAATCTTTGGCTGTGCCCGCAGGTGAGAGCTCAGAGCAGGGAAATCTTTGGCTGTGCCTGCAGGTGAGAGCTCAGAGCAGGGAAATCTTTGGCTGTGCCTGCAGGTGAGAGCTCAGAGCGGGGAAATCTTTGGCTGTGCCTGCAGGTGAGAGCTCAGAGCAGGGAAATCTTTGGCTGTGCCTGCAGGTGAGAGCTCAGAGCGGGGAAATCTTTGGCTGTTCCTGGGGTGAGTGCTCAGAGCAGGGAAATCTTTGGCTGTGCCCGCAGGTGAGAGCTCAGAGCAGGGAAATCTTTGGCTGTGCCCGCAGGTGAGTGCTGGGAGCAGGGAAATCTTTGGCTGTGCCCGCAGGTGAGAGCTCAGAGCAGGGAAATCTTTGGCTGTGCCCGCAGGTGAGTGCTGGGAGCAGGGAAATCTTTGGCTGTGCCTGCAGGTGAGAGCTCAGAGCAGGGAAATCTTTGGCTGTGCCCGCAGGTGAGAGCTCAGAGCGGGGAAATCTTTGGCTGTGCCCGCAGGTGAGAGCTCAGAGCAGGGAAATCTTTGGCTGTGCCCGCAGGTGAGAGCTGGGAGCAGGGAAATCTTTGGCTGTGCCTGCAGGTGAGTGCTCAGAGCAGGGAAATCTTTGGCTGTGCCCGCAGGTGAGAGCTCAGAGCAGGGAAATCTTTGGCTGTGCCTGGGGTGAGTGCTCAGAGCAGGGAAATCCTTGGCTGTGCCTGCAGGTGAGAGCTCAGAGCAGGGAAATCTTTGGCTGTGCCTGCAGGTGAGAGCTCAGAGCGGGGAAATCTTTGGCTGTGCCCGCAGGTGAGAGCTCAGAGCAGGGAAATCTTTGGCTGTCCCTGGGCTGAGTGCTCCGTGTGATAGCAGCGGAATTCGTTGCCGCAGGGCGCTCACAGCTGATTTTAAAGGCATTTTAAAAAGCCATTAGGCAAATCTGTGGCGGGGAAATTGATTGAGGGCTATTAGGCAGAGACACAGATGCAGCCCCTGGCTCCAGGGGCTCCTCGCTGTGCATTGCCAGGCGCTGCGGGTGCTGAGCACAGCCTGTTCCCTGCTCAGCTCCATGTGCTGCTCCTCTGGGGTGCCCTGGGGGGAACGGGGTGCGGGGACACACCTGGGCTCAGGTCTGGGCTGATTCCAGCCGGGTGGCGAGCAGGCTTTGGTGTTCAGAGCCTCTCTGGGGGTGTCCCGTGCGTTGTCACCCACAGCGGGGACACATCCGCGGCTGGAGGGTCCCTGGCCTGGCCCAGCCGCTCCTGCAGGGGTCCCCGAGGTCATCGGGGGCGCACAAATCCCCCCCAGCTGCCTGGACCCTGCTGAACGAGTGAGACATAAACTTAAAGGGATTTATAGATTTTAGAGGAGCCGAGGTTTTAGTTGGAGATGAGCTTTATTGGAGTTAATTAGAATAAATGGGCAGGCCTTGATGGACTTAAGAGTTGGTGGTTAACTAATAATTATTGCTTGTCAGCACAGTGTTTGGTTAGCTGGTTTATAATGAAGAATACAGAAACTGATAAATAGCTTTTAGGGACAGAAGACAATTGTTTTTAGGAACATAAGACAATTGTTTTCAGGAATATAAGACAATTCTGGGTCTCCTCTGTTCTGAAACCAATTGAAGACAGGAATGGGAGTTCTACCAAGGGTTCATTTGTCATATTCACATTGAAAAGGTGGAAAGGTCAGAACGAGGAAGGCTTCATTTACTTCCTCATTTTGGGACCCCTCCCTCTGAAAGGGACCACGGACCCATTTCAAGGAACAAACTATGCATGGTTAATGGCTTTTGGCTAATTACCATGCTTTATAGCTTTGGAACTAATTACCGTGCTTAATGGCTTTTGCACTAATTACCATACGGAGCGGGGAATGGGATGTACCAAAGTTATGAATATGCATTTGTATTTTGGGTATTCAATACTTGTACAGATAAAATCTGTAATCACCTGTAATCTGAGGTGTGTATTTGGGAGTTATCCCGCAATAAACACACAATTTCTAACTTTGAACTGTCAGAGAGTTTTTGTATATCAGTACCAGATCAATATCCATATAGGGAATGGGACGTACCGAAGTTATGAATATGCATTTGTATTTTGGGTATTCAATGCTTGCACAGATAAAAGGACTCTGTAATCACCTGTAAATTAATACTTTATGGGTATTTATTGGAGAGCTCTGGGTGTCAGGGGTGCACAGACCCAGATCTGACCCGCCATGGCTTTGGGATGAACACGTTTTCATACCCTCATCATTCTATAATTACATATTAATTATTAATCTTACATTGTTCTGTTGTACACATTGATTTGATCCGAGCTCGGTTTCTCGTGATCCCCCTCAAACCCCTGACGCAGTTCCTCATGACTCTTTAAACACTAATTACATCTAATCACATCTCACAGTTATCTCATTTCTCAGACACTGATTTCACAGGTGCAGCTTCGCGTGACCCAGCAAAGGTCTGACATTCCCCAGGGCCCACCTTTAACATTTTCCCAGGGCCTGCTAGGCCTGACTTTCCTTCCAGCTCCCCGAATTTTGTGATTTTAAAATCTTTTAGTGCCCCTGAGAGGGAGCAGGGCCCGGGCAGGGTGAGCTCGAGCCTTGCCCATGGCTGCTGTCCTGGGGCCAGGGGAGCCACAGGGATTCACACCCACACCCTGAGCCCTGCTTGGAGCTGGAAACTCCACAACAGAGTGCCCAGGTGAGCCCAGGTGTGCCCAGGTGTGCCCGGGTGATGTATGGAATATACTGAACTCCACAACAGAGTCCAGGTGTGCCCGGGTATGCCCAGGTGTGTCCAGATGTGCCCGGGTGTACCCAGGTGTGCCCAGGTGAGCCCAGGTGTGCCCAGGTATGCCCAGATGAGCCCAGGTGTGCCCAGGTGAGCCCAGGTGAGCCCAGGTGTGCCCAGATGAGCCCAGGTGTGCCCAGGTGTGCCCGGGTATGCCCAGGTGAGCCCAGGTGTGCCCAGGTATGCCCAGGTGTGTCCAGATGAGCCCAGGTGAGCCCAGGTGAGCCCAGATGTGCCCAGGTGTATCCCAGGTGAGCCCAGGTGTGCCCGGGTGTGCCCGGGTGAGCCCAGGTGAGCCCAGGTGAGCCCAGATGTGCCCAGGTGAGCCCAGGTGTATCCCAGGTGAGCCCAGATGAGCCCAGGTGAGCCCAGGTGTGCCCAGGTATGCCCAGGTGAGCCCAGCTGTGCCCAGGTGAGCCCAGGTGTGCCCGGGTGAGCCCAGGTGTGCCCAGGTGTGCCCGGGTGAGCCCAGCTGTGCCCAGGTGAGCCCAGGTGAGCCCAGGTGTGCCCAGGTGAGCCCAGTGTGCCCAGGTGAGCCCAGGTGTGCCCAGGTGTGCCCAGGTGAGCCCAGATGTGCCCAGGTGAGCCCAGGTGAGCCCAGGTGTGCCCAGGTGAGCCCAGTGTGCCCAGGTGAGCCCAGGTGTGCCCAGGTGTGCCCGGGTGTACCCAGGTGAGCCCAGATGTGCCCAGGTATGCCCGGGTATGCCCAGGTGTGTCCAGATGTGCCCGGGTGTACCCAGGTGTGCCCGGGTGTGCCCAGATGAGCCCAGATGAGCCCAGGTAAGCCCAGGTATGCCCAGGTGAGCCCAGGTGTGCCCAGATGAGCCCAGGTAAGCCCAGGTATGCCCAGGTGAGCCCAGGTGTGCCCAGATGAGCCCAGGTGTGCCCAGGTGAGCCCAGATGTGCCCAAGTGTATCCCAGGTGTGCCCAGGTGAGCCCAGATGAGCCCAGGTGAGCCCAGGTGAGCCCAGGTGTGCCCAGGTGTGCCCAGGTGAGCCGCAGCCCCTGCCTTGTCCCTGGCACAGGGCAGTGACCCTTGCGCTGGCCCTGCTGAGGCACCTCCAGCCCCGGGACAGGTCTGTGCCGCTGCCTCGTGAGGAGAAGGGGCCTGAGGGGCTGGAGCAGCTCCCGAGGCAGGAGCGGGGCTGGGAAGGCCGGGGGGCTGAGGGGGCTGAGCTGGGGCGCTCAGCCTGCAGAAAAGGAGGCTTGGGCTGGGTGTGAAAAACGGCAATCGCTCGTTTCTAAAGTTTTGAAAGTTTAACAGTAATAAAATGGTTATAAAGGTAGTAATGCAATTAGAGTGATAATAATTTGTACAGTTTGAATTAGGACAATAGAGACAAAGAGTTACGGATGTCCGGGTACCTTTTCTGAGCAACACGAGCCCAAAAAAGGACCCAGACCCGTTAACAGAGGATGAACCCTTAAAAGCAAAAGCCTGTTGCACATTCATACATTTTATACATGATGCATAAATTCCATTCAAACACAGGATTCTGTCTGGTCAGTGTTGTGAAAAACGCCAATCGCTTGTTTTTAAAATTTTAATAATAGTAATGAAATGGTTATAAAAATATCGATATAATTAGAGTAATAAAAATTTGGACAATTGGGATGAGGACAATATGAGACAATAAAAAAAAAGAGTTATGGACGGTGTGGGCCTCTTTCTGGGCAAAAATAAGGGTCAGCGTTAGGGTACGGGTTAGGGTTAGGGTCCAAAAAAGGCCCCACATTAACAGAGGATTAATCCTTAAAAGCAATAACCTGTTGCATATTCATACGCCTCATCCATGATGCATAAATTCCATTCAAGCACAGGATTCTGTCTGGGCAGTGTCAGCTTCTTCCTTTGAATCCTGACAGCGCCTTTGAGGCAGGAAGAAGTTCATTTCTCCTGATAGTGGAGCAATAAATTCTCTTTCTCTGAAAGATTGAGGTGTCCTGTGGCTGCTATCTGGTGCGAGTCCTTTCTTTAAAAAAAGTATCCTACATAGCATAGTTTGTATTTTAACATTTTTTATGACCTAGAACTGTATTTAACACACTACTTAAGAGAATTAACACAGCATTGCTTTCTAACCCAACACATATAATATTCATTTGAATATTTGCCAAAAGCCAATCACAAAATATGCATTTTTCACAGTGGGGAAGGAGAGACCTCCTCACCCCAGAACCCCTGACAGGAGGGCACAGCCGGGGCGTGGGCTCTGCTCCAGGCAACAGGGACAGGAACGAGGGAACGGGCTCAGGCTGTGCCAGGGGAGGCTTGGGAGGGATTTTGGGAAAATTCCTTCCTGGAAAGGGCTGAGTCCCCATTCCTGGAGGGATTTAACAGCCCTGTGGATGTGGCACGTGGGGACGGGGTCAGGGGTGGCTGGGGCAGTGCTGGGGACAGCTTGGCTCGGTGGGCTCAGGGGATTTTCCAGCCCAAACCATTCCATGGCTGTCGTGCCCTGGAGCTGGCTGCATTTCCTTTGCTGTGGCAGTGTTCCTCACTCGGAGCTCACCAAATGTGGAATTCTTCTTCGCTTGGGGTCACCAAAAAGAAAAGTGGAATTCTTCTTCACTCAGGGCCACCAAATGTGGAATTCTTCCTCACTCGGAGCTCACCAAATGTGGAATTCTTCTTCGCTTGGGGTCACCAAAAAGAAAAGTGGAATTCTTCTTCACTCGGGGTCACCAAATGTGGAATTTTCCTTCACTCCTGGTCACAAAATGTGGAATTCTTCTTCACTTGGGGCTCACCAAATGTGGAATTCTTCCTCTCTCGGAGCTTACCAAGTGTGGAATTTTCCCTCACTCAGGGTCACCAAGTGGGGAATTCTTCACTGGGGCTTACCAAATGTGGAATTCTTCACTCCCAGTCACAAAATGTGGAATTCTTCTTGGCTCGGGGGTCATCAAATGTGGAATTTTCCTTCACTCGGGGTCACCAAATGTGGTGGTGTTCACAGGGGTCCAAGGATGAGGGAAGAGATGAGAATCCTGACTCCATGTTCCAGAAGGCTGATTTATTATTTTATGATATATAATTTATTAAGAGAAAGTGATATATTAAAACTATACTAAAGAATAGAGAAAAGGATTTCATCACAAGGCTTGAAAGGAATAGAAAGGAATGAAAATAAAATCTTGTGACTGACCAGGGACTGAGCCAGCTGGGCTGCGATTGGCCATTAATTAGAAACAACCACAGGAGACCAATCCCAGATGCACCTGTTGCATCCCACAGCAGCAGATAACCATTGGTTACATTTTGTTCCTGAGGCCTCTCAGCTTCTCAGGAGGAAAAATCCTGAGGAAAGGATTTTTCATAAAAGATGTGACAGCCCCCAGCACAGTGGGACTGAAATAAATAGGGCAGGAGATCTTTCTCCTTCTAACGCCTTTATTAAAAATCAGCTCGGGTGGGGAGAACCGACGGGTCACACACACACGGCGCCGCTGCTCCCGGGAGCGGCACAGAGGAGGAGGAAAAGCGCAGCTGAGTCTGCTGATCCGCGGGCAGAGCTGGGGTTTCCATCCTCACGAGAGCACCAGGAGATTCCTGGTTTCTGAGTTTGACATTCGAGGTCTTCCTTCTAGCCGACATCTGTTAGGTCGGGGTGAGGGGTAAAAAGGGTCTTAGCGGACACTGGGTTCTGTTCCTCGCCTCTAGACAGCACTTCAGGCTCCTAAATCCGTGGCGGCTCGTTGTTTTAGGGGTTTTTCCTGCTAGATTTGGTGAGGGGTTTCCTCATTTGCACCCCAATGTCGCCTCCCCCTCACAGTCCCGGGTGCCAAAGGGGGATTTCCAACCATCGAGAACAGGTAATTAAAGGAAAACCGTTAGCAGCACGGGATTACAACATGAAATTATTAACAGCAAGCAGTTAGAACTCCAACTTGGCAGCAATTGGCTTAACTTGTGAACTCTGCGACCTTTAAAAAATGGACAGCTTCTCTACTCATAACAGGACCATCGCTCCGGGAGCAGCAGGAGCCCCCAGCCCCAGCCCAGCACGGTGGGACCAGCACTCCAGGAGCAGCAGGAACCCCCGGCACGGTGATCCTACCACTCCAGGAGAACCAGGAGCCCCTGGCACGGTGGTCCCAGCACTCCGGGAGGAACAGGAGCCCCTGGCGTGGTGGGATCATTGCTCCAGGAGAGTCAGGAGCCCCTGGCACGGTTCTCCCGGCACTCCAGAAGCAGCAGGAACCCCTGGTGTGGTGGTCCCAGCACTCCGGGAGAATCAGGAGCCCCCAGCCCGGTGCTCCCGGCACTCCAGGAGCAGCAGAGCAGGAGCCCCCAGCCCAGCACGGTGGTCCCACCACTCCGGGAGAATCAGGAGCCCCTGGCACGGTGGGATCATCGCTCCGGGAGCAGCAGGAGCCCCCAGCCCGGTGCTCCCGGCTCTCCAGGAGCAGCAGAGCCGGAGCCCCCAGCGCTTTCCCCGAGCCGGCTCCGCGGGGCCGGGAGGAGCCGGGCCCGGGGGAATCTCCCCTTCCTCCCTTCCCCTCTCGCCGCCCGGGGGCCCCTCTCGGTTCGGATCTATTTTTATCCGCGTTTGACGGACGGGGCCGGGCTGCGGGGCTGTCATGTGCTGCTCCTGCTGCTGCTCAGCCCGCTCTGCGCCCAGGCGGTGCCAAGGTTTCGGCGCCAAAGCGGCTCCGTGGGTCTGGCAAGCGTCCTGCTGCCGCTGTCTGTCTGTCCGAGCACGTCAGTCCGGGCGCTCCGAGGGTTCGGTTTGTGCGGCTGAGCTCCGCCGGGCTGTGCCTGCCCTGCCCGCAGCTCCTCACCGGCAGCATCACCTGGAGTCCGCAGGTGCCGCCAGGTGAACCCCGAGCCTCCTCCAGCCAGGTCTCAGAAGCTTTTTGACATCTATTTCTCACCCGAGATAGCTCAGCTACCTTTGGAGGCATAAAATCAGCAGGATTTTTGGAGGTGTAAAATCAGCAGGATTTTTGGAGGTATAAAATCAGCAGGATTTTTGGAGGTATAAAATCAGCCGGATGGCGTCTGTGGCAGTGCTGGAAACAAAAAGGTTTTAATAAAAGGCAAAATAACAAACAGAAAAACCGAGCCAGGTGCAAGAGTGTCACAGACGTCTCTTATGAAAAATCCTTTCCTCAGGATTTTTCCTCCTGAGAAGCTGAGAGGCCTCAGGAACAAAATGAAAACATTGATTATCTGCTGCTGTGGAATGCAACAGGCGCATCTGTGATTGGTCTCCTGTGGTTGTTTCTAATTAATGGCCAATCATAGTCCAGTTGTTATCACAAGCCTTTCTTATCATTCTTTCTTTTCCTATTCTTAGCTACCATTCTGATGAAATCCTTTCTTCTATTCTTTTAGTATAGTTTTGATATAACATATATCATAAAATAATAAATCAGCCTTCTGAAACATGGAGTCAGATCCTCGTCTCTTCCCTCATCCTCAGACCCCTGTGAGCACCGCCACACAAGAGGTCCTTGCCCCGGGTAAAACACCTCACAACAGCAATGAGTTTCTTGGTTCTCTTCTTTTTCCAGTAAATTGCCCAGGCGGGACTTTTTGGCTCCTGTGCAATTGGCCGTCCTTGAGTTTGAGGTGAAGTCCCCCAGGCCTATGAGATGCCTTTTCACCTAATAGAGAGAAGCTTCTGGGTTTATTTCCTTTTTAAGGGGACAAAAGAGATGCCTTTTTCACCTGATCGAGCAGAGAAACTTCTGGACTTCTGTCCTTTTTAAGGGGACAAAGGACAGTTCTGTCACTCCATCCACAAGGGGCACATTCCTGTAAGCAGGTGACTCAGGTGTGCGATTTGGGGGTGCAGGTCAGCGGGAACCCAACACCGGGATCAGACCTGTGAAAAACACCAATCACTTGTTTTTAGAATTTTAAAAGTTTAATAGTAATAAAACGGTTATTAAAATAGTCATATATATGAGAAATAATAATTTGGACAATTTGGATTACGACAATATGAGACAATAAAAACAAAGAGTTACAGACATTTCAGGTGCCTCTTTCTGGGCAAAATAAGCCCGAAAAAGGACCCACATTAACAGAGGATTAACCCTTAAAAGCAACAGCCTGTTGCATAGTCATACACCTCATCCGTGATGCATAAATTCCATTCAAACACAGGATTCTGTCTGGGCAGTGTCAGCTTCTTCCTCTGAATCCTGACAGCTCTTCAGGCCTGAGCAAGGTGGGGAAAAGTTCATTTCTTCTGATAATGGAGCAATAAATTCTCTTTCTCTGAAAGATTCAGGTGTCCTGTGGCTGCTATCTGGTGTGAGTCCTTTCTTCAAAAAAGTATCTTCCATACCTAGTTTTTATTTTAGCAGTTTTGTTATAACCTAAAACTCTCTCTAACACACTACTTAAGAGAATTAACACAGCATAACTTTCTAACACAACACATACAATGTTGATTTTAACATTTGTGAAAAGCCAATCACGAAATACGCATTTTTCACCAAGGCGTCCTGGCAGAGCGGCAGGGCCCTTTCCCGGAGCCGCTCCCTCGGCCGGTGCGCTGAGCTCGTCCCGCGGGGCCGGGCAGGGGCTGCAGCGCTCGGAGCGGCTCCGTCTGTCCGTGCAGCGCCGCCCGGGCTGTGCCGGGCAGGAAACGCGTCCGCAGCTCCTCCCGGAGCGCCGCCAGCCGCGGGACCGCAGCCAGGTGTGCCGGGGGTGAGGCGGGCCGGGGCCGCGGGATGGGGACAGCGGCTTGCGGAAAACGAGCGCTTTATCGTTGGCTTTTCGCAAATATTCAAATTAATGTTGTATGTGCTATGTTAGAAAATAACGCTCTATTAATCCTCTTAAGTAGTGTGTTAAATATAGTTTTAGGTTATAACAAAATGTTAAAATGGAAACTATGCTGTGTAAGGTACTTTTTAAAGAAAGGACTCGCACTGAGATAGCAGCCACAGGACACCCGAATCTTTCAGAGAAAGAGAATTTATTGCTCCATTATCAGAAGAAATGAACTTCTTCCCACTTCGCTCAGGCCTGAAGAGCTGTCAGGATTCAGAGGAAGAAGCTGACACTGCCCAGACAGAATCCTGTGTTTGAATGGAATTTATGCATCATGGATGAGGGGTATGAATATGCAACAGGCTGTTGCTTTTAAGGGTTAATCCTCTGTTAACGTGGGTCCTTTTTCGGGCTTATTTTGCCCAGAAAGAGGTACCCGGGATGTCCATAACTCTTTGTTTTTATTGTCTCATATTGTCCTAAATCCTAATTGTCCAAATTATTATTACTCTAATTATATAGATATTTTTATAGCCATTTTATTACTATTAAACCTTTAAAATTTTAAATACAAGTGATTGGCGTTTTTCACAGGCTGGAGGTGGCTGAGAACGAGGTGGCCAAAATCATCTCAGGGGGACGGACAGAGCACGGACAGGGCACGGACAGGGCATGGACAGGACATGGACAGGCACAGACAGAGCACGGACAGAGAACGGACAGGGCATGGACAGAGCACGGACAAAGTACGGACAGAGAACGGACAGGGCACGGACAGGGCATGGACAGAGCACGGACAGGGCACGGACAGGGCACGGACAGGGCACGGACAGGCACGGACAGGGCACGGACAGGGCATGGACAGAGCACGGACAGGGCACGGACAGAGCATGGACAGGGCACGGACAGAGCACGGACAGGGCACGGACAGGGCATGGACAGGCCACCACTGAGGGACACCAGGGGACCACCAGCACAGGACAGGCCACCATGGCTGAGGGACACTACAGGACCATCACCACAGGCTGAGGGACCCCGGGGAGCACCAGCACAGGACAGCTGGTTGGGTTCTGGAGCAGAGGAATTGGATTTTGGAGCAGACTGGCTGGGTTTTGGGCACAGCTGGTTTGAATTTGGGGCAGGCTGGCTGGATTTTGGAGACAGCTGATTTGAGTTTTGGAACAGAGGGACTGGATTTTGGAGCAGACTGGCTGGTTTTTGGGCACAGCTGTTGGATATTGGAACAGGCTGTCTGGATTTTGGAGCAGATTGGCTGGGTTTTGGGCACAGCTGTTGGAACTTGCGGCAGGCTGGCTGGATTTTGGGGCAGGCTGGCTGGATTTTGGGGAAGGCTGTCTGGATTTTGGAGCAGGCTGTCTGGATTTCGGAGCAGATTGGATGGGTTTTGGGCACAGCTGTTGGAATTTGGAGCAGAATGCCTGCATTTTGTGTGCAGCTGTTGGACTGTGCCCGTTGCCTGTGACTGTCACGCACAAAGGACGCCTGGTTTGTGTCAGCCCCTGCTGCCACCCCTGGCCCTCTGCAGCTCCTGGGAGCATTCCCTGGGAACGTTCCCTGGGAGCATTCCCTGCGGAGCATTCCCTGAGGAGCATTCCGTGTGCTCCACAGGGCCCTGATGGATGGGATGGGATGGGATGGGATGGGATGGGATGGGATGGGATGGGACGGGGATGGGGTGGGATGCGATGGGATCCATGGGATCCATGGGATACATGGGATCCATGGGATGGGATCCATGGGATGGGATTGGGTGGGATCCATGGGATGGGATGGGATGGGGGATGGGATGGGATGTGATGGGATGGGATGGGATAGGGATGGGGATAGGGATGGGATGGGATGGGATGGGATGGGATGGGATGGGATGGGATGGGATGGGATGGGATGGGATGGGGATGGGATGGGATGGGATGGGATGGGATGGGATGGGATGGGATGGGATGGGATGGGATGGGATGGGGTGGAATGGGATGGGATGGGATGGGATCCCTGGGATGGGATGGGATGGGATGGGATGGGATGGGATAGGGATGGGATGGGATGGGATGGGATGGGGTGGGATCGGGATGGGATGGGATGGGATGGGATGGGATAATGGGATGGGATGGGGTGGGATGGGATACATGGGATGGGATGGGATGGGATGGGATGGGATGGGATGGGATGGGATTTGATGGGATGGGATGGGGATAGGGATGGGATAGGGATGGGATGGGATGGGATAGGGATGGGATGGGATGGGATGGGGTGGGATGGGATGGGATGGGATGGGATCCCTGGGATGGGATGGGATGGGATGTGATGGGATGGGATGGGATGGGATGGGATGGGGTGGGATGGGATGGGATGGGATGGGATAATGGGATGGGGTGGGATGGGATACATGGGATACATGGGATACATGGGATGGGATCCATGAGCTGGGATGGGATCCATGGTCTGGGATGGGATCCATGGGACGGGATTGGATGGGATCCATGGGGTGGGATAGGGTAATGGGATTGGATGGGATGATGGGATGGGATCCATGGGACGGGATTGGATGGGATCCATGGGATGGGATAGGGTAATGGGATTGGATGGGATGATGGGATGGGATAATGGGACTGGATGGGCAGCTCTGGGGAGGTGAGGAGGGGACAATCCCTGCCACCCTTTTGTCAGAACCTCTCCCACCATGGAGGATGAGCAGGACGGACACTGGGCCCCCAGCCTGAGGACTCCGGGCTGCAGGAGCCTCTCCTGGCTGTCACACAGGGGGAGTCTGGGCTCTCACATCCCAGGAATTCCTGTCCCAACCACCTTTAACGCCTTCCTGAGCTCTGATTAAGAGGAAGACGTGGAACCAGTTCAGCGGAAAACTGGACAAAGGTTCCTCATAACCTGGCCTGGTTTTTTCCTTTTTCTCTTCCAGGTCAAACTTTTCCTGGAGAGAGGTGTAGGAGACAGAGCTGGGGGCAGCTGTGACCTCTGGAGCTGGGGAAAGGTGCTGGAGACCCCAGGGCACCGCTGCTGAGCCCTCTCTTTGTGCTGCTGGGACAAACCAGGACAATTGGGACAAACCAGGACAATTTGGGACAAACCAGGACAATTTGGGACAACCGGATCCCAGCAGCAGCAAAGCCAAAAAGGGAACTTTTGTTCCCCTGGCTGGAAGGGGAGCTGGGAGGGAGCACGTGGGCTCTCAGAGGCACATGAATTGAATATTTTATCAACAGCTCTGTCAATAAATAGCAGGGGAGCCGAGGGCTGGCCCCGGTGACATTGAGGCTGCAGGAAGTCGCGGCACCATCAGGGGCAGCCCGAATGCGCAGTCATGCCCTCAGCTGGGCCAGTACCAGCTGTGGGCTTCTCCAGGGCTGCACTGAAGGCACCTGAGACAATAATTCATGTTCACACTCAGGTGTTTATTATTTCTAATCAGTAAAGCAGTCTCACTGCTGTGGGTTGGGCAGCTTTTCATTAGAAGGCACAAAATGGCCAACAATCTCTTGGTACAAGGTCTTGTAAGGCTAAACCATCCAATTAAGATCTGACACCTGGATTATTTTCCCTTTTAACCCAGTAACTGATCCCAAAGAGCCCCCAATGGAGACTTTCCTGCCCAATTATGAAATGCCACCCAAGCCCATGGAGAAGAAGGAGGAAGCAGCGTGGAGAAGAAACCCAGGATGACGCCCTGTGCCCTCCATCTTGCTTCCATCCACAACACACTAAAAACCCCAAAACCTCAATTTCTCACCCAGTGATACACCTACACTGCTCTCTATAATCTATATTCTCTACAATTAAATATTTATACTCTATAAATAATAATCTATACTCTAATAAATAAAACTTATAAATAATAATCTATACTACATAAATATATATAATATACTCTAAACTAATTTTAACCTATACACTATACTCTATTCACCTAATTATTACTTATAACTAGTTTAAAAATATCTATCTATAACTATTAATTAATAATACTATTCTCTATAATCTAAATATTTATACTCTATAAATAATAATCTATACTCTCTATAACCTAAATATTTAAACTCTATAAATAACAATCTATATTCTCTATAATCTAAATATTTAAACTCTATAAATGATAATCTATACTCTCTATAATCTAAATATTTCACATTTTTGTGGATTCTAGTCTATCTTGAAGTCCAGGAAACTTTCTCCAGCCGTGCCGGGGGTGCCAGGCAGGGCTCTGGATGCCCCAGCCGTGCCAGGCAGGGCTCTGTGTGCCCCAGCCGTGCCAGGGGGTGCCAGGCAGGGCTCTGTGTGCCCCAGCCATGCCCGAGGGTGCCAGGCAGGGCTCTGTGTGCCAGCCATTCTGTGTGCCCCAGCCGTGCCAGGGTGTGTGAGGCAGGGCTCTGTGTGCCCCAGCCGTGCCAGGGGGTGCCAGGCAGGGCTCTGTGTGCCCCAGCCATGCCCGAGGGTGCCAGGCAGGGCTCTGTGTGCCCCAGCCATTCTGTGTGCCCCAGCCGTGCCAGGGTGTGTGAGGCAGGGCTCTGTGTGCCCCAGCCGTGCCAGGGGGTGCGAGGCAGGGCTCTGTGTGCCCCAGCCGTGCCAGGCAGGGCTCTGGGTGCCCCAGCCGTGCGGCAGGGGCAGAGCCGAGGCAGGAGCAGAGCAGGAGCAGCTGCGGCAGGACAGATGTGCAGGGAGATAAAACGGCCCAGGGTGGCCTTATCAGGGACCAACGGGGCCAGGGCAGGATCTGCTCGGGCCGATGGAGGGGTTGGCACGCAAGAAAGCGGGCTGGGAACGCTGGGGGCTGCTGGAAAAGGAGGGCAGGGATGGTCTGGGAGCGTCCTGGTGGCTCTGGAAGTGTCTTGGTGGCTCTGGGAGTGCCCTGCCGGCCCCAGGAGTGTTGCCTTATATATTAGAACAGTGCACGGCAACAGTCCTATTATCATTAAGCTACAAGGATCCCATAACTTCTAAGCTTCATCCCTTCTTAATGCTTCTCATGGAGCAGCTTCTCGTGGAGCAGCTCCTCTGGATCCTTGCAGGAGCCATCTGACTCCTCTACTTGCTACACCCTTTTATGGCACTTGTTCTCATTAGTTACAGGTGTTCTTAATCTCTAGTAATTAATCCCAGCTGCAACTCATGGAGGGGTAAGATTACATTCTACTGCCCCCCTACACAGGAGTGCCCTGCTGGCCCCAGGAGTGCCCTGGCAGCCCCAAGAGTGCCCTGCCGGCCCCTTGGCTGTGCCGGGGTGGGTTGGGGGCTCCAGAGGGGCTGTGGGCAGGGCTGGCACCATGCCCCACGCTCGCTGCAGAGATGTGTAGCCCCCGTGGGTGCCTGGAGAGGGACCTTCCACCAGAGCATGTGGTGACAGGGGACACGGTGGGAGAGTTTTGTGCCCAAAGAGTGGATTTAGATCGGGTGTCAGACAGAGCCCTGGCAGGGTGGGCAGGGTGCCCAGAGCAGCTGGGGCTGCCCCTGGATCCCTGGCAGTGCCCAAGGCCAGGCTGGACACTGGGGCTGGAGCACGCTGAGATAGAGGAAGGTGTCCCTGCCATGGCAGGGGGTGGAACAGGAGGAGTTTCATGTCCCTTCCCACCAAACCCTTCCATGGATCCGTGACTCTCTGGTCATCCTGCAGGGAGAGCCGCTGTGGGCGCTCCCTCTGCTGTCCCACCGTGCCCACGGGCACATTTTGGGATTTGCTGCTTTCCTGTTCCTCTTCCAGCAGCTCAGGTCCCATCCTGGAGCTTTTCCTGTCACCCCAGTCCTGTCCCACCGAGCCACGGCGTCTCCCGGTGCCGTGGGACATTCCCGCAGGGATGGGGTCCCTTCGGTGCCACATTCCCACATGGATGGGGTCAGGGCTGGGGTCAGTGCCACATTCCCGCAGGGATGGGGTCAGGGATGGGGTCGGTGCCACATTCCCGCAGGGATGAGGTCCGTGCCCGACATTCCCACAGGGATGGGGTCGGGATGGGGTCGGTGCCGCTCCACCCCCCCGGGATGGGGACGAGGTGCCACATTCGCAAAGGTATCGGGCTCGGGGCTCACAATCCCTCCGGTTGTCCTTCAGCCTCGGCGCTAAACCACATTGCTGCAGCGCTGGGGTCAGGGATGGGGTCTCGGTGCCGCTTTTTTCCACAGGGACGAGGTCCCTGCCGGAGCGCAGCGAGTGCCCCGGGAGCGTTCCGGAGCCGCTCCAGCCCGGGCCGGCCGCAGTGGCACCGAGCCCCTACCTATCGCAAATGTATTCAGCTCTCGGCTCTCAAAACCTCCTGTTCTCCTTCAGCTCTCGGCTCTCAAAACCTCCTGTTTGCTTTCAGCTCTCGGCTCACACAACCTCCTGTGTTCTACCCGACTTTTTGGGGAAATGCAGCGCCACCCTCGGGGGAGCGACAGAGGGGGTGCCAGTGCCCATCAGAGCCCTGACACGGGGCCTCGGGCCGTCACCGCCTGTGGCACCGACATGGGGGATCGTAGTGCCACCCCTGGCACCCTCACAGGGGGGAGCGTGCCACCCGGCCCTCGCAGCCCGGGGCTGCAGTAGCACTGTCTGGTCACCGACATGGGGACTGCGCTGTCACCGTCTGGGTCACCGACATGGGGACCGTAGTGCCACCCTCGGGGCAGGGACACGGGGGTGCAGTGCCACCCTCAGAGCAGTGACACGGGGGCTGCAGCGTCACGGTCTGGACCACACACGGGGGCCGTAGTGCCACCCTCAGGGCAGTGACACAGGGACTGCAGTGCCACCCTCGGGGCAGTGACACGGGGCTGCAGTGTCACTGTGCCACCCTCGGGGCAGTAACATAGGGGCTGCAATGTCACCGTCTGTGCCACCCTTGGGGCGGTGATACGGGGGCTGCAGTGCCACCCTCAGAGCAGTGACACGGGGGCTGCAGTGACACCATCAGTGTCACCCTTGGAGTGGTGACACAGGGGCTGCAGTGTCACAGTCTGTGCCACCCTCAGAGCAGTGACACGGCGGCTGCAGTGCCGCTGCCACCCTTGCAGTGGTGACACGGGAACCATAGTGCCACCCTCAGGGCAGCGACACGGGGGCTGCAGTGCCACCCTTGGGCAGGGACACGGGGGCTGCAGAGCCAACCCTCAGAGCAGTGACACGGGGGCTGCAGTGACACCATCTGTGTCACCCTTGGAGTGGTGACACAGGGGCTGCAGTGTCACAGTCTGTGCCACCCTCAGGGCAGTGACACGCGGGGGACCGCAGTGACTGCCACCCTCCGGGCAGTGACACAGGGGCCAGTGCCACCCTCAGGGCAGCGACACGGGGGCTGCAGTGCCACCCTTTGGGCAGGGACACGGGGGCTGCAGAGCCAACCTCAGAGCAGTGCCACAGGGACTGCAGTGTCACCCTACATTGTGACACAGTGCCACCCTCGGGGCAGTGACATGGGGACCGCAGTGCCACCCTCGGGGCAGTGACACAGGGGCCGCAGTGCCACCCTCGGGGCAGTGACATGGGGGCTGCAGTGCCACCCTTGGAGCAGTGACACGGGGGCTGCAGTGCCACCCTCGGGGCAGTGACATGGGGACCGCAGTGCCACCCTCGGGGCAGTGACACAGGGGCTGCAGTGCCACCCTCGGGGCAGTGACACGGGGACGGTGCTGCAGTGACACGGGGCTGCCGCGCCACCCTCGGGGCACTGACACTGGGAAAGCTGCACCTCCGGGCAGTGAACAGGGGCTGCAGTCACATCCATGGGTGAGACAGCGGGGTTTAGTCCCAAGGCCCCGGACACCAGCACATCTCGGACAGCTCGGGCAAAAGAAATCTCATCACATCCAGGGGTGAGACAGCAGGAGTTTATCCGAGCCCCACATCAGCACATCCCACATGAGCACAGCCAGGTGAGACAGCAGGTGTTTATCCGAGCCCCAGCAAGCCCCACACAGGGTTTGTCACCGCGGGGACACACGGAGGGACCCGAGGAGCAAAGTCCCACGGGTGCCAGGACCCCGCTGTGCCGGGATCACAGTCAGTGGTGGGACACACGGAGGGACCCGAGCTGTGCCGGGGCCGGGTCAGTGGTGGGACACACGGAGGGACCCGAGCTGTGCCGGGGCCGGGTCAGTGGTGCCGGGGGCGGCTCTGCTGCAGCCGGGGCCCCGTGGTGATGGTGGTGGTGACGGTGATCCTGTTCACCGTGAGCCCTCCCGAGGGGTAGGTGTCGAGACACGCCTCCCGCCTGTACTCGGAGACCTGCTTGGAGGAGAGCAGCTCCCACACGGACACGCGGCGCTCCTGGGATGGGTCACAGGTGATGTAGGAGCCCTCGGAGCGCAGCAGGTCCATGGTGTGCGCAGGGAGGGACCTGAGGTGCTGCTCCAGGCCCTCGCTGGCCAGGCTGCTGGTGGTGCTGAGCAGCTCCTGGATGGGGAGGGTCCCCCCACGGTACAGCTCCAGCAGCTCCTGACGCTTCTCCTCGGGGATGTGCTGGGAGAAGAGCAGGTCCCACAGGGACACCTGCCTGCCCTGGAACTCCCCCACTGCCACCTCAGCTCTGGTGGCCTTCAGGGTCTCCTCCCAAGCCCCATCCCCATCCAGGGGGGTGGGTTCAGCCTCTGTGGCCACCGGCTCTGCCCTGGGACCACCCACAGGTGCTGCTCTCTCTGCTGCTGCCATCCTGGTGACAATGGTGGTGACAACAGTCCTCACCTGCTCCAGGCTCAGCTCTCCTGCCTCGTAGAGCTCCAGCAGCTCCTTCCTGTTCTCCTCGGGGATGTAGCGGGAGTGCAGCAGGTCCCACAGCGAGACCTCGTGGCCCCGGAACTCTGCAGCCTCCACGTGGACCATTGTGGTTTTTAGGGTTGTTTTCCAGGGCTCCTCTTTGGGATGGTGGTCACTTTCCCCTTCTGCTGCTGTCACAGGGTCCTTGTTAGAACTCTTCACTGAAATTTGGAATTTCCTGCCTGCGGATTCTTTTTTCTTGATGAGAGTGGTGACAACAAGGATTAACTGCTCCAAGGGCAGGGTTCCCCCACGGTACAGCTCCAGAAGCTCCTGACGCTTCTCCTCGGGGATGTAATCGGAGAAGAGCAGGTCCCACAGGGAGGTCTGTCCACCCTGGAACTCCCCCACTGCCACCTCAGCTCTGGTGGCCTTCAGGGTCTCCTCCCAAGCCCTGTCTCCATGTAGGGGGGTGGGTTCAGCCTCTGTGGCCACTGGCTCTGCCCTGGGACCACCCACAGGTGCTGCTCTCTCTGCTGCTGCCATCCTGGTGACAATGGTGGTGACAACGGTCCTCACCTGCTCCAGGCTCAGCTCTCCTGCCTCGTAGAGCTCCAGCAGCTCCTTCCTGTTCTCCTCGGGGATGTAGCGGGAGTGCAGCAGGTCCCACAGCGAGACCTCGTGGCCCCGGAACTCCTCAGCCTCCACGTGGACCATTGTGGTTTTTAGGGTTGTTTTCCAGGGCTCCTCTTTGGGGGGTTTGTCATCACCCTCCTCTCCTGCTGCTGTCACGGGATCCCTGTTGGAACTCTTCACTGTAATGTGCAATTTCCTGCCTGCAGATTCTTTTTTCCTAATCAGAGTGCTGACAACAGTTGTCATCTGCTCCAGAGTTAATAACCTTTCATGGTACAGCTCCAGCAGCTCCTCCCTCTTCTCCTCGGGGATGTAATCGGAGAAGATCAGGTCCCACAGGGACACCTGCTGTCCCTGCAGCTCTCCAGCGGGCACACTGATGGTGGTGGACCTCAGGGCCTCATCCAGGCGTGCTGAACAATCCTCCCCATCCTCTCCATCCTCCCCAGCCGCTGGCACTGCCCTGTGTGTGCCCCTGGCCTTCGCCACCCGCGCGGTGTTCGCGGCCTCGGTCCGGTTCACCATGGTGGTGACCACGGCGCCCACCTGCTCCGTGCTCAGTATCCCTGCCCTGTACAGCTCCAGCAGCTCCTGCCGCTTGTCCTGAGGGACGTATCTGGAGAAGAGCAGGTCCAGCACAGACACGTTTTGCCCCCGGAACTCCCCAGCAGTGACACGGACCGTCATGGACTTGAGGGACTTCCTCAGCTGCTGCTCCTGGGCCTGTGTGTCCTGAGCTGGGGGTGACGCCCTCACCTCGTTGTTGGGCTTGGCTGTGGATGAGCCCAGAGCCCCGTTGTCCCTTTCTGCCCCCATGATGGTGGCGGTGAGGACGTCGATCATCTCTGCAATGCTCACTGTCCCCGCCTTGTATCTCCTCAGCAGCTCCTCTCTCTGGTGCTCGGGGACGTAGCGGGAGAAGAGGAGCTCCCAGACGGTGACACTCTGGCCCTGGAAGAGCCCCACGGCCAGCGTGGTGCGGGCGGCCTGCAGGGCTCTGCGGGCATCCTCGCTCAGCTGGTAGAGCACGGAGCCCTTGTCCATCAGCTGCAGCATCAGCAGCCCCGTGTCCGGGTCGGGCACGCAGCGGCGCAGCAGCTGCAGGTAGGTCAGGTTCTCGTGCGTGTTGGGGTCGAAGCAAGTCCTCGTTTGATTCTCGGGGTCGGACAGGACCTGGCTCATCTCCTGGTCGAAGTAGCCACGCTTGTAGGCCACCTCCACGGGCAGGCGGTGGCTGTGCACGGGGTCGATGATGCCGCCGGTGGCGATCTGGGCCTGCAGCAGGCGGATGCCGTGCTCCCTGAGGATCAGCCCCTTCTGCATGGCCTGGAACAGGGAGATCCTGCGGCCCGTGTAGGGCTCCGTGTAGCCGGTCACAGCTCCCTCGGCCGACAGCAGCTTCTCGTAGAAGTCATGGCCCACGAGCCCCCGAGCCAGCGCGTCCCGGACCGAGAGCCGCGCGGCGCTGCCGGGCTCCGTGAGCAGCCCCGAGGCCGCCTGCGCCTCCAGCAGCACCAGCGCCGTGCCCGGGCTCAGCACCCCCCTCACCATGGCCTCGTGGATGCTCAGCTTCTTCCCCTTGCCCTGCATCAGGACTCCGGCGATGAAGCTGCCGCCGTCCCCGCCCAGCTCTTTGTGCTCACCTGGGCACAGGTGAGCGCTGCCCGGGCTGCTCTGCTCGCTGTTCTGGGAGCATCCACTCATCTTCCTCATCTTCCTCATCTTCCTCATCGTCTCTGGGGAGGAATCCTGCTCCTGTGGGGCGCTGGGGGTGTCTGAGGAGGGAGGAACAGACAGAGCTCCTGGTAAGACACGAATCCCTCTGTAGTTTCCATAGTGGGGTCCCCGCAGCAGAGAGGGGGGCTTGGGGAACTTGAGGGTCCCTCTGACTTTGCTGGGGATCCCTCTGTCCCCCTCCCCAAATTTAATTTCCTGTGTCCCCCTCTCCAAATTTGAACCCCTGACCATGTTGGGGACCAGCAGTGTTAATTGGGGAGGGGGGTCCCTGCAGGTGGGGAAGGGCTTGGGGGGGATTTTGGGATCCCCAGGAGGACCAGGGGGACCCTTGGGGGATGCAGGGGACCTTCTGGCTTTGCTGAGACCCCCAAATTCACATCACCCTGTCCCCAAATTGGAACATGGGAGCACAGCAGCGTTCATTGAGGCAGCTCTGGGCGCAGCCCCTCAGGGACCACCCTGCTCCCCCAGACCCCCAAACCTGTGCCCTCAGCCCCTCTCCTCTCCTGTTCCTGGGGGACACAGCCACCACTGGCTTTTGGGCCGGTGCCAGCACGAGGCAGGACCTTGCCTTGAGTTTTAATTTTCCTATTTTCCTTGAGTTTTAACTTTCCTATTTTCCTTGAGCTGAGTTTTAACTTTCCTATTTTCCTTGAGCTGAGTTTTACCTTTCCTATTTTCAGACTCTGTACTGCATTAGGATATAACTCTGAGCTCCACATAAAGCGTCAGCAAGTTCTCCTCGCAGCTCAGCCACACGGAACAATCCTTTTCCAGCCCCACAACCAAGGACACCACCGCAGCCTCAGGCCCGAAAAGTGCAAACAAAAGCGAACTGAGGAGAGCAGCCTGGGAGGATGTGGCTGCATAACCTGTAATTGGAGCTGTAATTGGACAATTAGCCCCGATATGCAAATTAACCCAAACTTATAAAAGTGTGGAAAGTCATGACCCATCGTCCATCTGGGGTGTAGCCATGGCTGGGCTCTTGTACTGCCCAAGGTGTGTCCTCTGGAGGCCCTTTAATAAACACCTGCTTTATTTAACTCAGTCTGGCTCTGTCCCAGGCGTTGCTCCCTCCCTGCTCCCCAGGGCTGCCAGGGACAGCCAGATTTCACTGGGGGCCTCTTCCCAAGCTCAGGCCATGCCAAGGGGCAGCCGTGGCCTCCTGAGCTGACGCCACAGCCCCAGAGAGGTGCTGGCTGGTGCTCCCAGTGATTTTGTGGCCTGGCTGGCCCCGTGCTGGTCGCAGGCTGGCCATGACCCTGGTGGGACGCAGGGGACAGCCCGGCTGTGTGTGTGGGTGTTCCTGGGGGCTCTGTGATCCCACACCGCCCTGGCACTCCACAGGGCATGGGAATAACTTTAGGGATGGATGAGTGGCTGTTCAGACCCAGGGGCAGCAGCAGGAGCTGAGGGAGAGATTTTTCCTGGCTCTGGGTTCTCTCTCTGGGTCCTCTGGGTTCTCTGGGTTCTCTGGGTCCTCTGGGTCCTCTGGGTCTCTGCTTTTTCCAAGGCCACTGGGCGGGCAGAGCCCCCAAACCCCGTCCTGTCACCCTCCTGTCCTGCAGAACCGGGCTCTGTGTTATTCAATGTAATTTAATTTAAGCAATTGCAGACGCATCACGGCATCCCGGGATAATCTGGGTGGGAAGAGGCCTTAAACCCCACCTGGTCCCAGCCCCTGCCACAGGCAGGGATGCCACCCACTCCCAGGGTGTCTCACGTTGTCACCTGGTGCCAGGTAAACAAGCTCCCAGCATCTCCAGCACGGTGCAGCAGCGAGGAGGCCACAGCCTTGTAAAAGCAGCAGGATCGAAACCCAGAGGATCTCCTGGGGAACACCCATGTCCCGTAAACTCCTGTGACTGACACTAATGGCACGTCTGACTCGTTATCAGGGTCACAGCTCGAGTCCCTGGCTGTTTACGGAGCACTGGGAAAGTCTCTGAGTCACAGCTTTGATCCATTTAATCCTGGATTGATGCTGGGGCGGAGGCACCGCGATGGGGCTGAGATTCACCCCAGAGCCCCAGCCCAGCCCTGCTCCCCGGGGACCCTGCCCAGCCTCTGTCCTGCTCCTGTCCCACTCCCCGAAGGTGATCCAGTGATTCCCACTGCTCCAGACATGGATCCAGCGATTCCCACTGCTCCAGCCCTGGATCCAGCGATTCCCACTGCTCCAAACCCTGGATCCAGCGATTCCCACTGCTCCAGACATGGATCCAGTGATTCCCACTGCTCCAAACCCTGGATCCAGCGATTCCCACTGCTCCAGCCCTGGATCCAGCGATTCCCACTGTTCCAGCCCTGGATCCAGCGATCCCCACGGCTCCAGCCCTGGATCCAGCGATTCCACTGCTCCAGCCCTGGATCCAGCGATTCCCACTGCTCCAAACCCTGGATCCAGCGATTCCCACTGCTCCAGACATGGATCCAGTGATTCCCACTGCTCCAGCCCTGGATCCAGCGATCCCCACGGCTCCAGCCCTGGATCCCATTGATTCCCACTGCTCCATCCCTGGATCCAGTGATTCCCACTGCTCCAGACATGGATCCCAGTGATCCCCACTGCTCCAAACCCTGGATCCAGTGATTCCCACTGCTCCAGCCCTGGATCCAGTGATTCCCGTCTCTCCAGCCCTGGATCCCATTGATCTCCACTGCTCCAGCCGTGGATCCCAGCGATTCCCACCTCTCCAGCCCTGGATCCCATTGATTCCCCCTGGAACCGGGATCCCTTTGTAGGACACGGCTGTCATGCGAACAGCCTGCACCTCCAGCCCGTTTCCCAACCGCAGCCTGTCATTAGCGAGCTCTCGTTAGCAGCTCTCTAATCAGGCTCCGCGGCCGGGGCTGGGCTGCACACGCAGCTCCCGGGGCTGGCCCGGCCGGGAGGCTCCGATGGGAGCGGTTTTATAGCCGGAGCCAGCGGGGGTGGCCCCACAGCAAAGGGGACTCCAGCCCTGCCCGGGGTCCGGGAGGGAAATCACACCAGTGCCCACAGTACAGCACTGCCCGGGGACAGAAATCACACCAGTGCCCCCAGTACAGCCCCGGGGACAGAAATCACACCAGTGCCCCCAGTACAGCACTGACACTGGGAGGGAAATCACACCAGTGCCCCCGGTACAGCACCGGGGACAGAAATCACACCAGTGCCCCCAGTACAGCACTGACACTGGGAGGGAAATCACACCAGCACCCCCAGTACAGCACCCAGGAGGGAAATCACACCGGGGCCCCCAGTACAGCCCAGCACCTGCCCGCTGCCTCCTCTCCAGGCTCCTGGCCAAGCCCCACTGCTCCAGCCCTGAATCCCATTGATTCCCACTGCTCCAGCCCTGGATCCAGTGATTCCCACCTCTCCTGCCCTGGATCTCAGCAATTCCTGCCTCTCCAGCCCTGGATCCCATTGATTCCCACCTCTCCAGGCCTGGATCCAGCGATTCCCACCCCTCCAGCCGCAGCCCCGGGTCGGTCCCGCAGCTCCCTCTGTTTCCCTCCCGCATCCCAGCTCGGCTGGAGCGCCGGGACACAAAACGCGTCACGCAGAGCAGCGGCTCCAGCCAGCCCTGGTGCCACTCGGTCACTTTGTCCCTTCCCAGAAGGGACCAAGTTCTGCCCGGAGATCTCCCGCTCACCGATCCCGGCAGTTTCAGCAGCTCCTGCCCGCGCTGGAGTTTGGGATGGGGGCGAGGTCCCCGCTCCCCTTGCAGGTGGCCTCGGTGACGCCCAGGTGGGCTCTGTCCTCTGTCCTACCTCCTGGCCGTGTCTCCGGAGCGGCTGGATGGCCGGCCAGGCTCCGATGATGATGATGATGATGATGATCCTCCTCCTCCTCCTCCTCCCGCCGGCTCCCAGCCAGGTGAGCAGAGGCGGCAGGTGCCCGATTTAAATCCTGCCCTTCCCTGCCCCTGGGGACGGCAGGGAGGCCCTGCCCCGTGCTGGGTGGCCCTGCCCTGGGCTGGCACACGGCAGCAGAGCTGCAACACCGGCCTGGACTGGCCACGGAGCCCCCCAGCTCTTCTCAATGCCTGCTTTAGCAGTAGGAGCTGTCACAGTGAGCGTTCCAACGCCACAGGGCATGGTGGGACGCCCTGCCAGGCCCTGTCTCCACAAATGAACCAATATCCTTTGAGCAATTGTCGTGGTCAGCCTCGGAAAGCGCATCCCGAAGTGTTTGAGTAGTTACACCAAAAACTTGAATTTCCGCATGCAAAATAATGGGGAGAAACATCGTGCTTTGGAGGATCACCTTCTCTCCAATCATGAGCTGTAAATGTAAGGCAAAAATCCACTGTTAAAGAATTAAGGATTTCTAATTTTTGAGGTTCAGATGCTGCTCTGGGAAAGATATCAAATTCTTGGGGTTCAGACACTGCTTTGGGAAGGATATCGAATTCTTGGGGTTCAGATGCTGCTCTGGGAAGTTCTTTGGCCCAGATGTTCCAATTCAATGCAGGATTGCTCCCATTGCCAATTTCATCTGCTGACCAACCTCATGGCGACTGCTCAGCTCTGATCACAGTTCTGCTGTCCCTGACCAAAAAGCCTTCTGCAGCTTTACCAAAACCCTCTGATTTTAGAGATTCACACAGACAGTGCCTGGACTGACAGAGGGGACAGTGCTGGCCATGGCTGGGTGACAGAGCAGGGACAGTGCTGGCCATGGCTGGGTGACAGAGTGGACAGTGCTGGCCGTGGCTGGGTGACAGAGCAGGGACAGTGCTGGACATGGCTGGGTGTGGGGACATTTGTGACAGTGTCTGTGCTCCTGTCAGCCTGCACAGGTGTCTGTGCCTCCCTGTGTGTGACCGTGTGACCCTGTGTGTGAACATGTGACCCTGTGTGTGAACATGTGACCCCACGTGTGACCGTGTGACCCTGTGTGTGACCGTGTGACCCTGTGTGTGTCACTGTGTGACCCTGTGTATGACTGTGGCTCTGCTGTGACTCTCTGTGCAGGTGACCACTGTGAGCCCATGGGACAATGCATGTGTGAGTAATGGGCGGCTCCCCGCGCGTGGGGACACAGGTGACACACGGAAAGCCGCCCTCACCCAGGTGTGCCTGTGTCCCGCGTGGCTCAGTGCCTGCCCCGGGGCAGGAGGGGCTGCGTGCCCCGGCCCTGTCTGTCCGTCTGTCCTGCTCCCGGAGCGCATTCGTGCCGGCGTGGGCGCTTCCCGGACCGGCTGAGCGGCTCCGGAGAGCTTCTCCCTGTGACTCACTGGGGGCTCGGCTGCGGGGAGCACACCTGGCCCAGGTACCCTGTCCCCGTGGGGAGGTGGCTCTGGGACCCTGCAGGGAGCGCACCTGCCCCAGGTGCCCTGTCCTGGGGGACAGGTGGCTCCAGGACCCTGCAGGGAGCACACCTGCCCCAGGTGCCCTGTCCTGGGGGACAGGTGGCTCCAGGACCCTGCAGGGAGCGCACCTGCCCCAGGTGCCCTGTCCTGGGGGACAGGTGGCTCCAGGACCCGCTCCTGAGGCTTCACTCCCCACTCTGGAGCCCTTCCCTGCTCTCAGCTCAGGAAATTCTCTCAGGAAAATGTTTCTGAGCAAAATTTTAAATGTTTCACTCAGAAGGAGCTGAAGCATTTTCCTTATTTGGGTTTTTCTGCTAAATAAATTTAAATTGTTAGATCTTCATGTATAAAACTTGACACAACTCAGTTCTAGGTGAAATATTGGCCAACTGAGCAAATTTTTACTCTGAGCTAGGAAAACCTATTTCCACTACATATTTTAATAATCAAAAGAAGAAATGTAAATGGAAGTGCTATAGCTTTTTGTATTCATTTTCATAAAAGAATTTACTTGAATTTTCCTGCTAAACGAAATTTAAATTGTTAGATCATCATATATAAAACTTGACACAAAGGAGTTCTAGGTGAAATATTTGCCAACCGTTTTTACTCTGAGCTCGGAAAAACTATTTCCGCTACATATTTTAATAATCAAAAGAAGAAATGTAAATGGAAGTGCTATAGCTTTTTTTATTCATTTTCATAAAAGAATTTACTTGGGTTTTTCTGCTAAATAAAATTTAAATTGTTAGATCTTCAGGAAAATGTTAAGAATGAGCGTGTTTCTGAGCAAAATTTTGAATGTTTCACTCAGAAGGAGCTGAAGCATTTTCCTTATTTGGGTTTTTCTGCTAAATAAATTTAAATTGTTAGATCTTCATGTATAACACATGACACAACTCAGTTCTAGGTGAAATATTTGCCAACTGATTTTTTACTCTGAGCTAGGAAAAACTATTTCCACTACATATTTTAATAATCAAAAGAAGAAATGTAAATGGAAGTGCTATAGCTTTTTTTATTCATTTTCATAAAAGAATTTACTTGGGTTTTTCTGCTAAATAAAATTTAAATTGTTAGATCTTCAGGAAAGTGTTAAGAATGAGCGTGTTTCTGAGCAAAATTTTGAATGTTTCACTCAGGAGCTGAAGCATTTTCCTTATTTGGGTTTTTCTGCTAAATAAATTTAAACTGTTAGATCTTCATGTATAAAGCTTGACACAACTGAGTTCTAGGTGAAATATTTGCCAACTGTTTTTATTCTGAGCTAGGAAAAACTATTTCCACATATTCTACAATCAAAAGAAGAAATGCAAATGGAAGGGATATAGCTTTTTGTGTTAATTAAAAAAAACAGCACTTCTTGGTCAGAAAACAACAAGGCTTCTTGAATCTTTTTCAGCAGTAATTTCAGCATAACTGGAAACCTCACTAATTGCATTTCTCTCATCATGGGCAGAGAGCGACAGGACAAGGGGCAGGGCAGTTTTTAACCGAAAAAGGGGATTTATTTACAGGAGATATTGGGAAAAAATCCTTCCCTGCGAGGGTGGGGAGGCCCTGGCAGAGGCTGCCCAAAGCAGCTGTGGCTGCCCCATCCCTGGAAATGACCGAGGCCTGGCTGGACAGGGCTTGGACTCTGGAGGTTCCTCACACGGGGCACCAATGGTGGTGGTACCAGCTGTGGGGGTCCCAGGTGTAGGGGTCCCAGGTGTGGGGGTCCCAGCTGTGAGTTTCTCTGGGTCTGAATTGAAGGCACCTGAGACAATAATTTATGGTCACACTCAGGTGTTTATTATTTCTAATCAGTAAAGCAGTCTCACTGCTGTGGGTTGGGCAGCTTTTCATTAGAAGGCACAAAATGACCAACAATCTCTTGGTACAAGGTCTATAAGACTAAACCATCCAATTAAGATCTGACACCTGGATTATTTTCCCTTTTAACCCAGTAACTGATCTCAAAGAGCCCCCAGTGTGGACTTTTCTGCCCAATTACAAAATGCCACCCAAACCCATGGAGAAGAAGGAGGAAGCAGCATGGAGAAGAAACCCAGGATGGCACCTTGTGCCCTCCATCTTGCTTCCATCCACAACACACTAAAAACCCCAAAACCTCAATTTCTCACCCAGTGACACACCTACAATACTCTCTATAATCTATTTCACACTTTTGTGGATTCCAGTCTATCTTGAAGTCTGGGAAACTTTCTCCATGAACGAGTGTCAGAGTCAGTGCTCTCTGAGCTTGGGATTGATCCCCCCGACCAGGTGAGCTCAGGTCGGGGGACCCCCTGACACCTTTGTGCAGCTGCCCCTCTGATCTCACGGGGTAATAATTAGCATTTTCCCCATCATTCACAGAAGGCTGATCAATCCCTTTATTCTATCCCTATCAAGAAACCAATTGCTTTTATAGTTACAATACAGTCATACTTGACTGGTCCTTTAATTAAAACGCCATCACCAGTGGGTAATTGAGCCACCGTTTGGTAAATGAATCTCCACAACACATTCCAGATGTTCGCAGCAACAGGCGCAGAAAGTTAAGATTTGTTGGAACCCAGGGCATGGGGAATATTCCCCTGCCTGTCCTGGCAAGTCCTGACCCCCAGGAAAACACTGCTTTTAACTTTCCATGGAGAAAGCTTCCAAGGCTTTGGATGAATTGGAATCTACAAGGGTGTGAAACAGATAATAATGCAGTGTGATGTATCACAGGGTGAAAAATTTAGGATTTTGGGTTTTTAGTATGGAGGTAGATAGAGAAACAAGATGGAGGATTTTGGGGGTTTTTGGCTTGTCTTCTTCTTTTTCTTCATCCACTCCATTTTCTGCTGTGGCACAGGATGGTTGGTTGGGGAAAGCCACAGTGCAGGTGTTGCATGGTGGATGGATAGGTATTGGTAGATAAATAGAAATAAAGTAAATTTTGGGAATTAATTGGATTAAACAGCTTTAAAAGACCTTGAAACTGTACATCTTGTGACCCTTTTTGCCATCTTCTCTGCGCTAAGTCTGGTGTGGATGGGGCAGAGAACTTCAGATAGGATAAAAACAAACAGCAACGTGAAAAACCAGTAAAAGTTCAATTTGCCTCTCATTCCTGGCACAGAGCTTTCTCCAGGGGTCTCCCACACTGGGGGCCTCAGGGGGGTCACGCACAAAGATAAGAATTGTTTCTCATTCTGTTCTCTGATCTTCTCACAGACCTTTCCCAGAAAAGCCTGGGGAAGTTGTGCCTGCTGTTCTCTGAGGCCAGAGCTGCTGCCACAGCCCTCCTTCTTTTGGGATTTTGGGATAATATTGGGAATTTCATTATTATATTGGGATATTGGGAATATATTTGGGGATTTGGGGGTATTGGGATATTTCTGGTAAAGGGCACAGAGAGGGGCACAGAGCCCTGGTGGGAAAAACGCCAATCATTTGTTTTTAGAATTTCAAAAGTTTAATAGTAATAAGATGGTTATAAAAATAGTAATATAATTAGAGTAATAAAAATTTGGACAAGTAGAATTTAGGACAATACAAGACAGTAAAACAAAGAGTTACAGACATCTGGGTACCTCTTTCTGGGCAAAATAAGCCCGAAAAAGGACCCACATTAACAGAGGATTAACCCTTAAAAGCAACAGCCTGTTGCATATTCATACATTTTATACATGATGCATAAATTCCATTCAAGCACAGGATTCTGTCTGGGCAGTGTCAGCTTCTTCCTCTGAATCCTCGTGGCATCTTCAGAGCTGAGCGAGGCAGGAAGTTCATTTCTTCTGATAATGGAGCAATAAATTCTCTTTCTCTGAAAGGTTCAGGTGTCCTGTGGCTGCTATCTCACCGCGAGTCCTTTCTTTAAAAAAATATCTTATACAGCATAGTTTCTATTTTAACATTATGTTATAACCTAAAACTATATTTAACACACTACTTAAGGAAATTGATACAGCACAACTTTCTAACATAACACATATAACATTCATTTGAATATCTGCGAAAAGCCAATCATAAAATGCTCATTTTTCACTCCCGGAATGCCCCCGGGCTCCGTGACTCACCTGCAGCTTCCCGGGAGCCTGGCACGGACACACCTGGGCCTGGGCACGGCCAGCCCTGCGGCCTCACCTGCCGGCAGGTGTGGGAGTCGTGGCTGGAGCACATCAGAGCCACATCAGAGGCTGGGGAGATGCCTTTTCCAGGGATGGTTCAGCACTGGGGCGTCCGGGGAGGGTTTTCCTGCAGTGATTGATTTGGGAAACCTCCAGGGGCAGAGCTCAGGTGCTGACACTGCTCCCAGCTCCTTCCGGCTGGTGCTGGGGATGCCTCAGGTTTTAGCATTTATAATTTTCAGATTCTGTGCTGCTTTAGTGTGGCTTTATATTATGGGATGGTGAGCTCTTTTCACAGAGCAGGGAGACAAAACAATTCCTGCTCCAGCTGGGGACCAAGGACAAAAGATCCAAATCTCAGCCCAAGAGCACAAACACCATGGGCTGGAGAGAGGAAAAACAAGAAGGATGAGACTGCATGGGCTAAAGCTGGAATTGGACAATTAGCTCCAATATGCTAATGGACCAAAACTTATAAAAGTGTGACACCCCGTGAGCTGCTGTCCATTTTTGTGGCCATTTTGGGTTGTGCTGCCCAAGGTGGATCTGTTGAGGCCTCTTAATAAATCCCTGCTTTATTCTCTAGCTCTGTGTGGTCTCTGTTCTAGGCCAGCCTTCACAAGGCATCACTGGAGCGCAGGTCCCCGAGCCCTGTGGCTGCTGAGGGGTTTTCCTGAGGAGGGGGATGCACAGAGCCCTGCCTGCCTGGGGATGGCAGCCCCTGCCCCTGGAAATACCTGAGCACAGGTAGAGCACGGCAGAATTCTGGTTAATTCACCCTCGGGCTGTGCCAGAGTGAAACGATGCTGTATGACTCCCGTATAGGTGAGCAGGGTGATTATAAAACAATGTGATTGTTTTAAGTCCTTAAAATAAAATAAAATTTAATTTCAGTTAAATTCCACAAAGGCAGGATGTGACCGTCTCCGTTATTGTCTATAAAAATATAGAAGTCTATATTGCTTAAGAAAATATATAAGGCGAAGAAAGAAAGAAAGAAAGAAAGAAAGAAAGAAAGAAAGAAAGAAAGAAAGAAAGAAAGAAAGAAAGAAAGAAAGAAAGAAAGAAAGAAAGAAAGAAAGAAAGAAAGGAGAAAGAAAGCAAGAAAGCAAGAAAGCGAGAAAGTATGACAGAAAGAAAGAAAATGAAAAAGAAAGAAAACAAGGAAAAAAGAAAGAATGAAAGAAGGAAAGCAAGAAAGTGAGAAAGAAAGAAAGAAAGAAAGAATACTAGAAAGAAAGAAAGTGAGAAAGTGAAAAAGAAAGAAAGAAAGAAAGCGAGAAAGGAAAAGGAGAAAGAAAGCCGAAAAGAAAGAATACGAGGGAGAAGGAAAGTGAGAAAGTGAAAAAGAAAAGAAAAGAAAAGAAAAGAAAAGAAAAGAAAAGAAAAGAAAAGAAAAGAAAAGAAAAGAAAAGAAAAGAAAAGAAAAGAAAAGAAAAGAAAAGAAAAGAAAAGAAAAGAAAAGAAAAGAAAAGAAAAGAAAAGAAAAGAAAAGAAAAGAAAAGAAAAGAAAAGAAAAGAAAAGAAAAGAAAGTAGATAATGGAGGCCTGGACCCGAGGGGAACGGCGCCTCAGCAGGGTGAGATCCTCGGCAGAGCCGGACCCCGGGTGGCGCTGCTGTCACCTGCAGGGCAGGTACCCGCGGTGTTTCTGTCACCTGCTGGGCAGGTACCGGCGGTGTTTCTGTCACCTGTTCTGCAGGTACCAGCGGTGTTTCTGTCACCTGCCCGGCAGGTACCCACGGTGTTTCTGTCACCTGCCCGGCAGGTACCGGCGGTGTTTCTGTCACCTGCCTGGCAGGTAACCGCGGTGTTTCTGTCACCTGCTGGGCAGGTACCGGCGGTGTTTCTGTCACCTACTCAGCAGGCACCGGCAGTGTTTCTGTCACCTGCCCGGCAGGTACCGGCGGTGTTTCTGTCACCTGCCCGGCAGGTACCAGTGGTGTTTCTGTCATGTACTCAGCAGGTACCGGCGGTGTTTCTGTCACCTGTCCGGCAGGTACCAGCAGTGTTTCTGTCACCTGCCCGGCAAGTACCGGCGGTGTTTCTGTCACCTGCCCGGCAAGTACCGGCGGTGTTTCTGTCCCCTGCTGGGCAGGTACCAGCGGTGTTTCTGTCACCTGCCCAGCAGGTACCAGTGGTGTTTCCGTCACCTGCCCGGCAGGTACCAGTGGTGTTTCTGTCACCTGCCCGGCAGGTACCAGTGGTGTTTCTGTCCCCTGCTAGGCAGGTACCAGCGGTGTTTCTGTCACCTGCCCGGCAGGTACCCGCAGTGTTTCTGTCACCTACTCAGCAGGTACAGGCTGTGTTTCTGTCACCTGCCCGGCAGGTACCCGCGGCCGCCGCCCCTGCTCCGCCTCTCCCCGCCCGGCCGCACCGCACCATGCCGGCGCCTCCAGAGGAAAGAATAACAAAAATAACAAAGTTCCCTTTGAAAAGCCACTTGGAGCCAGCCCATCCCCGCGCCCAGGGGACGGGCACGGGCAGACACGAGCACGGACAAAAATGCTCTTTATTCCGCCTGGGAGAGATTGCACAACTCTGGTCTCTGTGGAAAAGGCGCTATCAGGTATCCTGTGCCCTGACTCGCGGTTCCTGGGAAAAAGGGATGGGCCAGGCTTTTCCTGGTGCTCAGGGCACCTGGCCTGTGGCAGGGCCCGGGAGGGAGAGAATCTGGGGGTGCTGGGGGGGTGTCAGAGCTGCAGGGATGGTGTCAGAGTGGCAGGGATGTTATCAGAGCTGCAGGGATGGTGCCAGGGTCACTGGGGTGGTGTCAGAGCTGCAGGGATGGTATCAGAGCTGCAGGGATGGTGCCAGGGTCACTGGGGTGGTGTCAGAGTGGCAGGGATGGTATCAGAGCTGCAGGGATGGTGTCAGGGCTGCAGGGATGGTGCCAGGGCTGCAGGGATGGTGTCAGGGCTGCAGGGATGGTGCCAGGGCTGCAGGGATGGTGTCAGGGCAGCAGGGATGGTGTCAGGGCTGCAGGAATAGTGTCAGAGATGCAGGGATGGTGCCAGGGCTGCAGGGATGGTGTCAGGGCTGCAGGGATGGTGTCAGAGTGGCAGAGATGGTGCCAGGGCTGCAGGGATGGTGCCAGAGTCACTGGGGTGGCCAGAGAGCTGCAGGGATGGTGCCAGAGCTGCAGGGATGGTGTCAGAGGTGCAGGGATGGTGCAGCAGCCACGGGGACACTGTGCTGGCCCTGCCCTTGAGAGTGTCCCACACCGTGTCCCAGTGCAGCAGCCACAGGGACACCGCGCTGGCCCTGCCCTTGTCCCACACCGTGTCCCAGTGCAGCAGCCACAGGGACACTGCGCTGGCCCTGTCCTTGAGAGTGTCCTACACCATGTCCCAGTGCAGCAGCCACAGGGACACCGCGCTGGCCCTGCCCTTGTCCCACACCGTGTCCCAGTGCAGCAGCCACAGGGACACCGCGCTGGCACCAGCACAATAGGATGTTACAGACACAGCCCAGGGACACAACACCCCCTGTTCCTGTTTGCCTCTGTGGAAGGGAGAATTGGATTTCCAGGATGAGAAACTCCTGGCAGATGCTATTGTGGATTTCCAGGAGATAAAGGGGCTGTAAGGCAGATGGAGAGGGATAAAGGCCTGGAGTGCCAGGACAAGGGGGAATTGTGGATATTCTCAGTTCAGTCAAAGAAAGAATAGAAACAATTTCTCCCAGGCTGGGCCTGGGAATCTTAGACGAAAGAATTCAAGCAATTGTTATCTCTCATTCTGCAACCATTGTTTATAGTTATGGTTCCTCACAGTGTGCTATTCATATTCACTAATATGGTGAGAATTTTTCTACTTTGAGACCAATGGTCCCACCTAGTGAGTGAGACTGTAAAACTCACTGCTTCTTGCTAATAAAGATTCTTCTTGAGCCTTCTGATCTACCTGAAAACTGCGGTCTTTCTTTCCATCCCTAACTCAACAGTGTCAGGGAATGGCTTCAAATTGGAAGAGCGTAGGTGTGGGTTAGGTGTTGGAAGGAATTGTTCCCTGTGAGGGTGTGAGGCCCTGGCACAGGGTGTCCACAGGAGCTGTGGCTGCCCCTGGATCCCTGGAAGTGTTCCAGGCCAGGCTGGACGGGGCTTGGAGCAGCCTGGGACAGAGGAAGGTGTCCCTGCCATGGCAGGGGGTGGCATGAGGAAGCCCCTTCCCACCCAAACCATTCCATGGTTCTGTGACTTCTCTCCCATTAATTTGTCCCCTACTTTTCTGAGCCCCTGCAATTCTCTGGGCCCTACAGCTCCTCTGCGTTTGTTCCCAGGTATCAGCTGCACAAGCTTGTGGCCGAAAGTCCATTTTCCAGGGCATTACCAGGTTAATTAAGGCAAACGCCCCAAGGCAGCACATTTAAGGAGGGTAAGTTTCCTCCCATTAAAGAGCAGTAGAATTATTCATCCCTGCACTGCACGGGAGAATGGCTCCAGGGCTGTTCCTCTGCTCTGGCATGTGGCTGAGTCAGCTGGGGACACAGGAGGGCAAAAGGAGCAGGAAGGAATGGAGGCTCCACCGTGGATGGACAGACAGAAAGCACAGCACAGCCACGTCCACTCCCGGCTCCTGTGAGAATCCATCCCCATGGAGGCTTCGCAGAGGGAGGGAAAGCACAGCGAGAGACCAGAGCACGCTGGGCTGAGGCTGTTTGTGCTCCAGACAGCCCCGGAAAGGCAGGACAGGCTGGGGCACGGAGAGCAAACACAGATGATGTGTCCCACGCCAGTGACACCCAACGCAAGCCTGGCATCCTGCCCACGCAGAAATCTGCTCGGCACGCTGTCCTGGCTTGAAAACCTGCAACCTGAATGTAATCCTGCAAAGCTTCGGGGGAAAATAGCTGGCATATGCAGGGAAGGAGAGGCAGAGAATAAAAATACCACTTGCGGCAGCACCCATACGGAACAAAGACCTGCAGTCACACCTGGGTGAGGAAAATGAGGATGACATACTTCACCAGAATGTCCTGAGATAACCCAGGCTGCCTCCTCTGTTCCTGAAAGGCAACCAAGAAAAGAGGAACAATGCAGTGCAACAACACTGCCCAGGGGGAGGCACTTCAAAGCTGCACCTGATGTGGGTTCTGGTGGTAAAGAAAAGAGATCACGAAGGAAATTCCCTCACTGGGGTCATAAATGGTAAAAAAATATTTAGAAAAAGAAAGACAAGAACCAGAAGCAAAAGAATTATTCACAATAGCAACATATTCACCAAGGAAAAGAAGGAAAAAATAAAAAAGGTTTTGCAATTATTTTCTGACAATATTGAGGAAATAAAGCCCCGTGTCCGGGTCAGGCACGCAGCGGCGCAGCAGCTGCAGGTAGGTCAGGTTCTCGTGCGTGTTGGGGTCGAAGAAGCCCTTGGTGTCATCGCCGGGGTCGGACAGGATCTGGCTCATCTCCTGGTCGAAGTAGCCGCGCTTGTAGGCCACCTCCACGGGCAGGCGGTGGCTGTGCACGGGGTCGATGATGCCGCCGGTGGCGATCTGGGCCTCCAGCAGGCGGATGCCGTGCTCTTTGACAATCAGCTCCTTCTTCATGGCCTGGAACAGGGAGATCTTGTCCCCCGTGTAGGGGTCAGAGTAGCCCGTCACGGCCCGCTCCGCCGACAGCAGCTTCTCGTGCAGCTCCTTGCCCACCAGCCCAGAGGACACGGCCTCGTCCACTGAGAGCTTCTGGTTCTTGACCGGGTCCACCAGGAAGCCGGTGGCCGCCTGTGCCTCCAGCAGCACCAGCGCCGTGCCCTGCCTCAGCACGCCCTTCCACATGGCCTGGTAGATGCTCATCTTCTCCATCCTGCTTGGCTCGGCCTTGGAGGGCACCAGCACGCCAGCGATGACGCCCGTGCCGTCCAGGTAGCGCTTGACCGAGGCCATCTGCGTCACCTCCTGCACCGTCCTGGCGCCCTGCACCAGCTCGGCCAGCGTGCCCGTGTCGATGATGCCCGAGTCCAGCAGGTCCGAGGCGCTCACCTGCCTCCTGAGGCCCGTGAATTTCACGCTGCTGCCGCGCTGCGCCGCCTCCTCCACCAGGAGGGTGAGCAGCGTGGCCAGCTCGGCCAGCGCCAGGCTCCCGGCCCGCAGCCGCCCCAGCAGCTCCTGGCGCTTGGCCTCTGCCACGAACTTGGAGAAGAGCAGCTCCCACAGGGACACCTTCCTGCCGTGGAAGCCACCTGCCGAGACCTCCACCGTGTGCGACTTGAGGGACCGCTCCAGCTCCTGCTCCTGCTCCTGCTCCTTCTGCTTCTGTTCCTGCTCCTTCTGGGAGTTTGAGGCACTGCCGTTCTGGATGGGTTCAGGCAGGATCTCCTTCTCTGTGGCCTTGGGGTCCCCATTGGCACTGTGGCCCTGGGCCTCAGCCCTGGTGACGATGGCCGTGAGGACGTCGATCATCTGTGCAATGGTGACCGTCCCCGCCTTGTACTGCCGCAGGAGGTCCTGGCGCCGGTGCTCGGGGACGTAGCCGGAGAAGAGGAGCTCCCAGACGGTGACGCTCTGGCCCTGGAAGAGCCCCACAGCCAGCGTGGTGCGGGCGGCCTGCAGGGCTCTGCGGGCATCCTCGCTCAGCTGGTAGAGCACGGAGCCCTTGTCCATCAGCTGCAGCATCAGCAGCCCCGTGTCCGGGTCAGGCACGCAGCGGCGCAGCAGCTGCAGGTAGGTCAGGTTCTCATGGGTGTTGGGGTCGAAGAAGCCCTTGGTGTCGTCGCCAGGGTCGGACAGGATCTGGCTCATCTCCTGGTCGAAGTAGCCACGCTTGTAGGCCACCTCCACGGGCAGGCGGTGGCTGTGCACGGGGTCGATGATGCCGCCGGTGGCGATCTGGGCCTCCAGCAGGCGGATGCCGTGCTCCCTGACGATCAGCTCCTTCTTCATGGCCTGGAACAGGGAGATCTTGTCCCCCGTGTAGGGGTCAGAGTAGCCCGTCACGGCCCGCTCCGCCGACAGCAGCTTCTCGTGCAGCTCCTTGCCCACCAGCCCAGAGGACACGGCCTCGTCCACTGAGAGCTTCTGGTTCTTGACCGGGTCCACCAGGAAGCCGGTGGCCGCCTGTGCCTCCAGCAGCACCAGCGCCGTGCCCTGCCTCAGCACGCCCTTCCACATGGCCTGGTAGATGCTCATCTTCTCCATCCTGCTTGGCTCGGCCTTGGAGGGCACCAGCACGCCGGCGATGACGCCCGTGCCGTCCAGGTAGCGCTTGACCGAGGCCATCTGCGTCACCTCCTGCACCGTCCTGGCGCCCTGCACCAGCTCGGCCAGCGTGCCCGTGTCGATGATGCCCGAGTCCAGCAGGTCCGAGGCGCTCACCTGCCTCCTGAGGCCCGTGAATTTCACGCTGCTGCCGCGCTGCGCCGCCTCCTCCACCAGGAGGGTGAGCAGCGTGGCCAGCTCGGCCAGCGCCAGGCTCCCGGCCCGCAGCCGCCCCAGCAGCTCCTGGCGCTTGGCCTCTGCCACGAACTTGGAGAAGAGCAGCTCCCACAGGGACACCTTCCTGCCGTGGAAGCCGCCGGCCGAGACCTCCACCGTGTGCGACTTGAGGGACCGCTCCAGCTCCTGCTCCTGCTCCTTCTTCTGCTTCTGTTCCTGCTCCTTCTGGGAGTTTGAGGCGCTGCCGTTCTGGATGGGTTCAGGCAGGATCTCCTTCTCTGTGGCCTTGGGGTCCCCATTGGCACCGTGGCCCTGGGCCTCAGCCCTGGTGACGATGGCCGTGAGGACGTCGATCATCTGTGCAATGGTGACCGTCCCCGCCTTGTACTGCCGCAGGAGGTCCTGGCGCCGGTGCTCGGGGACGTAGCCAGAGAAGAGGAGCTCCCAGACGGTGACGCTCTGGCCCTGGAAGAGCCCCACGGCCAGCGTGGTGCGGGCGGCCTGCAGGGCTCTGCGGGCATCCTCGCTCAGCTGGTAGAGCACGGAGCCCTTGTCCATCAGCTGCAGCATCAGCAGCCCCGTGTCCGGGTCGGGCACGCAGCGGCGCAGCAGCTGCAGGTAGGTCAGGTTCTCGTGCGTGTTGGGGTCGAAGAAGCCCTTGGTGTCGTCGCCAGGGTCGGACAGGATCTGGCTCATCTCCTGGTCGAAGTAGCCACGCTTGTAGGCCACCTCCACGGGCAGGCGGTGGCTGTGCACGGGGTCGATGATGCCGCCGGTGGCGATCTGGGCCTCCAGCAGGCGGATGCCGTGCTCTTTGACAATCAGCTCCTTCTTCATGGCCTGGAACAGGGAGATCTTGTCCCCCGTGTAGGGGTCAGAGTAGCCCGTCACGGCCCGCTCCGCCGACAGCAGCTTCTCGTGCAGCTCCTTGCCCACCAGCCCAGAGGACACGGCCTCGTCCACTGAGAGCTTCTGGTTCTTGACCGGGTCCACCAGGAAGCCGGTGGCCGCCTGTGCCTCCAGCAGCACCAGCGCCGTGCCCTGCCTCAGCACGCCCTTCCACATGGCCTGGTAGATGCTCATCTTCTCCATCCTGCTTGGCTCGGCCTTGGAGGGCACCAGCACGCCGGCGATGACACCCGTGCCGTCCAGGTAGCGCTTGACCGAGGCCATCTGCGTCACCTCCTGCACCGTCCTGGCGCCCTGCACCAGCTCGGCCAGCGTGCCCGTGTCGATGATGCCCGAGTCCAGCAGGTCCGAGGCGCTCACCTGCCTCCTGAGGCCCGTGAATTTCACGCTGCTGCCGCTGCGCCCGCCTCCTCCACCAGGAGGGTGAGCAGCGTGGCCAGCTCGGCCAGCGCCAGGCTCCGGCCCGCAGCCGCCCCAGCAGCTCCTGGCGCTTGGCCTCTGCCACGAACTTGGAGAAGAGCAGCTCCCACAGGGACACCTTCCTGCCGTGGAAGCCGCCGGCCGAGACCTCCACTGTGTGCGACTTGAGGGAGCGCTCCAGCTCCTGCTCCTGCTCCTGCTCCTGCTCCTTCTGCTTCTGTTCCTGCTCCTTCTGGGAGTTTGAGGCGCTGCCGTTCTGGATGGGTTCAGGCAGGATCTCCTTCTCTGTGGCCTTGGGGTCCCCATTGGCACTGTGGCCCTGGGCCTCAGCCCTGGTGACGATGGCCGTGAGGACGTCGATCATCTGTGCAATGGTGACCGTCCCGCCTTGTACTGCCGCGCAGGAGGTCCTGGCGCCGGTGCTCGGGGACGTAGCCGGAGAAGAGGAGCTCCCAGACGGTGACGCTCTGGCCCTGGAAGAGCCCCACAGCCAGCGTGGTGCGGGCGGCCTGCAGGGCTCTGCGGGCATCCTCGCTCAGCTGGTAGAGCACGGAGCCCTTGTCCATCAGCTGCAGCATCAGCAGCCCCGTGTCCGGTCGGACGCAGGCGGCGCAGCAGCTGCAGGTAGGTCAGGTTCTCATGGGTGTTGGGGTCGAAGAAGCCCTTGGTGTCGTCGCCAGGGTCGGACAGGATCTGGCTCATCTCCTGGTCGAAGTAGCCACGCTTGTAGGCCACCTCCACGGGCAGGCGGTGGCTGTGCACGGGGTCGATGATGCCGCCGGTGGCGATCTGGGCCTCCAGCAGGCGGATGCCGTGCTCCCTGACGATCAGCTCCTTCTTCATGGCCTGGAACAGGGAGATCTTGTCCCCCGTGTAGGGGTCAGAGTAGCCCGTCACGGCCCGCTCCGCCGACAGCAGCTTCTCGTGCAGCTCCTTGCCCACCAGCCCAGAGGACACGGCCTCGTCCACTGAGAGCTTCTGGTTCTTGACCGGGTCCACCAGGAAGCCGGTGGCCGCCTGTGCCTCCAGCAGCACCAGCGCCGTGCCCTGCCTCAGCACGCCCTTCCACATGGCCTGGTAGATGCTCATCTTCTCCATCCTGCTTGGCTCGGCCTTGGAGGGCACCAGCACGCCGGCGATGACGCCCGTGCCGTCCAGGTAGCGCTTGACCGAGGCCATCTGCGTCACCTCCTGCACCGTCCTGGCGCCCTGCACCAGCTCGGCCAGCGTGCCCGTGTCGATGATGCCCGAGTCCAGCAGGTCGAGGCGCTCACCTGCCTCCTGAGGCCCGTGAATTTCACGCTGCTGCCGCGCGCGCCGCCTCCTCCACCAGGAGGGTGAGCAGCGTGGCCAGCGCTTTCCAGCGCCAGGCTCCCGGCCCGCAGCCGCCCCAGCAGCTCCTGGCGCTTGGCCTCTGCCACGAACTTGGAGAAGAGCAGCTCCCACAGGGACACCTTCCTGCCGTGGAAGCCGCCGGCCGAGACCTCCACCGTGTGCGACTTGAGGGACCGCTCCAGCTCCTGCTCCTGCTCCTTCTTCTGCTTCTGTTCCTGCTCCTTCTGGGAGTTTGAGGCACTGCCGTTCTGGATGGGTTCAGGCAGGATCTCCTTCTCTGTGGCCTTGGGGTCCCCATTGGCACCGTGGCCCTGGGCCTCAGCCCTGGTGACGATGGCCGTGAGGACGTCGATCATCTGTGCAATGGTGACCGTCCCCGCCTTGTACTGCCGCAGGAGGTCCTGGCGCCGGTGCTCGGGGACGTAGCCAGAGAAGAGGAGCTCCCAGACGGTGACGCTCTGGCCCTGGAAGAGCCCCACAGCCAGCGTGGTGCGGGCAGCCTGCAGGGCTCTGCGGGCATCCTCGCTCAGCTGGTAGAGCACGGAGCCCTTGTCCATCAGCTGCAGCATCAGCAGCCCCGTGTCGGGTCGGCACGCGCGGCGCGCAGCAGCTGCAGGTAGGTCAGGTTCTCATGGGTGTTGGGGTCGAAGAAGCCCTTGGTGTCGTCGCCAGGGTCGGACAGGATCTGGCTCATCTCCTGGTCGAAGTAGCCACGCTTGTAGGCCACCTCCACGGGCAGGCGGTGGCTGTGCACGGGGTCGATGATGCCGCCGGTGGCGATCTGGGCCTCCAGCAGGCGGATGCCATGCTCCCTGACGATGAGATCCTTTTTCATGGCCTGGAACAGGGACATCTTTTGTCCTGTGTAGGGGTGAGTGTAGCCCGTCACAGCTCTCTCGGCACTCAGAAGTTTGTTTTTCAGTTCACTGCCCACCAGCCCAGAGGACACGGCCTCATCTACAGAGACCTTCTTGTTCTTTACTGGATCAACGATGAAGCCGGTGGCCGCCTGGGCCTCCAGCAGCACCAGTGCCGTGCCCTGCCTCAGCACACCCTTCCACATGGCCTGGTAGATGCTCATCTTCTCCATCTTGCCTGGCTCAACCTTGGAGGGCACCAGCACGCCGGCGATGCTCCCGGTTCCCTCAAGGTACCTCCTCACACTGTCCATTTTTGCTATCTCTTGTGCCGTCTCTTTTCCTTTTTGGAGTTTTTCTATTGTTTCCTCTGTAATTATTTGTGCACTGAGCAGCTCTGATGCTGTGATTTGCTGTCGAATTCCCTGGAACCAGACATCGCTCCTGTCCTCTTCTTTTTCCCTGATGATCTTCAGTATTGTCTCAATGATTCCTTGCACAATGTGTTGGGATTCCGCTTTGTACTTTTTCACCAGTTCTTTCCTCTTCTCTTCTGTGATGTACTCGGAGCAGAGGAGCTCCCACAGCGATAGCACCTGTCCCTTGTATTTTCCCACAGGCACCTGGACCTTGGTGCACAGCAGGGCGTTTTTGGTTTGCTCATCAATGTAGAAATAGTCGCCTTCCTTTTCCAGCACCTGCAGCAGGTACAGGCCGCTCTCCCTGTCTTTGGCACACCTCTGCAGGAGCTGGCTGTAACTGATCTTCTCCTGAGTGTTGGGATCTATGAAGCCTTTGCTGCCGTGATCTGGATCCGAAAGCAGGAGGAACATGTCCTCGTCCAGGTGCCCGCGCTTGTAGGCCACCTCCAGGGGCAGGCGGTGGCCGTGCCACGGGTCAACGATGCCACCAGTGGCGAGCTGGGCCTCGAGCAGGCGGATGCCCTGATCCCTGACTATTGTCTTCTGCCTCACAGCCTGGAAGAGAGATATTTTACTGCCTGTTTGAGGGTCTGTGTATCCCGTCACGGCTTTCTCTGCTGACAGCAGCTGCTCGTACAGCTCACTGCCCACCAGCCCAGAGGACACGGCCTCGTCCACAGAGAGCTTCTGGTGGCTCCGGGGGTCCACCAGGAAGCCGGTGGCCGCCTGTGCCTCCAGCAGCCCCAGGGCACACTGCTCTGTGAGGAGGCCTTTCTTCAGCGCCTGGTAGATGCTCATCACCTCCTTCCTCAGAGGGAGGAGAACCCCGGCGATGCACCCAGTGCCGTCCAGGTACCTTTGGATGGTGTCCCTCTTTGTGAGGCTCGCAAGGGTGAGACTCCCGTCCTGCAGCTGATCCAGAGTTTTCTTGTCAATTATCTCAGAGTTGAACAATTCTGACACCGACACCTCGCCCCGCAGTCCTTTGACCTTGAGGGCTTCTCCTCTTCGCTCTGTGTCCTCGATGATTTTTAAGATGAGGGATATCAGCTCTTCCAGCGCTAGGTTTTTGCTTTTGTACTGCATCACCAGCTCTTTCCTTTTCTGCTCTGAGATGTAGTGAGAGCAGAGGACTTCCCAGACAGAAACGGTTTGGTCCTTAAACTTTCCAACTTTCACCTGAAGGGGCTTTGAGCGCAAAGCCTGCTTTGTGGACTCATCAATGTAGAAGTACTTTCCTCCTTCCTTTACAACCTGCAGCATGTACAGCCCCGTGTCTGTGTCTTGGACACATCTCTCCAGGAGCTGCATATACGTGAGGTTCTCGTGGGTGTTGGGGTCGAAGAAGCCCTTGGTGTCATCGCTGGGGTCGGACAGGATCTGGTTCATCTCCTGGTTGAAGTAGCCACGCTTGTAGGCCACCTCCACGGGGACACGGTGGCTGTGCACGGGGTCGATGATGCCGCCGGTGGCAATCTGGGCCTCCAGCAGGCGGATGCCGTGGCTCTTCACAATCAGCCCTTGGTTCATGGCTTCGAACAGGGACATGGGGGCTTTGGTGTAGGGGTCCGTGTAGCCCGTCACGGCTCTCTCAGCACAGAGCAGCTTTTCAAAAATCTCCCCTCCAATCAGACCCGCCTCTAACGCTTCCTCCACCGAAAACTTCTTGTTTTTCTCAGGGTCGATGATGTAGCCGGTGGCTGCCTGCGCCTCCAGCAGCACCAGGGCGGTCCCTGGCCTCAGGATGCCCTTCCACATGGCCTGGTAGATGCTCATCTTCTCATTGCTTGGCTGGATAAGGACCCCTGCTATGAAATTAGTGCCCTCCAGGTACCTGCGGACAGACTCCATTTCAGTCACTTCTTTGACTGTTTTCTTCCCCTGGTTGAGCTCGTCGAGGGTTTTTTTGTCGATCAGCTGGGACTGGAAGAGGTCACTGGCAGAAACTCTTTTCCTCAGGCCCTTGAATGCGAACTTCTTGCCCTGTGCCTCAGTCTCTTGGATGATTGTGGTGATAATTGTGGTGATTTCCTGCAGCACTTCAGCCTTCTCATCCTTGTACTTTTGCACCAGCTCTCTTCTCTGGCTGTCTGAGAAGTATTCGGAGTTGAGGAGGTCCCAGACGGACATGGTCTGTCCTTTGAAACGCCCCACGTTGACACAAACAGTCACAGATTTCAGCACCTTCATGGTCTGCTCGTCCACGCAGAACATCGCATTTTCTGACAGAGGGAGGAGCCACAGACCCGACTCGGCATCACGAATGCACCGATCCTTCAGCTGCTGGTAGGTCACGTTCTCCTTGGTGTTTGGGTCAAAAAAGCTCTTGGTGCTGTCATCCAGCTGAGAGAGGGTTTGGTTCAGGCCCTCGTCGTAGAAGCCGTACCTGCAGGCAGCCTGGAGCGGCAGGTGGAGGTGGTGGATGGGATCAACCACCCCTCCCGTGGCCAGCTGGGCCTCCAGCAAGGGCACGGCCTCTGCCAGGGGGATGAGCTCCTTCCTGAGCGCTTGGCACATGGAGATGGAGCCCCCGGTGTAGGGGTCTGTGTAGCCCGTCACAGCCCTCTCAGCCTGAAGGAGTTTCTCAGAGAGCTCCTCTCCAACAACGGCCGCTCTCACGGCGTCCCTCACGCTGAGCCTCCGGTTTGTGGCAGGGTCAGTCAGGTACCCTGTGGCTGCCTGAGCCTCGAGCAGCCTCAGAGCAGCCCCAGGGAGGAGGAGGTTGTTTTTCATGGCGTCATAGAAGCTCATCTTCTGTTTGGATGCCTCTATGAAGACCCCAGCAATGCTGCCTGTGCCCTGCAAGTACCTCTTTACGCTCTCCATTTCAGCCACTTCCTCGGGAGTTCTTACACCCTGAGCCAGTTCTTCAAACGTCTTCTGGGAAATGATGCCCGTGTCCAGCAGCCAGACCACAGGGACACTGCCCCTCAGGCCTTCCAGGGAGATCTGGGTCCTGGCTTTCATCTCCATCTCCCCCACCAACCTGAGCACCAGAGCCACCAGCTGCTCCAGCGACAGCTCCTCCGACCGGAACTTCTCCACAAAGTCGTTCCTCTGCTCCTCGGTGAAATACCCCGAGTGCACGAGCTCCCAGAGGGAGACTCCTTTCTCCTTCACCATGGTTTCCTTGAAGATCCGTTGGATTTGCTCATCGGTGTAGGCAGGAGCAGCTGTCTGTGCCAGAGGCAGCAGGTGGAAGCCGGAGACGTCGTCCTTCTGGCAGTGCTGGATGAGCTCAGCGTAGGTCACGCTCTCTTTGCTGTCTGGGAGGCAGAACACCCTGTGGTCATCGCTGGGCTGGGAGAGGGCCTTGCTGGTGTCCTCATCCAGGCAGCCTCGCTGCTGGGCCGACTCCTGGGGGATGTGGTGGCCGCATGTTGGGTCAATGATGCCTCCTGTGGCCATCTGCACCTCCATCAGCTGCATGGCCTGCTTGTCCGCGATCAGGCCCTTCTTCATGGCCTGGAAAAGGGGGATCTTCTTGCCTGTGAAAGGGTCTTTATAGCCCGTCACGGCCCCTTCTGCCTGCTGCAGCTTCTCGTGGACATCTGGCCCAATGACTCCCTCCTTGACGGCCTCATCCACACAGAGCTTCTGCTTGTTCACGGGGTCAATGATGAAGCCCGTGGCAGCCTGGGCCTCCAGCAGGGGCAGGGCCACTCCCGGCACCACGATGTTCTGCTTCATGGCCTCATAAATGCTCATTCTCTGGTTGGATGGCTGGAGCACGATCCCCCCGATGCTGCCCGAGCCATAGAGGTACTTCTTGACAGAGTCCATGTGCAGGACTTGTTCTGGGGTGATGGACCCCTCCAGCACCTGCTCAAACAGGGCCCTGTCAATGACACCGGTTTCCATCAGGTGGTAAGCACTGACGTTGCCTCTCATGGCCGGGAACTTGATGGGGGCCCATTTCTTCATCTCCTCCTCCAGCATGAGCCGGATTTGCTCCAGGCTGAGCTTCCTCAGTTGGAAGTGGTTGAAAATCTCCCGGCGCCTCCCCTCGCTGAAGTACTCGGAGTTCAGCAGGTCCCACACCGAGACCTTCTCCCCCCGCAAGCGCCCAAACCTGACGGGCAGCCAGGAGCTCCTGAACACCTGCCTGGTGGCCTCGTCCACAAACTGCCTCTTCCTGCTGTTCAGAGGGAGGAGGCAGAGCCCCGTGGAGGGCTCGGTGATGCATTTCTCCTTCAGCTGCAGGTACGTCAGGTTCTCGTGGGTGTTGGGGTCGAAGAAGCCCTTGGTGTCGTCGCCAGGGTCGGAGAGGATTAAATTCATCTTCTTGTCGAAGTAGCCACGCTTGTAGGCCACCTCCACGGGGATGCGGTGGCTGTTGACGGGGTCGATGATGCCGCCGGTGGCGATCTGGGCCTCCAGCAGGCGGATGCCGTGGTCCCTGACGATGAGATCCTTCTGCATGGCCTGGAACAGGGAGATCTTAGCCCCTGAGTAAGGATCTCGGTAGCCAGTGACAGATTTCTCCGCCGCCAGCAGCTTGTCGTACACATCCGGGCCGATGACGTTTGCTCGTAAGGCCTCGTCCACGGAGTACCTCTTGTTGGCAGCGGGGTCGATGACGAACCCCGTGGCAGCCTGTGCCTCCAGGAGGATCAGAGACGTTCCCGGCCTGAGGAGTCCCTTGCGCTTTGCCTGGTAGATGCTGATCTTCTCCTGGGAGTCGGGGAGCAGCAGCCCCCCGATGCTGCCCGTGCCCTGCAGGTACTTCCTGACGGTGTCCATGCCCACCACCTCTTTGGCCGACGTTTCTCCCTCCTTGAGTTTCTTGAACAAGTCTTTGTTGATGATTTCTGAGCTCAGGAGCTGGTCAGCCGTCACCTGCTCCCTCAGGCCCTTGAAGGTGACGTTAGCAGTGGCAGCATTTTCCTCAACAGCGGCTCTGACGGCCTCTCCCAGCGCTTGCAGGGAGAGCACTCCTGCCAGGAACTGCTGAGCCAGCGCAGCTCTTTGCTCGCCCTGCATGTAGTCAGAGAAGAGCAGTTTCCACAGAGACACCGGCCTGCCTTTGAATTTCCCCACAGCAACGGGCACCTGCGTGTTCTCCAGAGCTGTCTGGGTCCTGTGGTCGAAGAAGCCGAGTGTCCCCTGGGTCCCTTCGCTGCCATCCCCAGGGAGCGGCAGCAGCAGGAGCCCCGTGCTGGGGTCGGTGACGCAGCGCTGGAGCAGCTCTGCGTAGCTCAGCTTCTCCTTGGAGCCGGGGTCAAAGAACCCCTTGGTGTCCTCAGGAGGGCTGGACAGGAGCTGCCTGGTGGCCTCGTCCATGTGCCCCCACTCGCAGGCTGTCTCCATGGGGACACGCAGGTGCCTGCCCGGGGCGATGACCCCCCCGGTGGCCAGCTGAGCCTCCAGGAGGCAGAGGCCGTGATCCCTGGGAACAAAGCCCTTCCTGATGGCTTGGAACAGGGAGAGCATTTCCCCGGTGGCGGGTCCCTGTACCCAGTGATGGCTTTCTCAGCTGAGGACAGCTTCTCGTAAAGCTCTGGGCCACCGAGACCAACCCTGACAGCCTCATCCACGGAGTAGCTTTTGTTCTTCAGGGGGTCTGTCAGGCTGCCGGTGGAGGCCTGGACTTGCAGGAGCATGAGAGCAGCGCCAGGCACCAGGAGATGCTCCCTCAGCGCCTGGTAAAGGCTCTTCTGCTCCCCGGAAGGCAGGACAACCCCCGCCACGCTCCTCATCCCGCGCAGGAAGTGCTGGACAATGTCATTCTCTGCCACCTCCTGGGCAGACACGCTGCCCTCCTCGAGGCCTCGGAACACGTCGGGGCTGATGATGCCAGAGTCCATCAGGTCCCTGCTGCTCACCCTCCCTGCCAGCCCCGGGAATGTGATCTGCAGCGGCAAGAGGAGGAAGCCTGAGGCCGGATCCACGACGCACCTCTTCCTCAGCTCCGAGTAAGTGACCTTCTCCATGGTGCTGGGGTCAAGGAACACCCTGCTCTCCTCAGTGCCGGGGTCGGAGGCGAGCTGGCTCATCTCCTCATCCAGACACCCCCGGTCACAGGCCGCCCCTGCCGCGAGCCGCCCGCCGGTGGCCGGGTCGATGACGCCTCCGGTCGCCACCTGGGCCTGGAGCAGGCGGAGGCCCTGCTCCCTCCCCACCAGCTCCTTCTGCATGGCCTGGTACAGGGAGATTTTCTCCTCAGTGTAGGGGTCCAGGAAGCCAGTAGCAGCTCTGTCAGCCGAGAGCAGCCTCTCCTTCAGCTCCAGCCCCACCAGCCCCATCCTCACGGCCTCTGCCACGGGCACACGGCGGCTCCTCAGCGGGTCGGAGATGGAGCCCGTGGCTGCCTGCGCCTCCAGGAGGCTCAGGGCCGAATCCAGGCTCAGTAGATGCTCTCTGGTGGCCTCATAGAAGCTCATTATCCTCTTTGAAGCCTCTACATACACGCCTGCAATGCTGCCAGCCGTCTCCAAGGGCTCCCCGGGAGCATCCGGCCCCGCGTCCCTGCCAGCTGCCTTTTGCTGCTTGCGCGGCATCACGTCCTGGCACAAGTGGTTTGTCCCTGACACGACTTCCCCGGGGACAGCCTGGCCATTCACTGCTGGCTTGCTCTCCATCCTGCTGCTGCTGCACGCCTCCCACAGCTCCCAGGACTCTGCAGAGAGAGGGAAAGCTCAGTGAGAAATCAACTTCTGTGACCGTGATCACAGGGGTCCGAGGATGAGGGAAGAGACGAGGATCTGACTCCATGGTTCAGAAGGCTGATTTATTATTTTATGATATATATTATATTAAAACTATACTAAAAGAATAGAAGAAAGGATTTCATCACAAGGATAGCTAAGAATAGAAAAAGGAAGAATGATAACAAAGGCTTGTGGCTCGGACAGAGAGTCTGAGTCAGCTGACTGTGATTGGCCATTAATTAGAAACAACCACATGAGACCAGTCACAGATGCACCTGTTGCATTCCACAGCAGCAGATAAACATTGGTTACATTTTGTTCCTGAGGTCTCTCAGCTTCTCAGGGGGAAAAATCCCGAGGAAAGGATTTTTCATAAAAGTTGTCTATGACAAACTTCTTCACGGTTTGCGTGTTAAATACCGGGAAATCAGAAACATAAACACCCCCAGGCAGGAGGAAGTGGCAGCCAAAGTCTGGGTATGTCCAAACCAGGTGTGCCACCCTGAGGGATCCGGCCCAACTCAAGGAGTCTGTGGGTGAGAAGCTCCACACGCCCCGGCCACGTGCACTGGAACCCCCAAACCCCCTGGGCTGATCCCCCAGCAGGAAAGGAGGGGGGGATTCTGCCCTTCTGCCCAGGTGAGACCTCACCTGCAGAGCTGCCCCAGCCCTGGGGACAGAGCAGCAGCACCTGGAGCTGCTGGAGAGAGCCCAGAGGAGCCACGGGGATGCTGCAGGGCTGGAGCCAGGCTGGGAGAGCTGGGGGTGCTCCCCTGGAGAGGAGGAGGCTCCAGGGAGAGCTCAGAGCCCCTTGCAGGGCCTAAAGGGGCTCCAGGAGAGCTGGGGAGGACGCATGACAACGGCTGGAGTGACAGGACACAGGGAATGGCTCCCCGCTGCCAGAGGGCTGGGATGGATGGGATATTGGGAAGAAATCCTTCCCTGTGAGGGCGGTTTGGCCCTGGCACAGGGTGCCCAGAGCAGCTGTGACTGCCCCTGGGTCCCTGGCAGTGCCCAAGGCCGGGCTGGATGGGGCTTGGAGCAGCCTGGGACAGTGGGAGGTGTCCCTGGCATGTCACAGGGTGGGACTGGACAGGCTCTGAGGTCCCTTCCCACCCAAACCCTTCCATGATTCTGTGACTCTGGGGGTGCTGGCGTGCAGGTCCATGTGCTCCCATGGGCTGCTGCACGAACCTCCCGTCCTTCCACTGTCCCCCCTTTCCCACCCTGTCCATAGGCAGAGGCTCCATCTCAGTGAGCAGCAGCCACCAGGCCCCCTCCAGGGCTGCCTCAGGATGAGATTGCACCCAACCCAAACGCCACCGGGCTGCTGCACGAGCCCCCCCTGTCCTTCCACTGTCCCCCCCTTCCCATCCTGCCCAAGCAACGCCTGGATGGCAGAGGCTCCATCTCAGTGAGCAGCAGCCACCAGGGCCCCTCCAGGGCTGCCTCAGGGTGAGATTGCACCCAACCCAAACCCCCCTCCTGCTGGCCAAGCTGTGGGATGCACTTGGGTCAGTTCGTGCTGCTGTGAAATTTTGCTCACTGAAGCCCACGCCTCCCTCGGGAATGCCTGGCTGGAACTTCGGACTGAAAGCCAAACTGCTGAGATTAGATAAAGGGAAACCCATTCCCCAGGGGAGAAGTAAACAAGTAAATAGGGAAAAGAATGCGAGCCGAGCCCAGCAGCCGTGCTGAGAATCATCTCTGGCTGGCTTTGGGAGCAGGTTTGCACAGATCCATCCCCACAGAGCACTGTGCCGGGAGCAGGTTTGCACAGATCCATCCCCACAGAGCCCTGTGCCGGGAGCAGGTTTGCACAGATCCATCCCCACAGAGCCCTGTGCCGGGAGCAGGTTTGCACAGATTCATCCCCATCCCCACAGAGCCCTGTGCTGGGAGCAGGTTTGCACAGATCCATCTCCACAGAGCCCAGGTGGGAGCAGGTTTGCACAGATTGATCCCCAGCACACAGAGCCCTGTGCCGGGAGCAGGTTTGCACAGATTCATCCCCACAGAGCCCCGTGCCGGGAGCAGGTTTGCACAGATCCATCCCCAGCACACAGAGCCCTGTGCCGGGAGCAGGTTTGCACAGATTGATCCCCAGCACACAGAGCCCTGTGCCGGGAGCAGGTTTGCACAGATTCATCCCCACAGAGCCCTGTGCCGGGAGCAGGTTTGCACAGATCGATCCCCATCCCCACAGAGCCCTGTGCCGGGAGCAGGTTTGCACAGATTGATCCCCAGCACACAGAGCCCTGTGCCGGGAGCAGGTTTGCACAGATCGATCCCCATCCCCACAGAGCCCTGTGCCGGGAGCAGGTTTGCACAGATCCATCCCCAGCACACAGAGCCCTGTGCCGGGAGCAGGTTTGCACAGATTGATCTCCACAGAGCCCGTGCGGGAGCAGGTTTGCACAGATCCATCCCCAGCCCAGGTGGGAACAGGGGGTTTCGGTGTGTTGTCACCTCTGCTCGGGGCAGTGAGCCCAGAGGCAGCTGAGGGGCGCCTTCATCCATCACAGACCCCCGAGTGTCCCCAGAGTCACTCCCGGAGCTTTGCAGCACAGGTGACACACCCGGAGTGTGTTATCAGAGACAATGGCTCTGCCCGGGGGGTTCCTACCTGGCCTGAGTGCATTAACCCACCCGTGCTTTCCAGGGGGACCTTCACCACCAAACCAGCTGGAGAGGGGATCAGCACAGCATTGCTGGGGTCCAGTGATGGTGATATTTTCTTTATTAAGAAAATATATTTTTCTTTATTATTCTAAATATAGAATATTTTCTTCTATATTTTCTTTATTCTATATTTTCTTCTATATTTTCTTTATTCTATATTTCATTCTATATTTTATTCCATATTGCATTCTATATTTTCTTTATTCTATATTTCATTCTATATTGCATTCTATATTTCATTCCATATTTTCTTTATTCTATATTTCATTCTATATTTCATTCCATATTTTCTTTATTCTATATTTCATTCTATATTTCATTCCATATTTTCTTTATTCTATATTTCATTCTATATTTCATTCTATATTTTCTTTATTCTATATTTCATTCTATATTTCATTCCATATTTTCTTTATTCTATATTTCATTCTATATTTCATTCTATATTTTCTTTATTCTATATTTCATTCTATATTTCATTCTATATTTTCTTTATTCTATATTTTATTCTATATTTCATTCTATATTTTCTTCTATATTTCATTCTATATTTTCTTTATTCTATATTTTCGTTATTCTATATTTTAATCTATATTTTCTTTATTCTATATTTTCGTTATTCTATATTTTAATCTATATTTTCTTTATTCTATATTTTATTCTATATTTCATTCTATATTTTCTTTATTCTATATTTTATTCTATATTTCATTCTATATTTTCTTTATTCTATATTTTATTCTATATTTCATTCTATATTTTCTTTATTCTATATTTTATTCTATATTTCATTCTATATTTTCTTTATTCTATATTTTATTCTATATTTCATTCTATATTTTCTTTATTCTATATTTTATTCTATATTTCATTCTATATTTTCTTTATTCTATATTTTATTCTATATTTCATTCTATATTTTCTTTATTCTATATTTCATGCTATATTTTCTTTATTCTATATTTTCGTTATTCTATATTTTAATCTATATTTTCTTTCTTTTTCTTTATTCTGCCTCTGTCACTCTCTTTCCTATTTTCCGTTCCTTTCCCCCTCTCTTTCTCGTATGTTTACAGTCAGATAAAACCCATTCTATTGACTTCGGCACAGGGTCTCGTTTGCACCTAAATGCGGTCAGAGGCATCCCTAATAACCTCAATAACTGGATCCTGACCGCTGGATCTGCCCCTGGCGCGGCGCCGTGAGCCCCGGGAGCTGCGGTCAGCGCCGGGAGCTGCGGTCAGCGCCGGGAGCTGCGGTCAGCGCCGGGAGCTGCGGTCAGCGCCGGCCCCGGGCTGCGGCCGCGGCACACGGCGGCTCGGGAGCCTCCCTGCCCGCAGCCTGCAGGAGCGGGAGCGCAGGCGGGGTGGCTGATTCCCTCGGCAGCGCCATCCCCCGGTGCCCAGCGGGGTCTCTCAGGGCCGGGCTGGTCCCACGGGCCGAGCACCGAGCGCTGCGGGCACCAAGGAGCCGCTCCTGCCCCGGCTCCTGCAGCCGAGCAGGGGGGTCACGGCGCTGCCCGCCGGCACGGCTGGACCCGCTGCAAGGGCACAGCCAGGGCAGGGCTGCCCCGAGGTGTGCCTCACACAGAACCCCAGGGTTCTGTGCCTCCCGCAGGGGTCACATCGAGCGGGGACAGCGCGGAGCAGCTCTGCCGCAATGCCTGGAGCTCACAGAGCCATCCCCTCGAGGTGTGCCTCACACAGAACCCCGGTTCTGCACCTCCCGCAGGGGTCACATCGAGCGGGGACAGCGTGGAGCAGCTCTGCCGCATTGCCAGGAGCTCACAGAGCCATCTCCTCCCGGCTCCACCCGCGCAAATAAGAGCTGGGAGAGAAAAGCACCCTGAAAGTGCTGGGGGTGCCGTGCCCACCCCAGGACCAACCCCCAAAGGGGCTCCGTGCACCCGGCTCCGTTCCCTCGTGTCCCTCAGGTCTCTCCGTGCCCCTTAGGGTGCACCAGTGTCACAGAGATCTTTTATGAAAAATCCTTTCCTTAGGATTTTTCCTCCTGAGAAGCTGAGAGGCCTCAGGAACAAAATGTAAACATTGGTTATCTGCTGCAGTGGAATGCAACAGGTGCATCTGGGATTGGTCTCATGTGGTTGTTTCTAATTAATGGCCAATCACAGTCAGCTGGCTTGGACAGACAGTCCTAGCCACAAGCCTTTGTTATCGTTTCTTCTTTTTCTATTCTTAGCTATCCTTCTGATGAAATCCTTTCTTCTATTCTTTTAGTATAGTTTTAATATAATATATATCATAAAATAATAAATCAGCCTTCTGAAACATGGAGTCAGATCCTCGTCTCTTCCCTCATCCTCAGACCCCTGTGAACACCGTCATACACCAGCACCTTCTCCCTACGCGTGCTGCTCTGCCCTGGGCACACCAATCCCTTCTCCCTACGCGTGCTGCTCTGTCCCAACCGCGCTCCGGGCTCCCTGCCCGGCCCGGGGAGAGGTCCCGGCAGGAGCCGGCTCCCTCCACCCGGTGATGTCAGCGCGGCTCGGCTCTGCCCGGGCAGCGCTGTTTTTGTTCGCAGGATCGCGATCGCGCCCGGCCCCGGGGCTGCGCCGGCCCCCGGGAAAGGCAGGAGCCCTCGGGGGTCCCTGCCTGGGGGCCAGGGGGACGGCGAGGGGTCCAGCTGCCGGCTGAGAGCCGGGACAGCGCTGTGTGCTGCCGGCCAGGGGCTTTTCCCCGCTCGCAGGGCTCTCCCCTCTGCCCCACGGGCTCTGCCTACGCCCCCGCGGGGCTCCCGGTGCCAGGCTCATGCAAAACACCTGCGGGGCCGGCAGCACCTCCCACGGGCTCTGCCGCCGCTCCCGGGCTATGCTGGCCCCGGGAAGGCTGCGCTGGCCCCGGGAAGGCTGTGCTGGCCCCGGAACGGCTGGGGCTGACTCCGCAGCCCGCTCTGGCAGGGCCAAGCCGGGCTGGATGGCACCGGCTGTGCTGCCCTCGGAAGGAGCTGAGCTCAGCCCTGCCGTGACGCGGCCACAGCAGCGCCGGGGTGGCTCCGGTGTCTGGAGAGCCCCGGGCAGGTCCCTGCAGGTCCCGGAGCTGGGGCGGCCGCGGAATCCCGCACCAGAGCGGTTCCAGCAGCCACAGAGCCCCAGGCAGGTCCCCACACGTTCCCAGAACCGAGCGGGCCACCGGCACCGCAGGGCAGCGGGAACGTGGGCACTGCCCCCCCACACCTGTGGAAGGCTGAAAGCGGCCGGGCAAACAAAGGTGCTGCCCCCCAGGCAGGGGGAGGCGGTGGGCGCGCAGCAAGGGAAGGGCTCCGCTGCCTTTCGTCATCGGAAACTTTGAGTAACCGACTGTGCCGACGGAGGCAGGGAGATTCCTGGCAGAGGTGTTGGCACCTGCCGCCCTCCCTGGGGCCACGGTCTCTCCCCGACGCGGGCAGCGCTCCCTGGCAACCGCAGCCGCTGCTCGGCGGCTTTGGCTCCCGGCTGCGTCAGGGAAACGCGCTGGCAGCGCTGTGAGCACCCATGGGAGACATCGAGCAGCCACGGGAGCCTCGCGGGACATCCCGCACCTCGGCACCCGCAGGGAGCCCCCGGACAGCGGCACCGGCGGGGGAGGAGGGCCCCTGGGGAGGGACCGGGAGCAGGGACAGGTTTTACTGGCAGAGTGTGGGACGCGGTGTCGGGAGAGGGTGGCGGAGGAGTTGTTTGCTGGGACAGGGACTGCAGGGCGCTGGGAGAGGCTGGGGCTGGGGGCGGGAGCAGGTGGTGTCCCGTGGGGCAGGCTGGGGCCGGGGGTGTTTCGGGGCAGGGAGAGCAGCAGGGAATTTTCTGGGGCAGAGACGGAGGGTGACGGGAACAGGGAGAGCAGCCGGGGGGTCCCTGCTCTGAGCGGGCTGGGGGCAGCTCAGCGCCCCTCCCCAGGCAGTGCTGCCCGCCCGGCCGCCCCAGCGCAGGGTCCGCAGCGCCGGGTCCTGCCCGGTGCCCGAAGGGGCTGCTCAGGATGAGCTCGCGTCCTGTCCTCAGGACAACCCCACCGCACCGGGTTCCGTGGGAGGGGGCTGCCAATCCTCCCCCTGCCCTGTTCCACTACCCGCCCCCTCCTCAACGCCCGTGCCATCGGAGCCTCGAGGCTTTTCCCGGAGCCATCCTGCCCGGGCAGCCATCCTGCCCTGCTCCTGGGACGTGCTGGGACCGCCACCCTCCCGCTGTGCCCCGGGCTGTGCCCCAGGCAGTGCCCAGGGTGCCCCAGCCCCGTGCGCTGTGCCCCGGGCAGTGCCCAGGGTGCCCCAGCCCCGTGCGCTGTGCCCCGGGCTGTGCCCAGGGTGCCCCAGCCCCGAGCGCCGCTGCCCTGTGCCCGCGGTGCCACCCCGGCGCCGGGAGCGCTGCCGCATTCCTGCCATTCCATTCCGGGCATGGCCAGAGCTCCTCTGTGCCCCGGCTCGGCCCGCGGTGCCCAGGCAGGGCTCTCCCTCCCCGCCCGGCTCTCCTACCTGCGCACGGCGCTCACACCTCGGGCTCCCCTGGCAGGTGCCCGGCGTTCGCCGCTCTGCTTCCTGCCCGGGAGCAGAGCGCGTTTAAACCCTGGCCCTTCCCCGCCCCTGGGGATGACACAGCGGCCCAGCCCTTGCAGAAACTCGCGGGCCAGCCCTCCCCACGGCTCTCTTTCGGAGAGGGGGTCCCCCCTCTCAGGGGTTCCCAAAAGGGCTGCGGGGCAGGGGGTGGCCCCGTCCTGGTGGGCTGTGCCCTCCACAGAGGAGCTGAGAGCGAAGGGCAGAGACCTTCCACTGCAGGCTCAGCGCTGCCTTCATCCCCAGCATCTCCTCATCCTTCTCTCCATCAGCCCCAGACCCTCCCCGCTGCCAGCAGTGCCCCTGTGCTGCACTGGCTGTACCTGGGCTCAGGTGCAGGGCTGACAGAACCCAATAGGCCTAGCCCGGGCACCTGGGGTAGAGAGGGGGACCCTGCCCTGCTCCCCCCAGCCTTGCCCACGCCCCTGGATGTGCAGAAAGCCTGAATTGCCCAAAACATGCCCAAACCATCCTGTTGCTGCTTGAGTCACCCGCACGTCCCTGCCCTGCCTCCATCAGCAGCTCCACACCCTCTCTCCAGACCCTGCAGCCGCCCCAGCACCTGCTCCTGCTGCCCCCCGAGCACCCCGAGCCCTCTCCCCGGTGCCACAGCTGCTCGGTGGGCGCTGTAAGAGCGCCGGGTCCCACAAGGAGGGGCAAAGAGGCTTTGGGGCGGGGGGTGGCGCCCCAATCTCCTCGGGGCGAGGATGCAGCGCTTGGGCAAGGTGTTTATGGGGCGTGGGAGTGTGTTGTCTGGAGAGCTGCCGGTATCCAGGCACGGGCTGGCTGCCGAGCCCACGGGCACGGAGCCCTGGAGCCTGCCCTGGGTGCGGGCAGCCCTGGCAGCCGTGGTGCCATCCCTTCCCATCGGGATGGCACTGAACACCTGGGCAGGGTGGCACTGAACACCTGGGCAGGGTGACATTGAACATCTGGGCAGGGTGGCACTGAACACTTGGGCAGGGTGGCACTAAACACTTGGGCAGGGTGGCATTGAACATCTGGGCAGGGTGGCACTGAACACCTGGGGAGGGTGGCATTGAACACCCGGGCAGGGTGGGCATACTGTGCCTGCTGCTGGGGCAGTGCCATGCTGGTGATCCAGAAGGGCAGAGGGACCTGGGCAGGGTCACCTGGAGCTGCAAATCTGAGAGAGGAACCTGGGCAGGGTCCCCTGGAGCACCCAGAGCTCTGAGAGAGGAACCTGGGCAGGGTCACCCAGAGGTGCAGATTCAGGACAGGCTCTGGCTGGCACAATGGCCTGCATTCGTGGGGCGATGCCCGAGCAGGGGCAGCCCCAGTGGGGCAGTGAGAGGGCCAGGGGCTGCATCCTGCCTGCCAGCGGGTGGCTGCAGAGCCCATCCCCATTCTGCAGGATGGAGGACCCATCCATGGCAGCCGTGTCCCACAAACCGGCACAGGTTTCTGATGGTGCCCGAGCGTGGCGGAGGTGTCACTCACGGGAGGTGCTGAGCGACCTAAATCCACAGGCAAACAGGGATGAGAGCTGGGTGACACCGGCCCCACAGAGCTCCCTGCTGCACCTCGGGGCCCTGTGACCCACGCTGGGCGTTCAGCGAGCCCCAGGGCTGCGCTGGCACCGGGCACGGACATGGTGGCAGTGACCAGGCAGATGGGCACGGTTTGGGCACGGACGTGGTGGCAGTGACCGGGCAGATGGGCACGGTGTGGGCACGGCCTCCCATGGGCTGCAGGGACAAGTGAGAGGGGATCCCTGTCACCCTGTTTTTTTAAGATTTTCTAAGCCTTCTGATGTTGACATTCTTGTAGTGAGCTTTCTCACACACTTTCTGTAAATAACTCATTGTTTTGCATCCTTTATGGAGGAGGAGAGAGTTGATGGACTGTTGGTTTGTCCAGCATCATTGGAGAGGTGGCGCTGTCACCCTCCAATCCACTGCCACTCTTGGAAAACTATAAATGTTGGAGTCAGAAAATAAACTTCCCTTTTCCTCACCTTGAGAACAGCAGTGTGCATTTGTGTTCTTTCGTGTCCTATAGTGACAGATCCCAGTATGGCCCAGAACAGTGCTGGGCTGTTCTGGGCCATACTGGGCCATACTGGGCTGTGCTGGGCCATACTGGGCCATACTGGGCTGTTCTGGGCCATACCGGGCCGTGCTGAGCCTGCCCCACTCCCCCGCCAGTGCAGGGCGGCTGCTGCTGCTGCCCGCGGACCGCCAAGGGGCTGTGGCGTTAATTACCCGTAATTAATGAGCGGCTGCCATTTGGGCAAATCCAACCCAAGCACGGGCGGCTTCATCAAAGCTCCTGGGCTGCCGGCAAGGACAGGGAACGACCAAGCTGGGCACCTCTGCCCTGGCTGCGGCTGCTGGAGCTCGGTGACAGCCTCGGTGGCACCCTCGGTGACAGCCTCGGTGGCACCCGTGCCGTGCCGTGCCAAGCTGTGGGGCCTTGGCGGCACCCTCGGTGGCACCCGTGCCGTGCGTGCCGTGCGTGCCAAGCTGTGGGGCCTCGGCGGCACCCGTGCCGAGCCGCGCCATGCTGTGGGGCCTTGGTGGCACCCGTGCCATGCCAGCCAAGCTGTGGGGCCGCAGCTGTGGGGCTGTGGGGACAGGGAGCCCCGAGGGGCTGGGATAGGGTCACGCTGTGCTGGAGGAGCTGTCCTGCAGCAGGAACCCCGCCTGGGTGGGCTGGGTGCCATGCCAGGGTGGGTGCCATGGGCTCACTGGCACAGTTGCCATGCCAGAGTTGGTGCCATGTCAGGGTAGGTGCCATGGTCGCACTGGCCAAGTTGCCGTGCTAGGGTGGGTGCCATGCCAGAGTGGGTGCCATGGGCTCCCTGGCACAGTTGCCATGCCAGGGTGGGTGCCATGGGTGCACTGGCACAGTTGCCATGCCAGGGTGGGTGCCATGCCAGGGTGGGTGCCATGGTCGCACTGGCCGAGTTTCGCCGTGCCAGGGTGGGTGCCATTTCAGGGTGAGTGCCATGGGCTCCATGGCAGAGTTGCCATGCCAGGGTGGGTGCTGTGCCAAGGTGGGTGCCATGCCAGGGTGGGTGCCATGGGCTCCCTGGCACAGTTGCTATGCCAAGTTGGGTGCCGTGCCACGGTGAGTGCCATGGGCTCACTGGCACAGTTGCCATGCCAGGGTGGGTGCCATGGGTGCACTGGCACAGTTGCCATGCCAGGGTGGGTGCCGTGCCATGGTGGGTGCCGTGCCACATGCCAGGGTGGGTGCCCAGCAGGCAGCACAAGCCCCCTGGTGTCACTGACACATTTTATTATTTATAAATCCTTTCGCTAGGATTTTTCTCCCAGAGGAGCTGAGGAGCCTCAGAAAATGAATGTGAACAATGATTATCTGGTGGCTGTGGAATGCGGTCTGGAGGCGGTTTACCAACAGGTGCATCTTTGATTGGTTGCATGAGAATTGTTTTTAATTAATGGCCAATCACAGCCAGCTGTGTCAAACTTTGAGCCTGTCCTGAGATTTTATCATTATTTTCCAGCCTTCTGATGAAATCCTTTCTTCTTTCTTTAGCATAGTTTTAGTATAGCATATGTGATGTAATATGCTATACCAAATATTACATCATATTACATACAATATTATATGCATATAATATTACATTACATTATATTGCAATATAATGTAATATATTACATTTTATTACAATATAATGTAATATAATGTAATATAATTACATTATATTACAATATATTACATTACATTATATTACATTATATAATATAATGCATTATATTATATAATGTAAACATCATATGATAATATAATATAATGTAATATAAGGTAATAATATAATATAATATAATATAATATAATATAATATAATATAATATAATATAATATAATATAATATAATATAATATAATATAATATAATATAATATAATATAATATAATATAATATAATATAATATAATATAATATAATATAATATAATATAATATCAGCCTTCTGAAACACAGAGTCAAATTCTCACCTCTTCCCTCATCCTCAAACACCGCCACCCCCTGTGCTGTGTCCGTCTGTCCCAGCTGCTGTCAGTCCAGGCTCACGGACAGCCCAAGGACAAGCAGCAGGGTGCACAGACCCCACTTCTGGGGGGCTCTGGGGGGCTCTGGGGGGCTCTGGTGGCAGCGCTGGGGGCCAGGCCAGTAGCTCAGGTGTGAGCAGCCACCCTCGCCACCCTCCCCACCCCTCGGGGCTGACGCTGCTGAGTCAGGGATGCAAAGAAAGGCTCCAGGTGGATCAGAAGGCAAAAGCTTTTAATGAGAGTAGCGGGGCTTTTCATGGTGTGACTCGCTGAGGTGAGACTCGGTTGGTCTCAAAGGAGGAGCACCTCACACTGTCTGTGAATAACACACTGTGGAGAGCCATAAATATAAACAATGGGTACAGAAAGAGAGATAATAATGGTTTGAAATCTTCTTCTCTAAGGTTCCCAGGCTCAGCCCAATCCGTCCAATGGGAGAGATTATCTCTGTTCTTTCTTTGACTCGAAATTATTCTCTCCAATGGGAGCAATTATATCTGTTCTTTCTTCGACTGAACTGAGAATGGGGGGCAGGATGGGGTTTCCATGGGGCAGGATGGGGTTTCCGTGGGGCAGGATGGGGTTGCTATGGGGCAGGATGGGGTTTCCATGGGGCAGGATGGGGTTTCCGTGGGGCAGGATGGGGTTGCTATGGGGCAGGATGGGGTTTCCAGGGGGCAGAATGGTCCCATCTGGGGCTGATGGTCCTACCATGGGGCTGATGGTCCCACCTGGGGCTGATGGTCCCACCATGAGGCTGATGGTCCTACCATGGGGCTGATGGTCCTGTCTGAGGCTGATGGTCCCACCTGGGGCTGATGGTCACACCATGAGGCTGATGGTCCCACCATGGGGCTGATGGTCCCACCTGGGGCTGATGGTCCCACCTGAGGTTAATGGTCCCACCATGGGGCTGATGGTCCCACCTGGGGCTGATGGTCCCACCATGGGGCTGATGGTCCCACCTGGGGCTGATGGCCCCACCATGGGGCTGATGGTCCCAACTCGGTCTGATGGTCCCACCCTGGGGCTGATGGCCCCACCATGGGGCTGATGGTCACACCATGAGGCTGATGGTCCCACCTGGGGCTGATGGTCCCACCTGGAGCCCCACTCCCTACCTACTCACCTGCTGCCCTGGCAGGGTGATCCCTCAAACTCAGCACCAACCCCGGAGAGCCCCAGAGGCTCTCCCAGGACATCCCCGCTGCCCACCCTTCTCCCTGAGCACGCTGAATTTCCAGCGGGTGAAGTTCCAGCGGGTGAAGTTCCCGCGCGCCCATTCCCGTGCTCCGTGCGGCTGTGCCTGTCCATGGAACCACTGCCAGCCTCGCTGCCAGCTAACAGCAGCTCGTGTCTCCTGCCCGGGGCTCCACCACAGCGACAGCACCGAGCAGGTTGGTGTGGGCCCCGCCGCGCCGCGCCTGCTGCCCGTGCTTGCCGGGCCAGCGCTGCTGCCTGTGGCTCGGGATGCGCCTGGCACCAGCCGTGGGGCCGGTGGTGCCAGGGACCAGCCCCAGCCGGGAGTGGTGGCTGAGATTTCCATGGGCACAGCAATGTTGGTGAGATTTCCACAAGCACAGCAATGTGGGTGAGATTTCCATGGGCACAGCAATGTGGCTGAGATTTCCACAAGCACAGCAATGTGGGTGAGATTTCCACAAGCATAGAAAGGTGGTTGAGGTTTCTATGGGCACAGGAATGTGGCTGAGATTTCCACGGGCACAGCAATGTGGCTGAGATTTCCAAGGGCACAGGAATGTGGCTGAGATTTCCATGGGCACAGCAATGTGGCTGAGATTTCCAAGGGCACAGGAATGTGGGTGAGATTTCCATGGGCACAGGAGTGTGGGTGAGATTTCCACGGGCACAGGAATGTGGCAAAGATTTCCACGGGCACAGGAACGTGCAACGCAACCCACGCTGGTGGCCCCAGCCCGGGATGTGTTGGCAGATGTGGCACCGGCAGCCCTGGGCTCAGCCCTGCTCCTGGGGGGCTGTGGCAAAGGCTCCTGCCCTGTGCCAGGGGCTTCTCCGTGCCCAGCACAGGCACAATTCCACTAATGGACCCTTTGGCTCCGTGCTTATTCAGAAAAGAAATGGTGGAGAGGGGGTTTTAGGGTGAAACAGCGCAAAAACAGAGCTGGAAGCCGTGAGGTCGTGGCCAGGTGACCAAGGGGACGGGGACTGGGAGGGGACAGGCAGCAGTGCTGGTGGGGATCAAAGAGAGCAGCCACAGCCCTCGTGTGTGGGGTCTGGGACTCTCCTAAGGTGCCAGGAGAGGGTCAGGGTGCTGCAAGGCCTGAGGACAGTCCCCATACTCAAGGTGTCCCACCCCTCTCAGAGTGGGGACAAAACCAGGGCCTCCAGACACCTGATCCCATCCCGACAGGCAGCTGGGCCCATCCCAGCAGGGACAGGACATGCAGGTGACGGATACACAGCTGCCAGGGCCCTGCTGGATGGGGACACACAGGGGATGGATGCACAGCTGCCAGGACCCTGCTGGATGGGGACACACAGGGGATGGATGCACAGCTGCCAGGACCCTGCTGGATGGGGACACACAGGGGATGGATGCACAGCTGCCAGGGCCCTGCTGGATGGGGACACACAGGGGATGGATGCACAGCTGCCAGGACCCTGCTGGATGGGGACACACAGGGGATGGATGCACAGCTGCCAAGACACACAGGGGATGGATGCACAGCTGCCAGGGCCCTGCTGGACATGGACACACAGGGGATGGATGCACAGCTGCCAGGGCCCTGCTGGACATGGACACGCAGGGGATGGATGCACAGCTGCCAGGACTGAGCTGGATGGGGACACGCAGGGGATGGATGCACAGCTGCCAGGACCCTGCTGGATGGGGACACGCAGGGGATGGATGCACAGCTGCCAGGACCCTGCTGGACATGGACACGCAGGGGATGGATGCACAGCTGCCAGGACTGAGCTGGATGGGGACACGCAGGGGATGGATGCACAGCTGCCAGGACTGGGGACATTCCCGGTGCCCTCAGGGCTGTGGGTGCCCAGAGAGCAGCCAGCACCCGGACAGGGTCTGGCCTCGCCCCGCGCTGCCCACGGCGGGCACTGGTGCCAGCTGGAATGCCCTCAGGGATGGCAGCAATGCCTTCCGCGGAAAGGAGGGGACGCGGCGCTGGCAGCGCTGCAGTGCCCGGGGCTCCGGCGGCACCGGCTGGGGCACGCCCGGCCCTGCCCCGCCCTGCCCGGCCACCGGCTGCCACCGCGCAGGTGGCACCTGCTGTGGCGAGGGGACAGCCCCTGCCATGACAGCACAGCGAGGGGTGGACGGACTGACGGACTGCAGCCCTTTGTACTGGGCATACAGACTGACAGACTGACGGACTGCAGTCCTTTGTACTGAGCACACAGACAGACTGACAGACAGACTGCAGCTCTTTGTCCTGGTCAGATGGACAGACTGACAGACTGCAGCCCTTTGTACTGAGCATACAGACTAACAGACTGACGGACTGATGGACGACAGCCCTTTGTCCTGAGTACACAGACAGACTGACAGACTGCGGCCCCTTGTCCAGACAGACAGACTGACGGACTGATGGACTGCAGCCCCTTGTCCTGAACGCACAGACAGACAGACTACAGCCCTTTGTCCTGAGTACACAGACAGACTGACAGACTGCAGCCCCTTGTCCAGGCAGACAGACTGACAGACTGCAGCTCCTTGTCCTGGTCAGACGGACAGACTGACAGACTGCAGCCCCTTGTCCTGAGCACACAGACAGACTACAGCCCTTTGTCCTGAGCACACAGACAGACTGACAGACTGCAGCCCATTGTCCAGGCAGACAGACTGACAGACTACAGCCCTTTGTCCTGAGCACACAGACAGACTGACAGACTGCAGCCCCTTGTCCTGGTCAGATGGACAGACTGACAGACTGCAGCCCCTTGTCCTGAGCACACAGACTGACAGACAGACAGGCAGACAGACTGATGGACTGCAGCCCCTTGTCCTGAGCACACAGACGGACAGAGAGACAGGCAGACAGACTGACAGACTGCAGCCCCCCGCCCCCAGCAGACAGACAGACCGACTGACCCCTCCTTCGGCAGAGAGTCAAGCAGGGCCGAGGGGCCGCGCGGAGCCGCTCCCTTGGCGGACGGACGGACGGACGGACGGACGGACAGACGGGGCGCCGGTAGAAAAAGGAACCTCACTACAGTTTATTGTGGCGGCGGGCGGGCCCGCCCGGGGTTACATTCAGCTCTACTGCTCTCCGGTTAGCGGGGGTGGCGCGGGCATGCGGCGGCGGGGCGGGGGTCCCGCTGCCCCCAGTGCCGCCCGGCGGGACGGGACGGGACCCCCGGGGCAGGGGGCGGCCGGAGCACCCCCAAGGCCGAGGGGTGAGGGTTAGCACCAGAAACGGGGCTCGGCATCCGCCCGGTGCCCGGCTACCGAGCCCGGCCGCCTCGCGCCGGGCCGAGCGAGGCACGATGGGCACCCCCGAGAGCGAGGCCCGGCGCCGGGGGTACCGCAGCCGCCCCGAGCCGGCGGCACGGGAGGGGGGCAGGGGGTGCCCGGCCGGTCCCGCAGCCCCGGGCGCTCGGAGCGGAGCCCGGGGGCTCGCTGGGTGTCGGGAGATGATGCTTGCATATCCTCTGGAACGGGCCCGGCGGCGCGATCGGTGCCGGCCGTGCAGCTCAGCCCCGCTCGGGGGGCCGCAGCGCCGGGCCGGAGACCCGCGGGGGGCGCGGCCCCGTGGAGGAGGGTCCTGAGTGGGGCCGGCCGAGGGTGCTGGGCGCAGGGCGGGCGCGGGGCTCAGCGGCAGGGGCTGCAGCGCTCCGGAGGGGACCCTTCGGGCGGCTCTGCGAGGGCGCGGAGGGGACGGATGGAGCGCGGAGCTCTGCCGGCCCCGGCTCCAGCGCTGCGAGGGACGGGGGGACAGCCCCGCCGCCCTGCGGCACAGAGCGCACCGAGCCAGGCTCCCCGGAGCCCCTCAGCCCCAGAGCGCTCACCTGGCGGTGCCCCAGCCCGGTTCCCCGGTGCCCCCCAGCCCCCCAGCGCTCACCTGGCGGTGCCCCAGCCCGGCTCCCCGGTGCCCCCCAGCCCCGGGACACTCACCTGGGGGTGCCCCAGCCCCGGGGCACTCACCTGGCGGTGCCACAGGCAGGCTCTCCTCAGCCGCGCTGAACTGCAGCTCGGCTCCGTCGGGCAGCCCCGAGCCCCGGGAGCGCGGACAGCGGTCCCCGGAGCGCGTCCTCCGCAGCACCGACTGGGGAGGGGGAGGGTGAGATTGAGGGTCAGAGCCTGTGGCAGGCGGGTTGGGGGGCTCGGGACTGCCGGGGGGGCTCCGCTGCCCGTACCTTCCTGGCCAGGGGGCTGCTGGGGGCCGAGGCGCTGCTGTAGAGGCTGAGGCTGGAGTTGGAGCGGCTCGGGGACAGCACTTTGGAGGAGGCGGCCGACTGGGTCCCCGTGCACCTGGCGGCGGCTCCGAACACGTCCGAGGACAGGTACTTCTCGTTGATCTTCAGGTTGGTCCTTCCCTTCACTGGGGACAACGGAGGGGGCGAGTGATGGGGTGCCAGCAGTGCGAGACCCTGGGGGATGCTGTGCCCCCCATGGCCCCCAGGCACCGCGGGACCCCACGGCACGAGTGCCCGGTGTGGGACCCCCACACCCACCTCGGCAGGGGTCGTTCTTCACCAGGAACTCGTCCAGGGCGATCCAGCCGCCGCCCACCCGCACCATGAGGGTGCTGCGCAGGATCCGCACCATCCGCAGCTGCTGCGACTCCCCGAACTGCGGGGAGAGGGACGCTGGGGCAGGGCTGGGCGTGGGGAAGGGGCGCCAGAGCAGGGGGCAGCACCCAGACCTGCCCCTCCCTGCCGCCCCTCCGGCCCCGCTGGCACTGCCCTCCTGTCACGGACATATCTTATGAAAAATCCTTTCGTTAGGATCTTTTCTCCTGAGAAGCTGAGGAGCTTCAGCTTCTTCACATTTTGCTGGTTTGGAATGTGATTTGGAGAACTGTTTACTCAGCGTGTGAAATTGCTTTTACTTGATGACCAATGACAGCCACCCGTGTCGAGGCTGTGAGTAGTCCCGAGATTTTTTTATTCATTCCATTCTTTTCTAGCCTTCTGATATCTCCTTTCTCTTTCTTTAGTATAGTTTTAGTATATAATTTTCTTTTAATATGATCTATATCATAAAATAATAAATCAGCCTTCTGAAACATGGAGTCAAGATTCTCGTCTCTTCCATTGTTGGAGCTGCCTGCAAATTCTACACCTTCCCACAGGGGCCGGGGCTCCTCAGGGCACGGGGATGTGCCCCCTGCCCAGCCTGGCACAGGGCACTGCAGGACCCCTGCATGGGCATGGGGATGTGACCCGTGCCCACCCTGGCACTGCCAGACCCCTGCATGGGCACGGGGATGTGCCCCCTGCCCACCCTGGCACACGGGCACTGCAGGACCCCTGCATGGGCACGGGGATGTGCCCCCTGCCCACCCTGGCACACGGGCACTGCAGGACCCCTGCATGGGCACGGGGATGTGCCCCCTGCCCACCCTGGCACACGGGCACTGCAGGACCCCTGCATGGGAACGGGGATGTGACCCGTGCCCTCCCTGGCACACGGGCACTGCAGGACCCCTGCATGGGCACGGGGATGTGACCCGTGCCCTCCCTGGCACACGGGCACTGCAGGACCCCTGCATGGGCACGGGGATGTGCCCCCTCCCTGCCCCGGTGAAACAAAGTAGAAATTCTCCAGAGTAGAAATCCATTTTGATTTAGGTGAAATGTACATTTTTGAGTCTGTGGTTAGAAAACATAGCTATGCAGCCTGGCTGCAGAACCTAGGCTCAGAGAAACTGCTTCAGAGAAGGACAGAGGTAAGGGGGGGGGGAACAGAAGGTGATAGAGAGAAACAGAGAGACTGCTGTGAGAGCAGGTCAACCTGACTTAGGAATTCCTTCTGATAAAGAAAAACTAGCAGCAAATGTCACACGAAATTCGTAAAAATGAGTATGTATGAAGCTATTGTGAAATTGTATGCATGTGTATTTGAGAGGGAGATAAAAAAGGACCTGAAGTTCCCAGAAGTACACGTGTCTTTAAAGAAAGTAATCTCCACATGTAATAATAAACATCCCAGCTGTACAACTTTCACAAAGTTGTGGAGTTTTTAGTTATCTCCGCAAAACACCGGCACATGGGCACTGTGGTACCCCTGTATGGGCACAGGGATGTGTCCCCTCCCTGCCCTGGCACACAGGCACTGCAGGACCCCTGTATGGGCACAGGGATGTGTCCCCTCGCTGCCCTGGCACATGGGCACTGCAGGACCCCTGTATGGGGATGTGCCCCCTCGCTGCCCCGGCACACGGGCACGGCAGGACCATTGCAGGGGGATGTGCCCCCTCGCTGCCCTGGCACACGGGCACTGCAGGACCCCTGCACGGGGCACGGGGCTGGGCACGGGGCTGGGCACAGGTGTCAGAGCAGGTCCCGGGCTCGGCACTTACCCGGTACCTGTTGGCGCTGATCTGCTCCACCTGGAAGCGCTTGGCGCAGTTGCACTGGGCCACTTGCCGGTTCACCTGTGGGAGCACGCTCAGCTCAGCCCCAGGCGGGACCCCCACCCTTCCAGCCGCCCCCAGCCCCGCTGCCCGGCCCCACACCTCGTCCTGGATCTGGTCGGCATCGGCGGAGCGGCGCAGTGGGTCCCGGTTGGGGTGCAGGGCGCTGACGAACTCGTAGTAGTCGATGAAGCCGTCGCCATTCATGTCAAAGATGGTGGCCACGGCGTTCATCTCCAGCACGTTGGTGGGGAACTCTGGGGGGGTACAGAGACCATCAGCCCCCCAATTCCAGCCCCTCAGCCCCCTCCAGCCCCCCGGGCACGCACTGGAGGCCAGGACGCTCTCGATGAACTCGCGCTGGCTGATGCGCCCGTCCTGGTCCCGGTCGATGCCGCGGAACACGTCCAGCACGCGGGACTTCATCTGGCTGATCCACTGCATGTAGCGCTTCCTCCAGACCCCAAAGTCAAAGTGCGCGAACTCCTCCAGCTGGGAGGGGCACGGAGGGCATGAGCAGGACCCCCTCACGCCCCCCACGCTGTGCCCCAGCTCCACAGCCTGCCTGCTCCCAGCCCTGGCCCTGGCACCGCTGCAAGGGGGGGGTGTCTGCCCAGGACCCCCCACTCTGTGGGGCACGGGGCTCCAGCAGCCCCTCTGGGATGTCGGGGTGCACCCATGGGAGGGACAGGGACAGGGACAGGGGACAGATCCCGACAGGGACAGGGACAGGAACAGGGGACAGAGCCCTGCAGGGACAGGGGAGGGAGAGACAGGGACAGGGACAGGGGACAGAGCCCTGCAGGAACAGGAACAGGGACAGGGGACAGGGACAGGGGACAGAGCCCTGCAGGGACAGGAACAGGGGACAGAGCCCTGCAGGGACAGGGGACAGACCCCTGCAAGGAAAGGGACAGGGACAGGGGACAGAGCCCTGCAGGGACAGGGGCTGGGGCTGCTGACCCCATCCCCATGACCTGGCCGGGGGAGCCCACGGGCAGAAGATGAGAGGAGCTGCTCAGGACCCCCCCAGGGCAGGGGGACCCCCGGTGCCAGCCGTACCTCCCGCAGGCGCTGCAGCGCCGTCTCCAGCCGGTACTGCCGGTCCAGGGCCAGCAGCCAGAGCTGCTGCCAGCGGTGCAGGAGCTGCGCCATCAGGGGCGTCTGGGGCTCCAGCGCCCCGAGCGGCGCCGCCGCCGCGCCCTGCGCCTTCCCGCCGCTGCGGCGACCTGCGGACAGCGGGGTCAGCGGGCGGCCGGGGGCCCGGGCCGTGGGAGGGGGGCGGTGAAGGGGCTCCTTACGTGTGGCCAGTCGGCGGGTGGCCGGGGGGCCCAGATCCACCGCCAGCTTCCGCTTGCAGCTCTTGGTCACCTTCTCCACGTCAGGCTGCTTGCGGTTCAGCTCCTCCATGAACACCTGGGGAGGAGCGCTGGCGCTGAGCGCGGGCTGGCACAGCGTCCCATGCTCCGGAGCCCCCCAGCTCCCGGTGCTCCACAGGCCCCCAGTTCCCTGTGTTCCACAGCTCCCCGTGCTCCAGAGCCCCCCATTCTCCACAGCTCTCCGTGCTCCACAGGCCCCAAGCTCCCTGTGTTCCACAGCCCCCTGTGCTCCAGAGCCCCCCAGTTCCTTGTGTTCCACAGTCCCCCACTCTCCACAGCCCCCGGTGCTCCAGAGCCCACCAGTTCCCTGTGTTACACAGCCCCACAGCCTCCATGCTCCCCACCCCCCCATATTCCAGAGCCCCCCAGCCCCCCATACTCCACACCCCCCCGTGCCAAAGCAGCACCACCCCCAAACCCCAAACCCGTCGGTCAGGCCCTCTGCTGGCCCAGGGCTGCTCAGAGTGTGCCAGGGGGTCCCACTGTCCCCAAGGCCAGCCGGGGTGTGTCAGGGGGTCCCACTGTCTCCAAGGCCAGCTGGGGTGCATTGGTGGCTCCCACTGTCCCCATGGCCAGTTGGTTTCGGGGTCCTACAGTCCCCAAGGCCAGCTGGGATGTGTCACAGGGGTCCCCCTGTCCCCGTGGCCAGCCGGTTTCGGGGTCCCCCTGTCCCCGTGGCCAGCCGGTTTCGGGGTCCCTCACCGCGTGCTGGGCACTGAGCTCCTCCAGCTGCTCGGCCTCCTCGGGCAGCGGCTCCTGGTCGCGCAGCCCCAGCGCCTCCTCGGCCGCCGTGATCCAGTCCAGCAGCTGCTCCGCGTCCTCCCGCTCGGCCGCCAGCGCCGCCGCCTGCGCCCGCAGCCGCTCGCCCTGCTGCTGCGCCCAGCTCAGCACCTGCGGGGCGGCCGGGGCCCGTGGGGCACGGGGGGCACAGGGAGGGCACCCCAGGGTGCGCCCCAGGGTCCCTGGGCTGGGACATGGGGCTGGGATGTGGGGCAGGGACACGGATATGGGGCAGGGACAGAGGGGCACGGGGAGGGCACCTCACTGTGTGCCCCAAGGTCCCCCGGCTGGGATATAGGGCTGGGATATGGGGCAAGGATATGGGGAAGGGATATGGGGCAGGGACATGGGGGGCATGGGGAGGGCACCCACTGCGCACCCCAAGGTCACTCGGCTGGGATATAGGGCTGGGATATGGGACAGGGACACGGAACACGGGGAGAGCACCCCAGTGTGCACCCCGAGGTCCCTCAGCTGGGATATGGGGTAGGGACACCAGGCAAGGAACATGGGGCTGGGATATGGGGCTGGGACACGGGGGCAGGAACACAGGGCAGCACCAGGCTCCTGCTGGGCAGCTGGGGCAGGGCTGGGGGTGCTGCCCCACATGCCGAGGGTCCCCAGGTCTGTGCTGCTCTCCCATTTTGGGGTGCGTGGGGTGTGGGGGGCAGCCCCAGGGCAGGTCCAGAGTGGATCCTGCAGCTCTCTGCTCAATGAGGGCTTTGTGTGGGATCGGCTGAACTGGCCAGACCAGTCCCAGGAGCCTCTCACCTGCAGATCCAGAGCAGCCCAGGGAGGCTCTGGGCCGCTGTGGGAGCCTGGTCTGGGGTGGGGGTCCCAGGACACTGCTCCCACCTTTCCCTGCCTCAGCTGTGGGGGCCACCTCTGCACAGGAATCAGCCACCACCCTCCAAGGGGGCTGTGGGTGCCCCAGGTGACCCCGTGAGGCCACAGGGTGGGGGACCATGGGGTGACCCTGGCAAGGCCAAGGGTCCCTGGGGCCGAGCACCCCCAGATCCTGCAGTGCTCTGGTTGGGGGGGCTGCACCTGGCAGTCCCTGGTGCTGGGAGAGGCGTGGGGCAGTGGGACACGTGTGGGGCAGTGGGGCAGGTGTGGGGCAGTGGGACAGGTGTGGGGCAGTGGGACAGGTGTGGGGCACTGGGACAGGTGTGGGGCACTGGGACAGGTGTGGGGCTCTGGGACAGGTGTGGGGCACTGGGACAGGTGTGGGGCTGTGGGACAGGTGTGGGGCCGTGCTTTCCCCAGGTGTGGGGCAGGTGTAGGCTGTGCTTTCCCCAGGTGTGGGACAGGTGTGGGGCTGTGGGACAGGTGTGGGGCAGGTGTGGGGCTGTGGGACAGGTGTGGGGCCGTGCTTTCCCCAGGTGTGGGGCAGGTGTGGGCCGTGCTTTCCCCAGGTGTGGGACAGGTGTCGGGCCATGCTTTCCCCAGGTGTGGGGCAGGTGTGGGGCCGTGCTTTCCCCAGGTGTGGGACAGGTGTGGGGCTGTGGGACAGGTGTGGGGCCGTGCTTTCCCCAGGTGTGGGTGCCCCTGTATGCCCTCGGGCAGGGCTGGGGCCCCTGTCTCACCTCCTGGAAGCGGCTCTTGGCGACCGTGACCCAGGATTTGATGGTGATGATGGAGTCGGGGTGGCAGGTGCTGAGGATCTCCTCCCCCAGCGAGGTGATGCACTCCAGCTCCAGCTGCTGGCACTGCAGGGACTGCATCAGCTCCTGGGGGGACAGGGACACGGCACTGTGAGGCCTCAGCCCTCCAGACACCACCACACCCCCCTGCAGCACCGGGACTGGGAGATTGGGGTGGGGGCACCCAAATCTCCCCACCTCAGGGCATTTGGGGTCTCAAACCCCGTGGTTTTGGTGTGGTGGGACTCAATATCCCAAATCTCCCCACCTCAGGGCATCTGGGGTCTCAGACCCCGTGGTTTTGGTGTGGTGGGACTCAATATCCCAAATCTCCCCAACTCAGGGCATTTGGGGTCTCAAACCCCATGGTTTTGGTGTGGTGGGACTCAATATCCCAAATCTCTCAGCGGTGGCACCTGTCACCCTGGTTTTTTAAGATTTTCTAAGCCTTCTGGTGTTGACATTCTTGTAGTGAACTTTGTCACACACTTTCTGTAAATAACTCATTGTTTTGCATTCCTTTATGGAGGAGGAGAGAGTTGATGGACTGTTGGTTTGTCCAGCATCATTGGAGAGGTGACGCTGTCACCCTCCAATCCACTGCCACTCTTGGAAAACTATAAATGTTGGAGTCAGAAAATAAACTTCCCTTTTCCTCACCTTGAGAACAGCGCTTGTGTTTTTTCATGTCCTACAGTGACAGGCACCCAACATCACTGTGGGGATCCCACAGCCCAGCTGGGCTGGCTGACCCCAGTGATGGAGCTCCTGGAGCAAAGCTGGAGCTGCTGGGGTTTGCTGGGGTTTGCTGGGGGCTGCTGGGGTTTGCTGGGGGCTGGCACCCACCTGCAGCTGGGCCTGGCACTCGTGCACGGCCGCCTCCTCCTCAGGGAACACTCCGTACTTGAGGGTCTTCTCCGACTCCGTCAGGCGGCCCAGGAAGGAGTGCACCAGGGTGTGGAACTCCTCCGCCTGCCGCCACAGTGGGGACCTGCTCAGCACCCACCCTGCAGCCCCTGAGCCCCCTGAACCTCCCGGCCAGCCCCTGAGCCCTGCTGGGGATGGACCAGCCCCTGGCGCAGGCACTGGGTGCACGCTGTGCCAGGGAGAGCTGCTGCCAGCCCCGCTGCAGCCCCACAGAGGGATCGAGGGGAGACCCCACAGCCAGCTCTAGACTGGGACACAATTTCCTGTGACCCTCCCTGTGCCACCCTGTGCCACCCAGCCACCTGCCCCAGGCACTGTGCACACATTCACACCTGTGACAGGCACCTGGCCTGGCACCTGGCCATGGAGCTTGCGACAGAACCTCAGAGCCCCACGCAGCACCACGCCCCGAGCTGGGTGCCCCACAGAGAACCCCAACAGGCACAGCCCCAACACCACCCAGGGAGCCTGGGAGACCTCCCCAGATGTGCAGCCACCCACCACACCTGGGCATCCCATAAAACATCCCCAGATGTGCAGCCACCCACCACACCTGGGCATCCCATAAAACATCCCCAGATGTGCAGCCACCCACCACCTGGGCACCTCACGGAGAACTCCCCAAAACACGGCCACCCACCAGCTGAGCAGCCCCCAAAACACAGCCATCCACCACCCCAGCACCCCACAGATCATGCCCAAAGCACAGCCACCCAGCACCCCACAGAGAACCCCCCAAAACCACCCATCACCTGAGCACCCCTCAAATCTCGGCCACCCACCAGCCAAGCTCCCCACACCCCCACGGCCGCTCACCACCTGAGCACCTCACACCCCCCTACACACAGTCACCCACCAAGCCTGGGCACCCCATGAAGCATCCTGGAAGTGCAGCTACCCACCAACTGAGCACCCCATGGAGAACCCCCCAAAACACAGCCACACACCACCTGGGCACCCCCCAGAACATGGCCACCCACGAGCCGAGCACTCCACAGAGAGCCCCCCAAAACGCAGCCACCCACCACCCCACAAAGCACCCTCAAAGCATGGCCAGCCCTCACCCGAGCACCCCATGGAGCACCCCCCAAAACACGGACACCCACCACGCCTGGGTGTCCCATGGAGCACCCTGGAAGTGCAGCCAGCCACCAGCTGAGCACCCCACCGAGCACCTCTAAAGCACAGCCACCCACCACCCCACAGAGACCCCCAAAACATGACCACCCACCACCTGAGCACCCCTCAAAGCATGGCCACCCACCATCCAAACTGCCCCCAAAGCATGGGCTCCTGCCACCCAAACTGCCCCCAAAACACGGCCACCCACCAGCCCACACAGCACTCCCCAAGGCACAGCCACCCACCAGCCGAGCACCCCCAAAGCACGGGCACCCACCACCCAAACTGCCCCCAAAGCACGGGCACCCACCACCCCATGGAGCACCCCCAAAGCACGGGCACCCACCACCTGTGCAGCCCACAGAGCACCCCCTAAATGCACAGCCACACACACCAAGCTTGGGCACCCCATGGAGAACCCCCCAAAACACATCCACCTACCACCTGAGCACCCCGCATCTCACAGGCCACCCCCCACCAACCACCCCCAGAGAACCCCCCAAAGCACGGCCACTCACCAGCCAAACTGCCCCCAAAACATGGCCACACATCACCTGAGCACCCCCAAAACACAGCCACCCACCACCCGAGCACCCCCAAAACACGGCCACCCACCACCCAAAACATGGCCACCCACCACCTGAGCACCCCCAAAACACTGCCATTCACCACCTGAGCACCCCCAAAACACAGCCACCCACCACCCGAGCACCCCCAAAACACGGCCACCCACCACCTGAGCACCCCCAAAACACAACCACCCACCACCTGAGCACCCCCAAAACACGGCCACATATCACCTGAGCACCCCCCAAAACACAGCCACCCACCACCTGAGCACCCCCCAAAACACAGCCACCCACCACCTGAGCACCCCCAAAACACCGCCACCCACCACCTGAGCACCCCCCACTCCCACATCCATCTCAGCCTCCCCACACGGGGGCTCCAGCTGCAGACCCCAACCCGGGGCTCCAGCTGCAGACCCCAACCCGGGGCTCCCCCACTGCAGACCCTACCCTGGGGGTTCCCCTGCTGCCCCCCAGCCTGGGGTTCCCCTGCTGCAGACCCGCATTACCACAGCTCCAAAACAAATTTGTAGATCCCTCCCAGAAATTAGAATCTCAACTTGTTGCATGTTTCCAATATTTGGATACGGTTTCTATTGCCCACAATGGGTTAATAAAATCTCCTCAGCATTCAAACATTTTATCTTTTTCACCGTACACACATCTATTGACCAACACGGATGGGGCGTTTCTGGGATCCACCTGGTGTGTGCGACATTTGCTGCTGGATATTTTCTACATGGCATTTCTCCTACTTCTGTAGTACACATTTTCCCTTTTCTTGATGAACACTCTTCCCCCATTATTGTTGATTTAAGCTTCCCCACCCCGGGGGTCTCCTGCTGCTGCCCCCCAAACTGGGGTTCCCCCGCTGCAGACCCCAACACGGGGGTTCCCCCACTACAGACCCCAACGCCGGGGGTTCCCCCGCTGCCCCCCAATCCCAGGGGCTCCCCCGGTGCCCCCCAGCCCTCACCTGCCGCAGCGCCGCCTCCAGCCGGGCCTGCTTGGACAGGGACAGTTTGCAGACCAGGTCCCAGCGGGTGCTGAGCTCCTCCACCTGCCGCTGCAGCCACTGCGAGTCCACGCTGCTGCTGCCCCGCGTCAGGTCCCGCACCGAGCGCTTCAGCGTCTTGATGCAGCTGGCGCGCTTGCCCAGCTCCTTCTGGAACACCTGGGGGGCGGCGGGACCGTGGGACAGGGACCCCAGTGCTGGGCAGGGGTGTGCTGCACCCCAAAACCTCGCAGCAGTGGGCACAGGGCTCTCCTGCACCTCAAAACCTCGCAGCAGTGGGCACAGGGTTCCTGTGAACCCCAAAACCTCACTGCAGTGGGTACGGGGCTCCTGTGAACCCCAAAACCTCGCAGCAGTGGGTACGGGGCTCTCCTGCACCCCAAAACCTCGCAGCAGTGGGGACGAGGTTCCTGTGCACCCCAAAACCTCACTGCAGTGGGTACAGGGCTGTCCTGCACCCCAAAACCTCGCAGCAGTGGGTACGGGGTTCCTGTGCACCCCAAAACCTCGCAGCACTGGGGACGGAGTTCCCCTGCACCCCAAAACCTCACTGCAGTGGGTACGGGGTTCCTGTGCACCCCAAAACCTCGTAGCAGTGGGTACGGGGTTCCTGTGCACCCCAAAACCTCGCAGCAGTGAGCATAGGGTTGTTTTGCACCCTAAAAATTCACAGCAGTGGGCACGGGGTTGCCCTGCTCCCCAAACCATCACAGCAGTGAGCACAGGATTCCCCTGCACCCCAAAAGCTCACTGCAGTGGGAACTGAGCTCTCCTGTACCCTAAAACCTCACTGCAGTGAGAACAGGGTTCCTGTGCACCCCAAAACCTCATAAAAATGGGCATAGGGTTGCTGAGCACCCCAAAACCTCGCAGAAAAGGGAATAGGGTTCCCTGAACCCCGAAACCTCACAGCAGTGGGTACGGGGTTCCCCGCACCCCAAAACCTCATAGAACTGAGCACAGGGTTCCCTGCACCCCAAAACCTCACAAAAATGGGCATAGGGTTCCTGTGCACTCCAAACCCTCACAGAAGTGGGATCAGGGCTCTCCTGCACCCCGAACCCTCACAGCTGTGGGAACGGGGTTCTGCTCTGCACCCCAAACCGTCACAGGATTGCCCTGCATCCCAAGCCCTCTCAGCAATGGGCACAGGGTTCCTGTGCACCCCAAAACCTCACAGCAGTGGGCACAGGGTTCCCCTGCACCCCAAACCCTCACAGGGTTCCCCTGCACCCCAGCCCCTTCCCAGCTCTGGTGCACACGGTGCCCCCCAATACCAGGGCGAGGGCACCCCAAACTGGGGTCACACCGGGGTCTCCCCAGCGGGCAATGCCCTGTCCTGCCCCACAGCGAGGGTGGGCACAGCCCGGGGGGCCCTGCAGCCCCTCCCCAAGAAAAGGGCACAGGGTTCCCTGCACCCCAAACCTTCACAGGGTCCCCTGCACCCCAACCCCTCACAGCAGTGGGCACAGAGCTCTCCTGCACCCCAAACCCTCACAGGGTCCCCTGCACCCCAAACCCTCACAGCAGTGGGCACAGGGTTCCCTGCACCCCAAACCCTCACAGGGTTCCCCTGCACCCCAAACCCTCACAGCAGTGGGCACAGAGCTCTCCCGCACCCCAAACCCTCACAGGGTTCCCTGCACCCCAAACCCTCACAGCAGTGGGCACAGAGCTCTCCCGCACCCCAAACCTTCACAGGGTCCCCTGCACCCCAACCCCTCACAGCAGTGGGCACAGAGCTCTCCCGCACCCCAAACCCTCACAGGGTCCCCCTGCACCCCAACCCCTTCCCAGCCCTGGGGCACACGGTGCCCCCAGTACCAGAGCAAGGGTACCCCAAACCTGGGTCTCCCCCGCGGGCAATGCCCCGTCCTGCCCCGCAGCGAGGGTGGGCACAGCCCGGGGGGCCCTGCAGCCCCCCCCAGGGCCACCCACCTTGTGCTTGTCCATGAGGTCCCCGACCAGGTCCCGGTCCCCCCCGACGGGCGCGTCCTCACTGAGCTGCGGCTCGGCGCGGTACAGCCAGTCCATGAGCGCCTGCAGCGCGTCCGTGAACTTGCCCGAGAACAGCAGGCTCTCCTCCAGCTTGTGCTGCCTGCCAGGGGCACAGGGCAGTGTGGGCACCGGGGGGCACCCTGAGGGGTCACCCCAGAGCCACCAGAGAGAGCTGTTATGGACAGGGATGAATCCTGAGCAGGCTCTCCTCCAGCTTGTGCTGCCTGCCAGGGGCACGGGGCAGTGTGGGCACCCCAAAGAGGACCCCCAGAGCCACCACAGGGTCCTGGCAGTGCCATTATGGGCAGGGAAAGGTCCTGGCAGTGCCATTATGGGCAAGGATGGGTCCTGAGCAGGTTCTCCCCCAGCTTGTGCTGCCTGCCAGGGGCACAGGGCACGCTCAGAACCCCAAGGGGGAACCCCAAAGAGGATCCCCAGAGCCACCACAGGGTCCTGGCAGTGCCATTATGGACAGGGATGGATCCTGAGCAGGCTCTCCTCCAGCTTGTGCTGCCTGCCAGGGGCACGGGGCAGTGTGGACACCTGGGGGCACCCCAAAGGGGAACCCCAGGGCTACCACAGGGTCCTGACAGCACCATTATGGATAGGGAATGGTCCTGGCAGTACCATTATGGACATGAACAGGTCCTGGCGGTGCCATTATGGACGGGACAGGTCCTGACAGCACCATTATGGACAGGGACAGGTCCTGGCAGTGCCATTACGGACATGAACAGGTCCTGGCGGTGCCATTATAGACTGGGACAGGTCCTGACAGGGCTGTTATGGACAGGGACAGGTCCTGGCAATGCCATTATGGACAGGGACAGGTCCTGGCGGTGCCATTATAGACAGGGACAGGTCCTGGCAATGCCATTATGGACAGGGACAGGTCCTGGCAGTGCCATTATAGACTGGGACAGGTCCTGGCAGGGCTGTTATGGACAGGGACAGGTCCTGGCGGTGCCATTATAGACTGGGACAGGTCCTGACAGCACCATTATGGACATGGACAGGTCCTGGCAGTGCCATTATGGACAGGGACAGGTCCTGACAGCACCATTATGGACATGGACAGGTCCTGACAGCACCATTATGGACAGGGACAGGTCCTGACAGGGCTGTTATGGACAGGGACAGGTCCTGGTAATGCCATTATGGACAGGCACAGGTCCTGGCAGTGCCATTATGGACTGGGACAGGTCCTGGCGGTGCCATTATAGACAGAGATGGGGCCCAGCTGCACCCCAAGGGCAGAGCCCAGCAGTGCTGGGAATGGGGTCCCAGAGCAGGATGCTCAGGGAGGAAGGGCAGTCCCACGTGCCCGCCTGGGACCCGCAGAGCCAGCAGAGAACAGATCCTGCCACGGCTGGAAGTGGATTTTTGAAAGGGGCCAGGATGGCACTGGTCACCCTGAAGCTGTCATGGAAAACCAACAATCCTGTCTGGGTGAGTCAATGGCCCCTGGAGAAGAAGAAACTGAGTTCCCTCAAATCTGGTCAATGAATAATCACAGAAAGGCCACAGCAAAGAAACCAACAGTCCCTCACAGTGGGCACGGGGTTCCCCTGCACCCCAAACCCCCATAGCAGTGAGCACAGGGTTCTTCTTTACCCCAAACCCTCATGGGGTTCCCCTGCACCCCAAACCCTCACAGCAGTGGGCACAGGGTTTTTCTTTACCCAAACCCTCAAAGGGTTCTCCTGCACCCCAAACCCCCATAGCAGTGGGCACGGGGTTCCCCTGCACCCCAAACCCTCATAGAGTTCCCCTGCACCCCAAACTCTCACAGCAGTGGGTACGGGGTTCCTGTGCACCCCAAACCCTCACAGAAGTGCTGTGGGCACCATTTCCATCCCTATTCCCATCCCACCCCCATCCCAAACCCTTCGCTATCCCACCCACATCCCATCCTCATCCCAAACCCTTCCCTATCCCACCCCCATCCCATCCCCATCCCAACCCCTTCCCTATCCCACCCCCATCTCATCTCCATCCCAACCCCTTCCCTGTCCCATCCCCATCCCATCCCCTCCATGCCTCATTCCCATCCCCACCCCACCCCACCCGTCCCGCGCCGCTCCCACCTCTCCGCGGCGTGGCTGCACAGCGCATCCCAGCGCTCCTTCAGCTCCCCCAGCAGCTCCTCCAGCGGCTGCAGGTCCTGGGGCAGCCGCGCCGCCTCCCGCAGCGCCCGCCCGCTCCGCAGCGTGGCCTCGTACACCGGGCGCTTGGCCCGCAGCACCTTCTGGAACACCTGCAGGGGCACCCCACAGGTGAGCGCTGGGTCCCCCAGGTGTGCGGGGACACTCCCTGCTCCCCCAAGGGCCCTGGGGCGGTTGGGATGCCCTACGTGCCCAACACCCCTCTGCCCAGCACTCTCCCAAGGTCTCCCAGCAATGCAGGATGGCCCTGGTGTCAGAACTCAGCGCATCCCTCCGGGTGCCCAGAGTTGCCAAGGCCCCCGCCAGGGGGCTCGGAGACCCTGGCACACAGCCCAGAGCACCTGGGGATTTGATTTTGACCCTTGGAGCAAGCTGCCAGCTTTGTATGAGGACCTGAAAGTCACAGAGGTTTGAATAGTGTAATAACAAAATGATCACAGGGTGAAAATGTAGATGTTAGGATTTTTGGTATGGGGGTTATGGGGACAAGATGGAGGAATCTGGGCGTGTCCAGCCTTTCTTCTTGTTCTCCATTTTCTGCTGTGATGCTGGCACTTTGGGATTGGTTTAGAGTAGAAGTGCACTGTCTAACATAGGTGATAGGTATTGGGAATTAAGAGTAAATATGTTATATGTAGTTTGTAGTATAAAAAGACAACACCGCCTCGGGGACAGTCAGAGTGCCTGTGGCTGCCCTGCTGAGCAGATCTTGGCTGGGCAGAAAGAAACTTTTATAGATAAGAATTAATAAACAACTTCAAGACCGAAAAGTGAAGGGTCCAGACTCATTCTTCAGATGCACGGGCCGAAACAGAGACACCCTGCACATCTCGGGGCAGCAATTATCAACAGCAACCCAAGACCCTGGGGTGTTGTCCAACCCCCTGGGAGCTGGGGACCCCCCAGGAGCCCAGTTGTGCCCCCCCCCGTGCCGAGGAGCGCGACGGGCAGGCCCACCTTGTGCTCAGCCAGCTGGCACTTGATCTCCTCCTGGCTGGTGGCAGCGTCCTGGGGCACCTCCAGGCTCTGCTCCACCTCGTCCATCCAGTCCAGGAGCAGCCGCCGGGACTCGCTGAACTGCAGTGGAGAGGAGGGCTGAGGGGCTGCAGGGAGCTGAGGGGGCTGAGGGGCTGCAGGGGGCTGAGGGGCTGAGGGGCTGAGGGGCTGAGGGGGCTGAGGGGGCTGAGGGAGCTGAGGGGGCTGCAGGGGCTGAGGGGGCTGCAGGGGCTGAGGGGGCTGAGGGGGGGCTGAGGGGGCTGAGGGGGCGGGGGCTGAGGGGCTGAGGGGGCTGAGGGGCTGAGGGGCTGAGGGGCTGAGGGGGCTGAGGGGGGCTGAGGGCGCAGGGGCTGAGGGGCTGAGGGGCTGAGGGGCTGAGGGGGCTGAGGGGCTGAGGGGGCTGAGGGGATGCAGGGGCTGAGGGGCTGGGGGGCTGAGGGGCTGAGGGGGCTGAGGGGCTGAGGGGGCTGAGGGGCTGAGGGGCTGAGGGGGCTGAGGGGCTGAGGGGCTGGGGGCTGAGGGGGCTGAGGGGGGCTGAGGGGGCTGAGGGGCTGAGGGGCTGAGGGGCTGCAGGGGGCTGAGGGGGCTGAGGGGGGCCTGAGGGGCTGAGGGGGCTGAGGGGCTGCAGGGGGCTGAGGGGGCTGAGGGGCTGAGGGGCTGAGGGGCTGAGGGGGGGGGCTGAGGGGGGCTGAGGGGGCTGAGGGGGCTGAGGGGGCTGAGGGAGCTGAGGGAGCTGAAGGGGGCTGAGGGAGGGCTGCAGGGGCTGAGGGGGCTGAGGGGGCTGAAGGGCTGCAGGGGCTGAGGGGCTGCAGGGGGCTGAGGGGGCTGAGGGGGCTGAGGGGGCTGAGGGGGCTGCAGGGGGCTGAGGGGGCTGAGGGGGTGCAGGGGCTGAGGGGGGCTGAGGGGGCTGGGGCTGAGGGGGCGAGGGGCTGAGGGGGCTGAGGGGGCTGAGGGGGGGCTGAGAGGCCTGAGGGGGCTGAGGGGGCTGAAAGGGCTGCAGGGGGCTGAGGGGGCTGAGGGGCTGAGAGGCCTGAGGGGGCTGAGGGGCTGAGGGGGCTGAGGGCTGCAGGGGCGGGGGGCTGAGGGGCTGAGGGGCTGAGGGGCTGAGGGGCTGAGGGGGCTGCAGGGGCTGAGGGGCTGAGGGGGCTGAGGGGGCTGAGGGGGGGGGCTGAGGGGCTGAAGGGGCTGAAGGGCTGCAGGGGCTGAGGGGGCTGAGGGGGCTGAGGGGGCTGAAGGGCTGCAGGGGCTGAGGGGGCTGAGGGGGCTGCAGGGGGCTGAGGGGGCTGAGGGGGCTGAGGGAGCTGAGGGGATGCAGGGGGCTGAGGGGGCTGAGGGGATGCAGGGGCTGAGGGGGCTGAGGGGGCTGAGGGGATGCAGGGGCTGAGGGGGTGAGGGGCTGAGGGGCTGCAGGGGCTGAGGGGCTGAGGGAGCTGAGGGAGCTGAGGGGGCTGAGGGGGCTGAGGGGGCTGAGGGGGCTGAGGGGGACCCAGGGGCAAAGCAGATCTGGGGCAGCCCAAACAGGAGAGATGGAGCCACACAAGGGAGTGACACAGCCTGGCCACCGCCATGGGGCAAACCATGGGCCAGGACAGCACAGTGACAACACCAGAGCTGTGGGGTCCCCTCCTGGGCCAGGACAGCTCAGTGACAGCACCAGAGCCACAGGGTCCCCTCCTGGGCCAGGACAGCTCAGTGACAGCACCAGAGCCACGGGGTCCCCTCCTGGGCCAGGACAGCCCAGTGACAGCACCAGAGCCGTGGGGTCCCCTCCTGGCCCAGCTCCCAGCAGTACTCATGTCATGGAATCAACATTCCCAGGCTGGTTTGGGTTGGAAGGACCTCAAACCCATCCAGTTCCGCCCTCCTGCCACGGGCAGGGACACCTTCCGCTATCCCAAGCTGCTCCAAGCCCCATCCAACCTGGCCTTGGACACTTCCGAGGATGGGGCAGACACAGCTTCTCTGGGTGGAATTTCTTCCCCATATGCCATCCATCCCTGCCCTCTGGCACCGGGAAGCCATTCCCCCTTGTCCTGTCCCCCCAGGCCCGTGTCCAAGGCCAGCCAAGGGGCAGAGCCCCCTCCCCAGCGCGGGCTGTGTCCCAGTACCTGCTTGCTGCGTTTCCGGGCCTCCTCCAGCACGGCCCCCCTCTCTGCTGCCCGCTGCAGGACCTTGCCCAGCCTCTCCCGGGCCGCCAGCACCAGGTTCTGGATGACGGCCCCGTCCTGCTTCCGACTGAAGTCCTTGAGGCGCGCGGCCACGGCCTCCAGGCCGCCCAGCTTCTCCCCGTGCGCGTTCGCCTCCTTCAGCAGGGCCTGTGGGCAGGGGGTGGCTCAGCGTGGGGCTCCGGGGTGGGCGAGGAGCCCCCGGGCACAGCCCGTGCCAGGAGGGGACGTGGAGCGCCAGGCACGGGCTGGGACGGGGCACAGAGCGCTGCGGTGTGATTTCAGGGTTTACCCCAGAACCCGGGTCCCTCCCCTGATAATTCCCTGCCAGGTGCGTCAGTCCCCTCTCCTTTCCCCTCCCAGCACTGTCTGTCCATCCTCGAATTTTTTTGTCGAGTGATTGGCAGATTCAAAGGATGCCCTCCACCCCCGGGGGGCATTGGGCCATCCAGGTGTCCTTTGTCCCTCCCCTCCTGTGCCTGCTTGGTGGCTCCCGACCCCTTCCCTCCCCTGCCGCAGACATCTTTTATGAAAAATCCTTTCCTCAGGATTTTTCCTCCTGAGAAGCTGAGAGGCCTCAGGAACAAAATGTAAACAATGGTTATCTGCTGCTGTGGAATGCAACAGGTGCATCTGTGATTGGTCTCATGTGGTTGTTTCTAATTAATGGCCAATCACAGTCCAGCTGGCTCGGACTGTCTCGGTCAGTCACAAGCCTTTGTTATCATCCTTTCTTTTTCTATTCTTAGCTATCCTTGTGATGAAATCCTTTCTTCTATTCTTTTAGTATAGTTTTAATATAATATATATCATAAAATAATCAATCAGCCTTCTGAAACATGGAGTCAGATCCTCATCTCTTCCCTCATCCTTGGACCCCTGTGAACACCGTCACACTCCCCCTCTCCCCGGGGTTCAAAGGAGCAGCAGCCACGGGCTCAGGGAGTTCTGTTGGAGCTGGTGCTGCATTCAGAGGCCTGTGGGCCAGAATAAAGCTCTGGATCCAAACCCTCCATCAGAACCGACTCCTTTCCTTCACCATCGCCTTAAAGCTTCTCTGCCACAGGGAAACCTGAGGAGCAGCCCCTGGTATGGGGGGAAGCTCCATCCCAGCACCACCAGAGCTCCTGCAGGCCTGGACTTGTCTGCAGTGCCCAGAGCAGCACCCAGCCAGCCCAAAGTGTCTGTGGGGTGAAACACCACACACCAGCCAGCCAAAAGTGTCTGTGGGGTGAAACACCACACACCCATAGAGCCAAACATGTCTGTGGGGTGAAACACCACACATCCCACAGCCAAAAGTGTCTGTGGGGTGAAACACCACACACCAGCCAGCCCAAAGTGTCTGTGGGGTGAAACACCACACACCAGCCAGCCCAAAGTGTCTCTGGGGTGAAACACCACAAATCCCAAAAAGTGTCTGGGGTGAAAACCCACCAGCCCGAAAGTGTCTGTGGGGTGAAACACCACACACCCAGCCAGCCAAAAGTGTCTGTGGGGTGAAACACCACACACCCATAGAGCCAAAAGTGTCTGTGGGGTGAAACAAACCGCCAACACACCAGCCAGCCAAAGGGGGGACACACCAGCCCAAAGTGTCTGTGGGGTGAAACACCACACACCCAAAAGTGTCTGGGGAAAACACCACACAGAAGCCAAAAGTGTCTGTGGGGTGAAACACCACACACCCATAGAGCCAAAAGTGTCTGTGGGGTGAAACACCACACACCCAGCCAGCCCAAAGTGTCTGTGGGGTGAAACACACACCCATAGAGCAAAATTTGGGGGAAACACCACACATCCCACAGCCCAAAGTGTCTGTGGGGTGAAACACCACACATCCCACAGCCCAAAAGTGTCTGTGGGGTGAAACACCACAATCCCACACTTTTGTAATACCACACACCAGCCAGCCCAAAGTGTCTGTGGGGTGAAACACCACACACCCATAGAGCCAAAGTGGTGACCACACAAGTGTCTGTGGGGTGAAACACCACACACCCATAGAGCCAAAAGTGTCTGTGGGGTGAAACACCACACATCCCACAGCCCAAAGTGTCTGTGGGGTGAAACACCACAGCTGTCCCTCTATGGTTCAGCAAGGTCTGTGGGGTGAAACACCACAATATTCCTTAAAATAAAAAAAATTTAAAACCAGACCAGCCAAGGCATGTCCTGTCTGCAGTATTGGTACATTCCAATAACAGGCGCTTGCTTGCTCTGCTACGGTCGGGACATGGCGCCCTGCTCTTCTAAAGTTCTTCTAAGCCTTCTGATGTTTATATTTTTGTTTCTCATGCACTTTTCGTGTAAATAATGATTGTTTTGCATCCCTTTCTGGAGGAGGAGAGAATTGACGGGCTGTTGGTTTGACCAGTGCAGTTGGAGAGGTGGCAATTCCATCCTCCAATCCATGGTCACTTTTGGAATTCTATAAATACCGAGGTTGGGAAATAAAGGCACCTTTTTATGCCTTGGACATCTCATTGTGTGATCGTTGTTCATTTCGTGTCATTTTGCCACAGGGACACACGTGCCACTCGCCCCGGGCACCCCTGGGGCAGACCCCAGCCCCACAAACCGACCCCAAGGGCATCACTCTTGCCTTGTGCTCCTGGATCATATTGTGACAGGGACACACGTGCCAATCGCCCCGGGCACCCTTGGGGCAGACCCCAGCCCCACAAACGGGGCCACCACTCTTGCCTTGTGCTCCTGGATCATAGTGCCACAGGGACACACATGCCACTCGCCCTGGGCACCCCTGGGGCAGACCCCAGCCCCACAAACCGACCCCGAGGGCGTCACTCTTGCCTTGTGCTCCTGGATCATATTGTGACAAGGACACACGTGCCAATCGCCCCGGGCACCCCTGGGGCAGACCCCAGCCACACAAACCGGCCCTGAGGGCACCGCTCTTGCCTTGTGCTCCTGGATCATATTGTGACAAGGACACACGTGCCAATCGCCCCGGGCACCCCTGGGGCAGACCCCAGCCCCACAAACCGACCCCGAGGGCACCGCTCTTGCCTTGTGCTCCTGGATCTGCGTGGTGACGGTGTCCAGGACGAAGCTGGGGGGCGCGGGGGACCCCAGCAGCTCCTCGGCGTGGGCCACCCAGCGCAGCAGCTCCTGTGCCGAGCCGTGGAACTCGGTGCTGACCGTCAGCCCCTCGGCCAGGCGCTCCTGCGGGCACGGCGGGCACCGGTGGGCATGGGCTCCCCTGCTCCTGAGCCGGTCCGCTCAGGGGGAGCCCCCCGCGGGTCAGAGCCACCCGCAGCCCCCCGCTCACCTTCCTCTCCTGGGCCTCGGCCTGGACGCTCTCCCACTTCTGCTCCAGCAGGCGCAGGCTGTGCTCGGTGCTGCAGGGCCGGCCGGCGCGGCACGAGTCCAGCAGCCGCTGCAGCCGCTCCCGCAGTCCCCGGTAGGAACCGGCCCGCGCCTCCAGCTCCCGGCACAGCTCCTGCCGGGACAGCGGCGTCAGCACAGGGACAGCGGGACAGCGCGGGGCGGTGTCAGCGGCGTGAGGAGGGGACGGGGAGCGGGATGCGGATGGGGCAGGCAGGATGATGGGTACAGGGATGGGGATGGGAATGGGGCTGGGAACAGGGATGGGGATGTGGAGGGGGATGAGAATGAGGCTGGGAACAGGGATGGGAACAAGGATGGGACTGGGAATAGGAACAGGGGTGAAGATGAAAATGGGGCAGGCAGGGTGATGGGTACAGGGATGGGCATGGGGATGGGAATGGGGCTGGGAACAGGGATGGGGATGTGGAGGAGTCAGGTAAAGCAGACAGGGGACAGGGATGGGGATGGAAACGGGAACAGGGATGTGCATGGGAATGGGGATGGGGAGAGGGATGGGAATGGGGATGGGAACAGGGATGGGAACGGGGATGGGAACAGGGATGGGAACGGGGATGGGACTGGGAATGGGAACAGGGGTGGAGATGAGAATGGGGCAGGCAGGTTGGGGATTGAGGATGGGAACGGGGTGGGGATGGGAATAGGGACGGGGATGGGGTTGGGAATGGGGATGGGAACAGGGATGGAAACAGAGGATGGGGATGGGAATGGGGATGGGAACAGACGATAGGGATGGGAACGGGCATGGGGACAGGGAGGGGAATGGGGCTGGAGACAGGGATGGGGATGTGGAGGGGTCAGGTAAAGCAGACAGGGGGCAGGGATGGGGATGGGGACAAGGGAGACAGCCACAGTGAACAGGGAGAGGGGATGAAGGGACAGCAGGGGGATGTGGGATGTGGACGGGGACAGGAACAGGTTCAGGGCGAGGGACAAGGACAAGGATGGCTCCTGCTCTGAGCTGGAGCAGCTGAGGGAGGGGCACCAGGCTCTGCCTGGCTGGGGAGAGGAGGCAGCAGAGAAGGATCCTGGCCCAGCAGAGTGGAGAAGGGTGGACCTGGGTCACACATCCGCCCCAAGAGACCAACAGACCACAGGGGCCGGTCCTCCAGCAGAACCAGGCTGGCTCTGGCTCTCACCAGGTGTGCGTTCAGCTTCTCTTTGGTGGCATCCGGGTGGCCCCAGGCCGGTTTGGAGCAGAAGAGCTGCAGCTCCACCTGCTCCAGCCACTGCAGCAGCTCCGTGATCTCCAGCGTGATGTCCTGCACCTGGGGGCGAGGCGGGGCTCAGCGCCGGCTCAGCGCTGGCTGGTTGCAGTGTGATGTAATTGCCTGTTTCAGTCATCCCAGTTCTTTCCCCAGATGTGCCAATACCCTCTCCCTTCCCCTCCCCTTGCCCCTGCTGAGTGCTGTCTGTCAATCTTGGCATTCTAGAAAGGGCCTCGTGTGATTGGTGAAGTTCAGAAGATGCCTCTCAGCCCTGGGGACATTGGGCCATCCAGGTGTCGTTTGTCCCCTGAGACTTCCCCCCCTTACCTGGTCGGTGGGATTCCTGCCCCTTCCCTCCCCCTCTCCCTGAGGTTAAAAGACACAGCAACCACGCAGTTCGGTCGTGCTGTTGGAGCTGTTGCTGCATTCAGAGGCTGTGGGCCAGGAATAAAGCTCTGGATCGAAACCCTCCAGCAGAACCCGTCTCCTTTTCCTTCCCCTCGCCTTGAGGCCTCTCTGCCAGAGGTAAACTTGAGCTCCTGCAAGCCTGGCCTTGTTCCAAGCACCCAGCTGCAGCATCCAGCCAGCCAAAGGTGTCTCTGAGGTGAAGCCACCACAGCTGCTGCCCTTGGTCAAGCAGCAAGGGCCAGATGAGCCCAGGCCCGTTCCATCCGGCCATATTGGAATTTAATCCCAATAGCTTGGCGCCCAACGTGGGGCGCCGCGGTGCCACGGCCGTACCTGGCTGAGGTTGTTCTCCAGCTCCAGCTGCCGGCTCTCGGTCTCGCTGCGCACCAGCTCCCAGTGCTGCTCCAGCTGCTGCAGGCTGCGCTGCAGCCCCTCCACGCTCTCGCCCAGGCTGGAGAGCAGCAGCCCCTGCCCGGCCTCGGTCACCGACTGCACCGTGCGGGCGTGCGACATCACATCGGTGCGCAGCACCTGGCAGGGAGCGGCAGGGTCACAGCTGGGGCCGGGCAGGGACACCCACACCCGCATTCCTACAGCCCCTAAACCCGGCAGGGACACCCACACCCCCATTCCCAAAGCCCCTAAACCCGGCAGGGACACCCACACCCGCATTCCTACAGCCCCTAAACCTGGCAGGGACACCCACACCCGCATTCCTACAGCCCCTAAACCTGGCAGGGACACCCACACCCCCCATTCCTACAGCCCCTAAACCCGGCAGGGACACCCACACCCCCATTCCTACAGCCCCTAAACCCGGCAGGGACACCCACACCCCCATTCCTACAGCCCCTAAACCCGGCAGGGACACCCACACCCCCATTCCTACAGCCCCTAAACCCGGCAGGGACACCCACACCCTGCATTCCTACAGCCCCTAAACCCGGCAGGGACACCCACACCCCGCATTCCCAAAACCCCTAAACCCAGCAGGGACACCCACACCCCGCATTCCTACAGCCCCTAAACCTGGCAGGGACACCCACACCCCGCATTCCTACAGCCCCTAAACCTGGCAGGGACACCCACACCCCGCATTCCTACAGCCCCTATACCCGGCAGGGACAATCACACCCCGCATTCCTAAAGCCCCTCACCCCGGGACAGCTCTGCTGCCCCCAGCACTGTTGCCACCACAGCCCTGGGTGCAGGGGGTGCCACGCTGGGCAGGGATAGCACCCATGGGTGCCTCCAGGCTGGTGCCAGGGTGTAGGGCAGGGCCGAGGCACAGGATTTGCGATTCGTGGCAGTGGGGCACGGGCAGAGGGGACAGGGGCAGAGGGACAGGGGCAGAGGGACAGGGGCAGTGGGCAGCAGCAGGGGGGACAGGGGCAGGGTGACAGGGGCAGGGTGACAGGGGCAGGGTGGGGCAGTGGGGATAGGCACAGTGGGCAGTGGCAGGGGGGACAGGGGCAGTGGGACAGGAGCAGGGGGGACAGGGGCAGTGGGGACAGGGGCAGGGGGGACAGGGCTAGAGGGGACAGGGCCAGAGGGGACAGGGGCAGAGGGCAGGGACAGTGGGCAGCGGCAGAGGGGACAGGGGTAGAGGGACAGGGGCAGTGGGACAGGGACAGTGGGCAGCAGCAGGGGGGGAGGGGACAGGGGCAGGGTGACAGGGGCAGTGGGGATAGGCACAGTGGGCAGCGGCAGAGGGGACAGGGGTAGAGGGACAGGGGCAGGGGGGACAGGGGCAGAGGGACAGGGGCAGAGGGACAGGGGCAGAGGGACAGGGGCAGAGGGGACAGGGGTAGAGGGACAGGGGCAGGGGGGACAGGGGCAGGGGGACAGGGGCAGTGGGAACAGGGGCAGAGGGCAGTGGCAGGGGGGACAGGGACCCCTTTGCACGGCCCCCCCGGAGCAGGGACAGCCCGGCCCTCGCAGCCTCGCCCGCGTCAGGCACGTCAGGAGCGTGCCCGGGCACGGGGCTGTGGCACGGGGCGGGCACTGGGACAGCTCATTCCTCCCGTGCTGTCACCGAGGGAGGGGACGCGGCTCCGCGCTGGAGCCTGCCCGGCCCTGCTGCTGCTGCAGCTGCACCCGAGGTGGGGCCAGGCAGCGCCCTGGGGCCAGGACACCCAGCCCGGGGTGTCACCAAAGCCAGGACACACAGCCTGGGGTGCCCCCAAAGCCAGGACACCAACCCTGACCAGGACACCCAGCCCGGGGTGTCACCAAAGCCAGGACACACAGCCTGGGGTGCCACCACGGCCAGGACATCCACCCTGGGGTGCCACCATGGCCAGAACACCCACCTTGACCAGGACACCAACCCTGGGGGTGCCACCCAGGCCAGGACACCCACCCTAAGGGTGTCACCACGGCCAGGACACCAACCCTGGGGGTGCCACCCCAGCCAGGACCCCCAGGACACCCAACCCCTGTGGCTGTGCCCGCGTGTCCCCCGGCCCCGGCGCAGGCTCACCTTGTGCTTGGCCAGCTCGATCTCGCAGCTCTGCAGGTCGGGCCGCAGGGGCGCGGGGCCGCGCAGCTGCTCCCCGGTGCGGCTCAGCCACTGCAGCAGCTCGGCCAGCTGGGTGTGGAACTGCCCCAGCCCCAGCAGCGCCGCCTCCAGCTGGTGCTGCAGGAGGGAGCCGCGGTGTCGGGGGTGGCGAGGGCAGGCTACACGGCCCTGGGTGCCCACCCACTGCCCACCCAGTGCCCACACCGCCCTGGGTGCCCACAGAGCACCTGGCACACGCCGAGTGCCCACCCAGTGCCCACAGAGCACCTGGCACACACCCAGTGCCCACAGAGCACCTGGCACATTCAAAGTGCCCATATGGCCCTGGCACTCACCCAGTGCCCACCCAGTGCCCACAGAGCACCCAGCACACACCCGGTGCCCAATCACTGCCCATATGGCCCTGAGCACCCACCCAGTGCCCACTCGGTGCCCACAGAGCACCCAGCACACACCCAGTGCCCATCCAGCACCCACAGAGCACCCAGTGCCCACCCATTGCCCACTCGGCCCTGGACACCCACCCACTGCCCAACCAGTGCCCACAGAGCACCCGGCACACACACAGTGCCCATATGGTCCTGGGCAGCCCACCCAGCGTCTACCCAGTGCCCACCTGGCCCTGGCACTCACCCAGTGCCCACAGAGTGCCCACACAGCCCTGGGCACCCACCCAGTGCCCACTCAGCACATTCACGGCACTCACCTGTCTTGCCAGCTCTGCCCTGTGCCCCCCATGCCCCCTACCCACCTGCATGCTGCCAATCTCCCTGTGCCCCCCATGCCCCCCGTGCCCCTGCCCACCTGTCTGCTGACGATCTCCTCCTCCAGGTGGTCCCATCGCTGGCGGAAGTCGCAGAGCGTGCCCGGGGGGTCCCCCTGCCCCGCGCCCCCCTGGTGCCGCAGGCTCTCCACGTCCACCTTGCACTGGTACAGCTCCCGCTTGAACTCCTGCCAGGTGGCACCGGCTGGTAACAGGGTCAGCCTGACCCCAGGGCACCACAGGGCACAGCACAGGCACCTGGGGCCTGATCTGCTGCTCTGGGGGTGCCCAGCCACCTCAGGGACTCGTGGGGGACAGGGCCTGGCCACCCCAGGCCGTGCTTGGCCACCGAGTGTACCGGGGCACGGGCACTGTCCAAGGTGCCATCCCAATCCCACCTCTGCCTGGAGCACCCGCTGCCCTCCCTGCCCCTGCCAGCCCCAGGGATGTGGGCATGGCATAGCACGGCCTGGCATGGCACAGCACAGCTAGGCTTGGCACAGCACGGTTTGGCATGGCACAGCATGGTTTGGTGCGAAACAGCACAGCCAGACGTGACACAGCACAGTTTGGCATGGCACAGCACAGCCTGGCACAGCATGGCATGGCACAGCACAGACTGGCATGGCACAGTTTGCCATGGCACAGCATGGTTTGGCAGAGCATGGCCCAGCATGGCACAGCACAGTTTGGCACAGCACAGCACAGCCCAGTGCAGCACAGCATGGTTTGGCACAGCACAGCATGGCCAGGCACGGCACAGCACGGCCCAGCACGGTTTGGCATGGCACAGCACTCTTTAGCGCGGCATGGCACAGCCTGGCACAGCACATCATGATTTGGTGCGGCACAGCGCAGCCAGGCGTGGCACAGCACAGTTTGGCACAGCACCACACAGCCTAGCATGGCACACCACAGTTTGGCATGGCACAGTTTGGCATGGCACAGCACGGTTTGGCACGGCACTGCACAGTGTGGAACATCTCAGCACCTTGAGCTCGGCCAGCTGCTGCTGCACCACGTCCAGGTCGCCGCCCACCAGGAACTCCTCGGCGATGCGCAGCTCGGCCGCGTCCAGCCACTCCAGCAGCCGCTGGGCACAGGGAACACGCGGGGTTGGGGCGCCCGTGGTGGCCCCGTGGTCCCCCAGACCCCTGAGCGGGGACAGGAGGGTGACACAGGGTGATCCTGCACGGGGGATCTGCCCCCAGACCCACCTGCATGGTGTCCTGGTAGCTGAGGGCGGCCTGGAGCTGCTCCTCGAGGCGCCCGTTCCGCTCCGTCCACACCCGGCTCAGGCTGTGCCAGGAGGAGTAGAGCTGCACCGGGCACGGGGGTCAGTGGGGGCACAGCGGGGCCGGGCACGGGGGGACAGCGTGGACAGGGCACAGGGGTCAGTGGTGCCACAGCAGGGCTGGGGTGCAGGGGGACGGGATGTGGGGGACAGGGTGGACAGGGCACGGGGGTCAGTGGTGCCACAGTGGTGCCAGGGTGCAGGAGGACAGGACATGGGGGACAGAGTGGACAGGGCACAGGGGTCAGTGGGGGCACAGTGGGGCTGGGGCACAGGGGGATGTGGGGGACAGGTTGACAGGGCACGGGGGTCAGTGGGGGCACAGCGGGGCCGGGCACGGGGGGACAGGGTGGACAGGGCATAGGGGTCAGTGGGGGCACAGCAGGGTTGGGGCACAGGGGGATGGGACGTGGGGGACAGGATGGACAGGGCACGGGGGTCAGCAGTGCCCCGGGGGTACAGGGTGTTGGGGTCACTAGTGCCAGGGGCATGGGGGTGGCACCACATGGACATCCAGGCCTGGAGACACCACGGGAGTGCTGGGGCACAGGAGCTGTGTGGGGGTCAGTGGCACCGAGTGGGGGTCTGGGGTGCGGGGGTCAGTGGCACTGCTGGGCATTGGGGACACGCCACCCCCACAAGCAGCATCCCCACGCCCCCAGGATGTCCCTCCCTGACGCCAGCCCCGAGGACACTCACATCGTCCAGGCTCTTGGTGACATCGGGCTTGTCGGGGTCCCCGCAGGAGGCCATCAGCTCCACGCCCAGGCTGCCCAGCGTGTCCAGCTCACCCTGCAGCGCGTCGATCTCCTCCCGCAGAGCCTGCGCAGGGCACGGGGCTCAGGGCTGCCCACACCAGGGGCTGCCCAGGGCACTGCCCACACCAGGGCACTGCCCACACCAGGGGCTGCCCAGGGCATGGGGCTCAGGGCTGCCCACACCAGGGCACTGCCCACACCAGGGGCTGCCCAGGGCATGGGGCTCAGGGCTGCCCACGCCAGGGCACTGCCCACACCAGGGGCTGCCCAGGGCATGGGGCTCAGGGCTGCCCACACCAGGGCACTGCCCTCACCAGGGGCTGCCCACACCAGGGCACTGCCCACACCAGGGCACTGCCCTCACCAGGGGCTGCCCAGGGCACTGCCCACACCAGAGGCTGCCCATGTCATGGCACTGCCCACCAAGCCCCAGCCCAGCCGTACCTGCATCGTGCGCAGCCGCGTGCGGATGGCCTCGGGCTCGCCGCCGGCCTCCTCCAGCCCCAGCACCAGCTGCTGGGTGTCACTGAGCGCCACGGCCAGCTCAGACAGGCCATGCCAGAAGCGCTCGGCCAGCGCCAGCAGCTCCCGAAGCCACCGCTCCCGCTCCTGGCAGCGGCCCCGCAGGCAGCCCCACTGTGAGAGCAGCTGTGCTGTGCGCTCCTGGATCCCTGCGGGGCACAGCAGGTCGGGGATCGGGGTGCTGCGAGGGCCCCAGCACCCTCACACAGCCCTGACAGGGACACGGATGTCCGGCCGGCCAGGCTGTGCCCACCCCTCCGTGCCGGTACCTCTGTCCGCGGCGTCGGAGCTGACCGCCTGCACGGTGGCCAGCAGCTCCTCGCCCTGTGCTCGGATCCCCTCCAGGGCCACCCCGAGCTTCTCCAGCTCGCCCAGGGCCAGGCTGTTCTCCCGGATCTGCTCCCTCAGGTGGGCCGCGTCGCCGCGGACGGGGGGCTGGCTCTGCAGCCGGCTCTGCAGCCGCTCCAGGCACTCCAGCAGCAGGTCCATGCGCTCCGAGAGCTGCGGAGCGGCCCGGTGACTCGAGGGTACGGCCCCGGGGATGCGCCCCAGCCGGGCAGCGGTGTCCATACCTGGCTGTATCGCGGCAGGGCATCCTCCAGCAGAGCCGCCGCCTGGCGCACACGCTCGCGGACGCGGCCGTACTGCTCCTCCAGCTCCTGCCAGCGCCGCTGGAACGGGGCTCCCTGCTCGGGGCTCAGCTCCAGCAGCTGCGCCGACACGCGCTGCAGCTTCCCCACCAGCGGCCGGTGCTCGGCGATGGCCTCCCGCAGGCTCTGGCAGCGGGGAAGAGCCGGGGGGGTGCATTGGGGCGGGATGTGCCCCGTGGGATTCACCCCACGGGGATGCGCTGCTGCACCCGGTGCTGCTCCCAGAGGGCTCCTGTTTGCCGGGTGTCCCAGCCCGATGGTCCCCACGGCGGTGCCACCCCCATCCCGTCACCGCTCCCACCTGCGGGGTGGCCGCGCCAGTCCCTTTTGCCCCTGCCCACACCTGCAGCAGCGCCTGCTGCTCCTTGAAGGCCTCGTAGCTGATGGCGTTGGGCGAGAGCTGCACCCCCAGGGCCTGCGTCTCCTCCAGCCAGGGCAGCAGCTCCTCGAGGGCCTCGGAGAACTGGGTGAGCAGGGACTGGGCGTGCTCCAGCTGCACGGCACAGGCACCGCTGCGCAGAGACAGCTGCTCCGTGCGCTCCCGCAGCGCCTGCACCGACGGCTGCGGGGACGGGGAGTCACCACACAGGGCACAGCCACCCCTGGGTGCTGGCAATATCCCCTGGCACCCTCGCAGCTCACCTGAAGGCGCTGCCGCAGCGGCTCGGGGCAGCAGCGCAGCAGCGGCTCCGAGAACCCCAGCAGACGCTCAACCAGGCCCCGGCAATGCAGGATCTCAGCAGAGAGCAGCTGGAATGGAGCCACAGGTGGGTGCCAGCTCCTGGCACGGATGGGGATGCCAAGCCAGTGCCCCCGGGACCCCTGGGCACTGCTGCAGACCCACCTTCTGCTCAGAGAGCTGCGAGCGGAGAGACTCAGCATCCAGCTGCACGCGGCCGATCTCCTCCAGCCGCTCAGCCAGCCCGGCCACACGGCTGAACTGGGACTCCAGGACCTGCTCAAACTGCAGCAGAGGGACAGACGTCAGCCAGGGAGGGTGTGAATGCAGTGGGACCGACGCTGGGAATGGTGAGGGGCTCGGGGAGCCCAGTGTCCCACACCTTCTCCCTGTCACTGGCAGTGACTGAGGGCTCCTGGCCATCCTGCTGGCTCTCCTGCTCGCCCAGCTCCTTCTCCATGCGGCTCAGCCACAGTGCCAGGTCCTCAGGGGCCGTGCCCAGGCGAGACGAGGCCTCCAGGGTCTGCCCCAGCCGGTGAGCAGTGTCAGCGCTGCTCTGGCCCACGATGAGGTACCGCATCCTCAGTGACTCCATCTTCTCCTGCGTCAGCTGGGCCTCCTCCCCTGTGGCAGCGTGACACCGCCATCAGTGCCACCGCACTGGCACCCCTGGGCATGGAACTGGCCACACCGACAGCTCCCAGCAGCGTGGCAATCACTCTGTCCCGGCCTTTCCCCTCTCCTACCCCTGCTCCTCCTGCTCCCAGACCCAGCTCTGGCCTCTCATCCCTCTGCCAGCAAGACCCACCTCGCCACTGAACCCTGTCCCACCACGGCTGTGCCCACAGGCTCTGTCCTGTCCCCTCTGCATCCCCTGGGGTGCTGCCTGCCCCCTCACACCACAGCACGGCTCCCAGTGGGGAGCAGCACGCCCCAAAGACCCCCAGTGCCCAGGGCCCCCTTGCTGGCCTGGGCTGCCGCTGTGTGTGCTCATCCCATCCCGAGTCCCTGTGGCCACCCCTCCCAGCCATCGCCACTCACCTGTCACCAGCTCCAGGACGCGCTGCCCGCTCTCCAGGGCGCCATCCAGCTCCCCCAGCCGCCCGCGGATCTCCTCACAGAGGGCCTGTAGCAGTGACCAGCGATGACACAAGTGCCCGTGTCCACCCTGTGCCCACCCCACGCCCAACCTGCGCCCACCTGGGTCTGCTGGTGGGCGTCCTGCACGCGGCCCACGCAGCCGTCAGCACGCCAGAGCTGGGCCAGCTGCCGCTCTGTGGCACCAAGCCACTCCTGGAAGGCATCCACGGCCTCCTGGAAGCCCTGGGCTGCCGGCAGGATCCGCTCCAGGCAGCCGTACCTGCGCCAGGAGGGCAGGTGAGCCGGGCAGCGACAGTGCCGGGCCAGCAAAGCCCCCTCTCCCCCTCAGCAGGGTGCCCACGCCCCGTGCTGCCCTGAAACGAGGGGCACAGCAAGGCCACTGTCCCCACAGAGGGGAACAGTGTCCCCACAGAGGGGGCAGTGTCCCCACAGAGGGGGCAGTGTCCCCACAGAGGGGAACAGTGTCCCCACAGCAAGGCCAGTGCCCCACAGAGGGGAACAGTGTCCCCACAGAGGGGGCAGCGGGAAGGGCTTTGTGACAGACTGTCCGTGCAGCCCTGGGGCCGCTGCTCCTGTGCAGCCCCAGCACAGGGACACATGTGACAGGGACGGTCCCTCCATCGTGGTGGCCCCAGTGCCGGTGGGGCAGAGCACAGGGACATCAGGGTGTCACAGAGACTCCGTGTGGGGGACAGGACGGGGATGCCAGCCCAGTGATGAGGCCTGGCCCCTGACCCACCTGGCTTCAGCCTCCTGCATCAGCTTGTCCCACCTCTCCCCGAGGCTGAAGAGGCCGGCGCTGCCCTCGGGCGCCGCCGTGCCCGAGCCCTGTGCCGTCAGTCTGTCCTGCAGGACGAGCTCCACACGCGGCCTCCGCTCCTCCAGCAGGCGCTTCAGGAGCTGCAGGGATGGGGGACAGCGCGCTGGGGACTCCCGTGCACCCCTCAAACCCCGGCACAGCCCTGGGCTGGAACCCAGGGAGCTGCAGGGACCGCGGACACCATGCTGGGCACTCCTGTGCACCCCTCAAACCCTGGAACCCAGGGAGCTGCAGGGACCGGGGACACCGCGCTGGCACTCCTGTGCGCCCCTCCCACCCCGGCCCAGCCCTGGGCTGGAGCCCCGGCCCCCTAATCCCCGCACGGGCACGCGTTGGCGGGACACGCCGGCCGGCCCTGCTGACCTTCTGCTCCTCCAGCTGCGCCTTCACCACCTTGGCCTCCGCCGACGGCGGCTTCTGGTTGCTCACCAGCTCCTCCATGTCGGCCACCCAGGCCAGCAGCCGCTCCAGGGGCTCCTGGCCCCGCTCCGCTGCCTCCTCTGGGACGGGCACAGCCCTTGGGGACACCTGTGGGGAGAGGTGGCTGAGCCGCCCGTGTGGGCAGGTGGAGGGCAGCCGTGGGGCTGGGCAGCAGCCCCCACACCATGCCCTCTCCCCGAGGTGACACCGGTGACACCAGGACCCTGTCCAGCCCCTGGGGTCCTCCCTGGCGTCCTCCACAGGGCTCCCAAAGCAGGGGCTGCACACCCGGTGCCGTTTGGATCCCTCCAGACCCATGGGCCCCTCCAGCCAGAGCGGAGGGAAGGGAGCTCCCTGTCCTACAGCGCCAGGCTGAGTGCCCAGCACGAGCGGTGCCACCAGCCCAGCCCACACGGGGGCACAGACAGCGACTCCACACGAGCCCAAGGCCAGGACTCGCCGCGGAGAAAACCCCGCTGGAGGGCAGCCCTGTGGCACAGGGCTTGGCACAGCACCCTCCCAGCAAGGCTCTCTGTCCGTCGGTCACCTCGGTGCCATCCGTGCGTCCAGCAGCAGCGAGCTCCCCCACGCACTCCGTCAGCACGGTGACCGTCCGGGTGACCACGGGCTCGCCACCCTTGTCACCCGCCGGGTACTCGGTCACCTCCACGATCTCCGTCACGATGGTCTCGGTCACCTCAGTGACCTCGGTCACCTCTCGGGTAGTGACGGGCTTCCAGGACCAGGTGCTGCGGGGAGCGCCGGCCCGGGGGGGGGTCCAGGCTGCGCCCCCCACCTGCCCCCTGACCGCAGCCGCACCCCCGTTCTGCACGGCCACCTCGGACTGGCTGCGCCTCAGCACCGGGCTGCCCGGCCGGCTCCGGGTGACGCCGGGCCCCGGGCTCCAGCCATTCTCCACCGGCACCGCCGCCTTCTCCAGCAGCCCCGGCCAGGCCTCCGCGACGCCTCCGGCGGCTGGCTGCCCCGCGTCCAGCCCCGGCTCCGGCCCGAGCTCCTCCGGCCGCCGGCTCTTCTCGCCCAGGCAGCTGGGCCGGCTCACCGAGTTCCCCATGGCGCGGGCGCCGGGCCCCCGCCTCAAATCCCGGCCTGCAATGAGCCGGGGATGCGCGTTACCGGGGCCACTGCGGGACCCCCAGATGCCGCCGGCCTGCGCTCGGCTCGACCCCCTCACTCCACGGTGCTGCCGGGGCTGCCCGACCTCGCCCTCCGGTCTTGGGTGTCCCCCAGCAAAGGGCTGCCAAGAGCCAGGGACAGGGGACACGGCCGTCACCGGGGCCTGGCGGAGGGAGGGGACCCCGAGGCGGTGCCCAGGGTGCCCGTCCTACGCGTCTGGGCTGGGGACGCGGCGGTGGCAGCGGGGGAGAGGCAGATGCTCCCGCCCGGCATCGCCCTGCGCCGTTGGATTAACGAGGAGCCGCGGGAGAGGAGCATCTGCCCGGGGAACGGGGGGCACCGAGCGGGGGACGGGCAGGTGGCCGCCCCAGCCTGCGAGCCCTGCCGCAGCCATAAATCCCCGGCGTGACCCGGCAGGACCCTCCCCCGGCAGCCCCCCCGCCGCAGCCGCAGTGCTGCTGCCCCCGGCCCCGCACCCGGCCCCGGGCACACGCCCCTGCGCACGTGTGTACACACAAACACACGTGTGCAAACACACGCACACACCACACACGTGTGCAAACACACGCACACACACCACACACGTGTGCAAACACACGCACACACTCACCGCACACTCACTCCCACCCGTGTGCACACACTCCCCGACAGGCAGACCCCACGCTCGCACCCCTGCTCGGAGTGGAGGGCTGGTCAGGGACAGGACCTCCACGCCTGCATCAGCCGTGACATGAGACACACCTGTAGCAGCCCTGCACACGCGTGGGGAGCACACGTGCGCCCACACGCACCCACCCTGGCCGTGCCCTTGGCCTGGGTACCGGGGTACGGGGGTACCCTGAGCTCCCCCGCATGGCCCAACCCGCCGCGGGGCACGCCACGGGCACGACCCCCGTGCGCGGTCACGGCACGCACGCCCACACCCACGGCACGGTCCCGACCCCCGTGCGCGGTCACGGCACGCACTCCCACACCCACGGCACGGTCCCGGCGGGTGCAGCCCCGCGGGGCACCGCACTCCCACCCCACCGCATCCCCCCGCGTCTCCGGGGCTGCGCGGGGTGACCCGGGGAGACCCCGACCCGCGCCCCCCGCCCCGTGGCGCCGCGGGACACGCGGGACACGGACCCCGCCCGGCCCCGCGCACGCCGCGGCCCCGGAGCCCCCGCCCCGCACTCACCCCTCGGCGGCTTCGGGCGTCCATGGGGCCGGGCCGGGGGCGCCGCCGCCGCCGTTACCGCTCCGGGGGGCCCGGCCCGTGCGGGGGAGCGGGGCGGGAGGCGGCGGGGGAGACTCGGTCCCCGTTACCGCCGCCCCGGCCCCGCCGCCTTTGTGCGCCGCGCCCGCGGCGCGGGGGAGCGCGGGGGGCACCGGGCGGAGAGCCTGGCACCGGCACCGCCGGGCTCGGCGGGGCTGCTCTGACCCCGGACACGCCGCCGCCCCCGTTAACCCTCCGGGAGCCGATCGCCGCCGTTACCGGGGAAACCCCCGGGGCCCCGCAGCCATCCCGCGGGGGAGGGGCGGTGCCGGCCCACCGCCCGCCCCGAGCCGCCCGGGGGGGCGAGAGCCCGCACCCCGCGCTGCCCCCGGCACCTGAACTGGCACCGGCACCGGCACCAACACCGGCACCTGCACCGACACCGGCACCGGCATCAACACTGGCACTGGCACCAGCACTAACACCGGCACCTGTACCGACACCGGCACTAACACCGGCACCTGCACCTGACACCGGCACCGCCGCCGGCACTAACACCGGCACCAGTACCAACACCGGCACCTGCACCAACACCGCCACTGGCACCGGCGCTAACATCAGCACCTGCACCGACACCAGGACCGGCACCAGCACCTGCTGCGGCACTGGCACCGACACCGGCACCAGCACTGACACCAGCACCAGCACTAACACCGGCACCTGTACTGACACCAGCACCAACACCGACACCAGCACTAACACCGACACCTGTACTGACACCAGCACCGCCACCAGCACTAACACCAGCACCTGCTCCAGTACCTGTACCGACACCAGCACTAACACTGGCACCTGCTCCGGCACCGTGCTCCCACCGGCACCTGCTGCTGCCCCTGCACCTGCCTCAGCACCTGCACCGGCACCAGCACCTGCTCCAGTACCGGGAACCACACCAACACCAGCGCCTGCACCAGAACCGGCCCAGGCTGTGCTGCCTCCCTGTGAGCCCCAGGACAGCACAGCCCCACAGTGTCACAGCCCCACGGTGGCACGGCCCCACGGTGGCACGGCCCCACGGTGGAATGGCCCCACGGTGTCACGGCCCCACAGCCCCTCCCGCTCTGGGGCTGCAGCCCCCCCCCGGCTCTGGCCCCCCAGGCCGCTGCGGTCCCTGAGGGGCTTGGCCCCGCTCCCTGGGGCTCTTTGGGTGCAGGGACCCCTCAGCCAGGGGCCCGGGGGGCTCAGTGGAGCAGGGCTGGGTTTGAGGGGGGTCAGGCCGGGCTGCTGAGATGCTAAACTGAATCCCACCCTGAGAGCCAGGGTGCTGCGGGCCTGGGTCTCCAGAACCCCCTCGCTGCCACCCCGGGTGCTGGAGGGACCGGGGCACAGCCGGAGGTGCCCAGCCGGGGGCTGCTCCTGCCCCTGGTGTGAGCCCCATCCCCATCTTGCCCTGGCCCGGCCTCCCAGCCCCTGGGAGCCCCCCAGGAGTGGATCCTGCCCCCCAGAGCCGCACGGGTGCCCCTCGCTGGGCCCCGGGAGCCGGGGGGCCGCTGCAGGCGCGTCGGCCACGCTGATGGATGGGGCTCCCTGGGGTCTCCTGGGAGCGGCGGGCGGCGGGGCCGGGGGCTTTGTCTGCTGCCAGAGACGCTACCGGGAATTAGCATCTGCCAGGGCCTCTGTGGCTGCGCACCGTCCTGCAGCAGCTCGGTATCCTCCTCCCCGCACGGCTCTGGCGCCTTCCTCCGCTGGCACCGAGGGGCCGGGCACCCAGCGGGGTCTGAGCCCCACGGCACTCCGGGCACCCACCGCGCCCACAGAGCCCGGCCGGGACCTGCCAGGGAGAAGCTGGGCAGGGGGTGAAGACGCAGCTCGGAGCCGCTCGCCACCCCCGGCCCCGCGGCCGCCGGCAGCTCGCCCGGCACGCTCCGCAGCCCCAGGTACCGGGCTCGGGGTGGCACGGGCGCCCCGGGCAGGGGAGCCCGGCGCGGGGCACCGGGCGGGAGCGGGCGGCTGGAATGCACAGCCTCAGATCCCGGGAGCCGGGTGGGTTTCTGTGCGGCCTCGGCTTTGTCTGCGCCGGGGCCGGGATGAATGGCCCTTTCAGTTTGTGCCGTCATGTGTGCCGAGGGAGCCCGTGTGCCGGCCAGGCCTCCAACAAAAGGAGCCGGCGAGGGGCGGCGAGGAGGGGGCGGCCGGCAGCCCCCACTGCGCTGCTCCCGCTGCGGCTGCGTGCCTGGGCAGGGGGCACAGCAGCACACGGCTCTGCGGGCAGTGCTGGGCACGCATCTGACCTGACATGACAGGGGCACACCCCCTGTGCCTGGCTGTACACCCTGTGCACAGCCACACACCCACTGTGCTCAGCTTCACACCTCCTGTGCCCAGCTGAACACCCCTGGTGTTTGGCCACTGTCCCATGCCCAGGTGACAGTGCCACCAGTGCCGGTGGTGGCCCTGCGGCCAGCAGGGCTCCAAGGCCGTGGTACCCTGAGCACCTCCAGGGCCATGGGGCTCCCTCCAAGCCAGCAGCACCCTTGGGTTGGGGACAGGGAGCCGGACACAGGAGACCCGACCCCGGACGGCTGCAGGGCTGTGCTGCAGGGTCTCCCAGCCAGCTGTGGCCAGGCGCCTTCCTGCCTTGCCAGGACCGAGACCTCAGCAGCCTCGGTGCAGACGTGGGCTGGTCCTGCCCGGCTCTGCACGGCCCGGGGCCAGGCGTTACCTGCAGGGCCGTGCCGGGCTCTGGCAGCGCCAGCAGCCGCTTCTCCACGGCGTCCAGCCAGTGCCGCAGGGCGAGCAGCTGCTCCTGCACCTCCAGCCTCTGCTCGGAGCGCAGGCAGGCTCTGGGGAGAGAGCACAGACACACCGGGCTGTGGGGGCACGGCCACTGTCCCCTGTCCCTGCACCGCCCCGAACTCCGGGCTCGCTGCCCACCTGCACCAGGTGTGCCACAGCCACACCTGAGCTCGCTCCCCCCCTGCTGGCCCCAGCACAGCCAGCCCACGCCCTCCCCGCCCCAGCGCCGGCCCGGACGCCCGTGAAGGGTTCAGCAGCCCCCCCGTCAGGGTGTGGACACCCGGGCATGGCTGGCACTGCCCGTCTGGCAGCGCCCGGCGGTGCCCGTACCTCTCCACCTCCTCCCTGTCCCACGGCGAGCCCTCCACACCATCTCCGGTGTCCCCTGCAGCACGGTGCACCTGCGGGGAGAGCACAGGGACCGTGGGCATGGCACACCAGATCCTGGCAGAGGGGCAGGGGACAGTGAGGAGGTTTGGAACGTCTGTGTCCCCCCAGGGACAGCCCATCCCCACCAGCTCGGACAGAGCTGCCCTGGCCAGGATCCCCCTGTCTGTCCTGTGCTCCAGCCACCACCAGTACCTGCAGGTTTTGGCTTGGCTGCAGCTCCTCTAAATTCCTGTGGTGCACCTCAATTTCCAAACCTTTTTCAGCTGGGATCGCTCCCAGATCTCACCCTGCTGCCTCTGGGGGTACATCTGGTCCCTGGTGTCCCTTCACCTGCTCTGTGCACTGCAGAGCTGCTGGCTGAGCCCAAAGTGACCCCCAGAAAACTGACTCTCAGCAAAAAATCACCGACTGGCCCATGGAAAACCCCCTGTCCTGGCGCGGGGCAGCGATGTCTCAGACCAGATGCTCCTCAGGTGCTGCCAGTGCAGCCACTTTGCCACAACACACGGGAGGAGATGCCAGGCAAACACTGCAATCTACAGACCAGCAATGCCCTGGCACAGACACGGGCATGAACAGGCAGCAGTTCCTTCGTGCCCCAGTGGAGAGCGGGACTGGCAGGAGGGGTCACACCAAGCCTGCACCCAAAGGCTGAGGGTGCTGCTGCTCCCACAGCCCTGTAATTAACCGGTTGCTAACCCTGATTAATTAAGCCAGGTCACCTGGCTGAGCACAAGGATAGGAAGACAGCACTGTGAGGGAAATGGGGCATGGCCACAGCAATGGTGATGGGCCCAACACCTCAGCAAGGACATGACCACATCCCCAAGAGACTGTACCAGGGGAAATAGCCAGGGAGTGTGGGCTGGATAAATGGAGATAAAACCCCCATGGTGCAGGAGGGACGTGGCACTGCTGCCATGGATGGAGCCAGGGAAGGTGACACATGGCAGCTGAGCAGGAGCTGCAGCACTGGGGGCTGGGAGGGACTGGGATATGTCTGCTGCAGGGGGAGCCTCAGCCAGGGTCTGGTCAGGAACCCCACCAGACTTCCCTGGATGAGGGGAAGAGGCGTCAGGCAGGTGCTGGCTGCTGGTGCCACAGCTGTTCCTCATGGTCAGAGTGCCAGCAGGGCTCAGTCCCGTCAGGGACACTCTGGGGACGTGTGCTCACAGCTCACTGCTGTCACGATGCCATCAGCAGGGCCCCAACCACCCCACGCACCCACAGGGTGGCACCTGCCCCAGCACGGGCACCAGTGCCACCCACCAGCTGGAAAAGCCCCAGCAGCGCCTCGTTTCCCCTGCCCAGGGCCAGGTCAGTGTCCAGGGAGGGAGCAGGATGGCACAGCCACGGCCACCTGGGGTCGTGGCAGCTCCAGTGCAGTCACAGGCGGTCCCACAGCCCTCCTGCCCCACGCCGGTGGTCCCTGATCCTGTGTGCCCCCATCCCAGGGCAGGACTGCAGTGTGACAGTGCCAGCCCTGCTGCCAGGGGTTGGGCACAGGGAACCAGGCAGGAGCAGGATGCTGCCACAGGTGGGCAGATGATAACAGCGTGTGCCCTGGGAAAAGCTGTTCCAGCCCAAACTCAGCCCGGGCTGCTGGGGCTGGGGCTGGATCTGGGGCTGGGCTGGATCTGGGGCTGGGGCTGGAGCTGGAGCTGGAGCTGGGGCTGGGGCTGGGGCTGGATCTGGGGCTGGGGCTGGGGCTGGGGCTGGATCTGGGGCTGGGGCTGGAGCTGGAGCTGGGGCTGGGGCTGGGGCTGGATCTGGGGCTGGGGCTGGGGCTGGGGCTGGGGCTGGGGCTGGGGCTGGATCTGGGGCTGGGGCTGGGGCTGGGGCTGGGGCTGGAGCTGGGGCTGGGGCTGGATCTGGGGCTGGGGCTGGGGCTGGGGCTGGGGCTGGGGCTGGGGCTGGATCTGGGGCTGGGGCTGGAGCTGGGGCTGGATCTGGGGCTGGGGCTGGGGCTGGGGCTGGAGCTGGGGCTGGAGCTGGGGCTGGGGCTGGGGCTGGATCTGGGGCTGGGGCTGGATCTGGGGCTGGGGCTGGGGCTGGGGCTGGAACTGGGGCTCCCATGATCGCTGCCAGCCTGCCCCAGACACGGTGCCAGCACCGGCTGCTCCAGTCAGGGCGTGCCAAGAGACACGGGACTGAGAGGAGCAGTGGATCCCAAACTGGGGCTGGGACCCGCTGGGTGCCCTCATCCCTGTGAGGGTCCCAAAGCCGCCCCCTGCCCCGGCTCGGGCACCGGACACCGCGGGCTGCCCGTGACAGCCGGGACAAACAGCTCTGGAGCTGCCTGGCAGCAGCTCCCGGTCCCGCACCGCGCTGCCCACACCGCACCACCGCGTCCGACCGGCCCTGGGGGCTGCCCGGTGCCCGGCAGGACGTGGCGGCTGCAGCGCTGGGGCAGCACCGTCCCCGCTCCACCGAGGGATTCACCGCTCCAGCCAACAGCGGCCCCGGCTCAGGGCACGGAGCGGCAGCGCTGGGGCAGCACTATCCCCGCTAGCACAGGGCACGGGGGGATTCACAGCTCCAGCCAACAGCGGCCCCGGCTCAGGGCACGGAGCGGCCGCGCTTCACACGGGGCACAGCCGCCCTTGGCCGGCGCACCCGGGCTCCGAGCCTCAGCGGCACGGCCGGGGGGGTCCGGGGGTCCCTGGCCATGGCGAGGTTCAGCGCCCCGGCTCGGGGGGGGCGTGGGAGAGGCCGGCCGGTCTTTGTGGAGGAGCTGAACAGAGCGTTCCCGGCGCGGCGGAGGCCGAGCCAGCAGCGCCCGGGGCGGTGGGCACAGCGAGCTGGCAGCTGCTCCGTGCCAGCAGGGCCGAGCCGGCGGCCACGGCCACGCTCGGGACTGGCCGCGGGTCCCACCCGGCGGAGCGCAGCCAGGACGGGGCGGTGCTGCCACTCACGCCCCGAAGGGCAGTGGGTGAACCCCGGCGGGGGGGCGAGGGACCCCTGCACGGCCGGGGAGGCACTCGGTGCCCCCCGTGCACCGCGGTGCCGAGGGATGGTTTAACTCGGGGGAGCGGGGAGGGTTCGCTCCAGCCTCCGCAGCAGCAGGGCAGGGTGACATGCAGGGCATTAAAATGGGGAAAATCGTGGAGTTCTCCATGGTGACGAGTTTGGCTTTGGCCGGGTCACTGCCGGAGCGCGGTGCTGAAGGGGCTGTGGCAGGGACAGGGGGTATGGGTGGGGCAGGAGGGTGACATGGAGCACCACAAGGTGATGAAGAGTGTCCGTGGGCAGGGGACACTGTGCTGCGTGGGGGAAGAGGCTGGCTCAGCCCAGGAGCAGCCAGCCTGGATCTCAGGGCATCGCCCCTCCTCACCCTCCTTTGCCAGACACTGCAGGGAGATCCCACTGCTTCAGGCACACCAGGGAGGGTCCCTGGCACTGGGTCGCAGGGCTGTGGGGAATAGGGTCCCCCCCTGGCACATGGATGTGAGTCCCAAGGCTGGGCCTGGGCGCAGGGGCATTTCTCACCAGGAAACAGAGCTGGACCCCACCAGTGTTGGGGGTGGGGGGGTGTGAGGGGCTTCCAGGCCATGACATGGGATGGGGCCATGGGTCAGGGGGCTCTTGGTGCTCTCATGAGCTTTAGGAGACGTTACTCACCCTGGGGGAGGAGTCAGGAAGTTGGGAGGTAAGCAAGGAATATCTGGGGGAGCAGGGAACATCTGGGGGACACAAGGAAATATCTGGGGGGCCAGTGAGGAGGGGCAGGGCCCCGAGCAGCTTGTGGGAATGTCTTGTTGTTCTGGGGCCTCTCCTGAGCCCCCCAATGGCTGCAGCAGCCTGTGACCCCCCTGAGTCCCCCCCAGCCCAGTTGTGCCTAACGGCCTCATCCCACTGCTGGTGGGGACAGACGGACGCTGCGGTTAATTGCTGATGGACAATGCAATTAACGTCCTGCCCAGCCACTGCCATCTGTCCCGGCCAGCCCCACCCGGGGCTGCTGATGTGCTTGGCTGGTCCTGCCACAGTTGAAACCCCACCAGCCCCTGGACATTGCAGGGGTCCTGCAAGGTCCTGACAGCTCCGGCACTCCTGGCGCAGTGCCTGGGGCTCCTGGCACTGCTGTGGGATCACCCTTGTGCTCGGGGAGTCCCAGCCTGAGCTGTGCACTGGCACCTGCCTCACTGGGCTGGACAGACCCCTCGAGCCACCTGTGCCAAAGGCTGCACTTGACGTCTCCAGGTTTGCCAGGCTTTCCCTTCTGAATGCTGCTGTCCTACCAGTGATTGCCAGGCCATCAGATCCTGAACCCCCTAAAGCCCCTCAGCCCCACTGCTGACCGCTGCCATCCACCCCAAACAGCCCCCCCTGCCCAAAGAGAGCACCCCAGCACAGCCCACACCGGGCAGAGGCCACGGCACCAGCAGAGGTAGCAGCACACACGGGAACAGTGCCATGGAGGACGGCACCCCTGCCCAGCCCAGAGCCCCACTGATGAACGGACAGGTCTGTCCTCACACAAGCATGCTCAGAAGTCCCCACAGCACCAGTAGCACCCACTCCCCAAAAGCAGGGGTTGAATGCTGCACCCACATCGAGCTCCCAGCAGCGTCAGCTGTGCCACCAGCACAGGGCAGCTCTGGGGACGACCCTGTGGCCCTGCTCTGTGCTCGGCAGCACCATGGGCACACCCAGGCCCAGGAGCTGGTCAGACCCCTGGCACCCTGACACACTTCACCACGACATGCAGCAGCCCGTACAGCCCGCAGCACGAAGCTGCAGGAGGCAATGGGAGCCCACGGTGGCAAGGCCAGGGGGTGAACAGATCACGCAGAGCTGCTGGCTGGTTTCAGAGGATTCTCCTTTACTGCCCTTGCAGGGGAGCCCTGGGTCCGCACTGCTCCTTTTACAGACACTTCGTGGTATGTACAATTTTAGTGGTTTGCCCCCAAAAAGAGGTGTGTTTGGGTAATCCATGGACCCCCAATGTCCCGAGGAGTGATGGTCGGGGCGTGGGGGGCCCCGGGAGTGGGGACTGTCCTGGAGCTGTGTGCAGGGGCACCTCATGCAAAGCCGAAGGGGGTCATGAGAGCAATAATGACACCAGAGGCGGAGGGTAACATGACAGGATTTACAGGTGGCAGATGAGAGCAGGTGGGGAGGAGGAGATGTTTTGGAGATCCGCAGTGAGCCCGACACCACACCAGGAGGCCATCCCCAGGGAGGAGGGAGTGTGTGGGGCGAGTGGGGGCCGGGTGACCCTGCGGGTGCTTCTTGGGCCATTGGCTGCTTGGGCACCGTGGCCCCAGTCTCTGGCAGGGGACTCTGGCAAGTGCAAAGGGTGAGGGAGAATGTCCCTGTGTCCTCAGGTGCGGTCCCACTGGCCTCAGGGCAGGGGACGGGCTCCATGGCGGCGATGAGGGGAAGTGGTATGGACATCCAGCCACACTACAACAAAGCGAACAGAAAAGATGGGATGAGACAGGGAGAACAATCCATGAAATGAAGCCACCAAGCCCGGCCACCAGCGCCGCGCACCTGCTGTGGGTCCGGGACAGACTGGGGAGGTCGGTGTTACCTGTGCAGGTGGGCACGGCCAAGCAGCTGCCGCCTCCGGGGCTCCCCTCGAGCCCGTCCATGACCTGCTGATGTCGGAGACCCAGCTCAGGAGCTCGCCCAGCGGCACTGGGAGGTCTTTGTTGGGACTGGAAAAAGACGTCTGCCAGAGAGAGAGCGCGTTAGCGCCGGCATGGGGATGAACCAGGGGGATGGAATTACCGCGAAAAAGGAAAAGGAGGCTGTTTTTACAGAAATCTGCCTATTTCTAACATGAGTGTGTGCCAGGCTGCTACAGCATCCCACGGCCCACCCTGTGCTGCAGGGGTCCCATGGCCCTCATACCCTTAGTGAGGGTCGGGAAAACCCCCACGGCTCTGGGGGGTTCTGGGGGCAGGAGCTGCGCAGACACAGGCTGGGGCGCGGGCTCTGGCAGACACCTGCCAACGGGTCATGGAGCCACATGAGTGTGAGGAAATCAACCTCGAGCGGAAGCACTTCCCAGATACACGGAGAGACTGACAGACAGACCGGCCGACCGCGGCGGGCGCGTCCCGGAGGACGGGTGAGCGGGTGGGCTGGCGGAGGCGGGCACGCAGCAAAGCCCCTCGGCGGGCGAAGTGGCGAGCGGAGGCAGGTCCCCCCGCAGGGCGCGGAAGCACCGGGCAGCGCCTGCGCGGCACTTACGGTCAGGGCACCGGCTCTGCAGCGTGGTGGTGGGGACGTGCCAGGAGGCCAAGGCAGGGAGATGGGGCAGCTCGGGGGGGTGGGGTGCAGAGCCCCCTCCCCGCTGCACTGAGGGCGCGTGGAAGGGGTCCAGGCAGCAGCTTCAGGGCTGGTGTGGTGTGTCTGGCTGTCCAGTGCCGAGGAGCTGGTGATGTCCTCCTCTGGCACATTGGTTGCAGTGGGGTGCACCACAGGGCCAAGGCAGTCTCCTCCTTTGGGGTGCGGGGGCTGAAGCCGGCAGGTTAATTACAAAAGAGGGCTAAGTGGTTAGATCCAAACGGGGAACTGTTTTCTTGGTGTCCGGCTCGGCCGCGCAAGCAGCGGCAGGGTTGGCGCGGCCAGGAGCAGGAACGGTGTCCGGCTCCTGGGGCGCAGGGTGGAGAGGGTAGTGTGTATTCTCTCGTCTCTTAATATACAAACACTGTCAGCACATTCGCATATATTAATTTATTAGTCTTGTCTTTTTGGTTAAACTTGAGGCACTGCTTTGGGAGAAGAGTGGAGGTTCAAAATTAAAAAAAATACTAGTGATTAGCCAGCAGCGTTGCCACATGCGGAGCGGGTGAGGCGGCGCCTCGGGGGGCTGGCAGGTCTCAGGCCACGTGGAGCAGGGGCCCAGACACCCCGGGGCACTCCCTGCTCGCCTCCCACCCGCAGCTTCTGGACGCGGCCAGGGCAAGGGCAAGGGCAGCCTCCTCCACGGTGCCCTGGGTACCCCCCGTGTATCTGCGCCCAAAACTTGAGGAGGAGTACGAGGATGAAGAGAAGGTCATGGAGAAGCTGGAGCCGGTGGCATCAAAACTGCCGCGCCGGGAGCCTGAGCGGGAGCCAGTGCGAGAGCCTGAGCGTGATCCAGAGGTGGAGCCAGCGCTGCTGATGTTGTAGGGGCTGTAGTAGCCCTTGCTGGACTGGGAGGAGGCCTCCAGCAGCCGCAGGCCAGTCCCATCCTCGATCATGCTCCGGTCCATGGCGTCCTTGTAGGAGATCTTGAGCTTGGTCTTGGGGCAGGTGAGGTACTTGGAATAGGTGTTGACATCCCGCAGCTTCTGGGCAGTCCGCGCGTCAATGGTGCCCTTCTGCAGCGCGTCATCCAGGGAGACACGGCCTGGGGCATCGGGCTCGATCAGGCCCCCTGTCAAGTACTGCACCTCCAGGAACCGCTGCCCGGCCTCGTAGTACAGCCAGCCCTTCTTCAGGGCCTGCGCCGCCGACATCTTTGTCTTGGTCCGCGGGTCCTCGAAGCCGTAGAAGGCCTTCTGCGCCAGGTTGATGCGGTCCACCATGATCTTGTCAACCAGGCCCTTGGTGACCGCGTCGGCGACGGTGCATTTGTCACCGGTGTTGGGGTCGATGATGCCCCCGGTGCAAGCCTGGGCTTCCAGCAGCCGCTGCCCTGTGATGTTGTCCACCAGGTTGCGGCGCATCGCCTCCGTGATGGACACCTTCTCCAGAGTGTCCGTGTCCAGGATGCCTGCCACTGGCCCAGTCTCTTCGGTTGGGTCAGTCCACATGGAGATCTGGGTCCGTGACAGGGCTGGGCTGACAGTGTAGGAGGAAGAGGATCCAACTGAGGACGACCGCGACCGGAAGCCACCCATGTTGCCAGAGAGCATGTCAGCAAACTCGGTGATGGAGAGGGTGCCCGAGCGGTACTGGTCCAGGGCTGACTGGTCAATCAGACCCTTGCCAATGGCATCGTCGATGTCATACTGGCGCCCCGAGCGCCTGTCGATGATCATTGACTTCACCACGCCATCAGAGGAGGAGGTGGTGATCTCCTCCCACTCGCACTCCTGCTCTGACAGCTCCAGGTAAGTCTGGTGGTCAATGAGGCCCTTGCGATAGGCTTCGTACACGGACATCTCCTTGCCTGTCTCTGGGTCAACGATCACCACCCGGCGCTTGCGGACGGAGGACTTGGAGGAGGTCTTCCTCTCCCGCTTCTTCTCCTTCAGAGGCAGGAGGCAGAGGCCGGTCTCTGGGTCCGTGATGCACCGCTCCATGAGCTGCAGGTAGGTGAGATTCTCCTCTGTGTTGGGGTCGAAGAAGCCCTTGGTGTCGTCACTAGGGTCCAGCAGGATCTCGTTCATCTCCTCGTCAAAGAGGCCCCTCTTGTAGGCCACCTCCACGGGCAGGCGGTGGCTCTCCTCGGGGTCAATGATGCCTCCTGTGGCGATCTGTGCCTCCAGCAGGCGGATCCCATGGTCCTTCAGGATCAGACCCTTCTTCATAGCCTGGAAGAGGGAGATGAGCTTTCCGGTGTAGGGGTCCCGGTAGCCAGTGACGGCCCTCTCGGCAGAGAGCAGCTTGTCCTTGAACTCGGGGCCCACAATGCCCATGCGCACAGCTTCCTCCACTGTCAGCTTGAGGCCTTTGATGGGGTCAATCACATAGCCCGTGGCTGCCTGTGCCTCCAGGAGCTCAAAGGCAGTGCCAGGCCGGATGATCCCCTTCTTCATGGCCTGGTAGATGGACAGACGCTCCTTTGTGGAGTCCACAAAGACACCAGCGATGCAGCTGGTGCCCTCCAGGAACTTCTTCAGGTTCTTAGAGACCTCCTCGACAGAGGTGAGACCCTCCTGGAGGCGCTGGGCTGTGGCTTCATCCATCACCTGCGAAAGAACCAGCTCCTCCACCGTGATCTGTTTCCTCAGGCCCCGGAAGGTGAGCTTGCGTGTGTCGCAGAGCGGGAGCAGGAGGAGCCGGGAGTTCTCGTCCTTGCGGCACCGCCTCAGCAGCTGTGTGTAGCTGAGCTTCTCATCTGTGGAGGGGTCCACGTAGCTGCGCACCTCGCTGGGCTCCGACAGCATGTCGTACGTCTCCTTGTTGATGAAGCCCCGCTGGAGAGCCACCTCCAGGGGCAGGTGGAAGCCCAGGTGAGGGTCAATTATGCCGCCGGTGGCGATCTGGGCGTCCAGGAGCTTGAGGGCCTCTTTGCTGGGAATGAGATCCTTCTTCATGGCCTGGAAGAGGGAAATCTTCTGTTCACTGTAGGGGTCTCTGTAGCCGGTCACAGCCCTCTCTGCGGACAGGAGCCGGTCGTGGATCTCTGGCCCCACCACGCCCTTCCTGACCGCCTCATCAACAGTCAGCATTTCATTCTTCGTGGGGTCAATCATGAAGCCGGTGGCTGCCTGGGCCTCCAGGAGGGAGCGGGCCACTTCGGAATTGATCAGCCCCTTCTTCAGCGCCTGGTAGACACTGAGAGTCTGCTTGGAGGAGGGGATGTAGATGCCAGCCACGCAGCCCGACCCGTAAAGGTACTTCCAGACAGTCTCCACATCCAGGAGCTCCCGGAAGGTTTTGGAGCCCTGTTTCAGCAAGTTGTAGATGTCCTGTGTGATGATCTTGGCCTCAAAGAGGTCCTCGGCTGTGATGCGGCGCCGGACGTAGTCATAGGACGTGAGATTCTGCTGCCGGATGATCTCAGTCTTCTCGATGATCTCGATGATAATGATGATCATGCGCTCCTTGGACACGCGGCCTGACTGGAACTCCTCCATGAGATGTTTACGCTGCTCCTCGGGAAGCAGGTCCGAGTGCATGACATCCCACAGTGACATGGAGGAGCCTGCCCGGCTGCCCACAGGGATGTCCACCTGGGTCTCCTCAAACACCTTCCGTGTCTCTGCTTCTGTGTACACGTGAGTGGTTTCCACCACTTTTGGCTTCTCAGGCTCCCGCAGAGGCAGCAGGTACAGGCCCGTCTCAGGATCCTCGATGCACCTCTCCTTCAGCTGCACATAGGTGAGGTTCTCCTGAGTGTTGGGGTCGAAGAAGCCCTTGGTGTCGTCACTGGGGTCGGAGAGGGTCCGGTTCATCTCCTCATCGAAGTAGCCACGCTTGTAGGCCACCTCCACGGGCAGGCGGTGGCTGTGCACGGGGTCGATGATGCCGCCGGTGGCGATCTGGGCCTCCAGCAGGCGGATGCCGTGCTCTTTGACAATCAGCCCCTTCTTCATGGCCTGGAACAGGGAGATGGTGTCGCCCGAGTAGGGATCCTTGTAGCCTGTGACAGCCTTCTCAGCTGACAGCAGCTTCTCGTGCAGCTCAGGCCCAACAATGCCAGCCTTCACCGCCTCGTTGACGTACAGTTTACGGTTCTTCACGGGGTCGATCAAGAACCCAGTGGCTGCCTGGGCCTCCAGGAGGACCACGGCAGTGCTGGGTCTCAGCAGGTTCCTCCTCATGGCCTCATAGATGTTCAGTTTCTCCTTGGTGGCCTCCACATAGACACCGGCAATGCAGTCGCTGCCATGCAGGAATCTCCTCACCGCATCTGTCTCCGAGAGGTCCTTCACTGATTTCTTGCCTTCCTTCAGCTGCTCGTACTGGGTTTTGCTGATGATGCAGGACTCCAGCAGCTCGCTGGCTGGCACTGGAGCCCGCAGACCACTGAATGTCAGTTTCTCCTGCTTTTTGGTCTCTGCCTCCTCGATGATGGTGATCACAATCTTGATGATCTTCTCGATTGTCACTTTGCCGGTCTTGTACTGTCGGAGCAGCTCCCGCCTGTGCTCCTCTGTGAAGTATTCAGAGTGGATCAGTTCCCAGATGGTCATTGTCTGGCCCTTCATGCTGCCCACCGGGACCTCAATGGTTGCTTTGTCGAAGCACTCCTTGGCCTGGCTGTCGGTGTAGACCTCCTCCTGCTGTGACTGGATTGCCCTGTCGGACAGGGGCAGCAGGCACAGGCCAGTCTGCTTGTCGCGGTGGCAGCTCTTCTGCAGCTGGGCATAGGTGAGGTGTTCCTGGGTGTTGGGACAGTAGAAAGCCTTGGCTTCATCTTGGAACTCAGTCAGAGCCTTGTTTATCTCTGGGTCGAAGTAGCCGCGCTTGTACGCGACCTCAAGCGGGAGCCGATGGCTGTTGACGGGGTCGATGATGCCACCAGTGGCAAGCTGGACGTCCAGCAGCCGGAGCCCAGTGTCACTGGGGATGAGGCCCTTCTGGAGTGCTTGGTAGAGGGAAACCGTCTGACCCGTGTAGGGATCCTTGTAGCCAGTCACTGCCTTCTCCGCCGACAGCAGCTTCTCATGGAACTCCGGCCCCACCACCTCGGCCTTCACTGCCTCGTCCACGGAGAAGAGCTTGTTACCCACAGGGTCAATGATGTAGCCAGTGGCAGCTTGTGCCTCTAGCAGGGACAGGGCAACCTCTGGCTTCAGCAAGTTTCTCTTCAGAGCCTCGTAGAAGGTGAGCTTCTGGCCCGTAGACTCCACCAGGACGCCAGCGATGGCATCTGTGCCCTTCAGGTACTGCCGTACGGACTCCATCTCTGCCACATCCTTTACGGACTTCTTGCCCTGGTGCAGCTGGTTGTAGAGGTCCTTGTTGATGATCTTGCTCTCCAGCAGCTCGGCAGCGGGCACGGGGCCCCGCAGGCCCTCAAAGCACATCTGGCTCTTTCTCTCACTTTCCTCCACAACCGTGATGACAATCTTGATGATCTTCTCCACTGTGATCTTGCCAGTCCTATACTGCTGGATCAGGTCCCGCCTTTGGTCCTCAGTGAAGTACTCAGAGTTGATGAGCTCCCAGATGGTCATCGTCTTCCCTTGGAACTTGCCAAACGGTGCTGTCACTGTGGCCTTCTTGAAGACGTCCTTGGCTTCCTTGTCAGTGTAAACCAGCTCTCCGGCTTTGGCTGCTTGGTCAGTGAGTGGCAGGAGGCACAGCCCTGTGTCCGGGTCAGTCACGCACCGCTCCATGAGCTGCAGGTAGGTGAGGTTCTCCTGAGTGTTGGGATCGAAGAAGCCCTTGGTATCATCAGTGGGGTCAGACAGGACCTGATTCATCTCCTCATCAAAGTAGCCACGCTTGTAGGCGGCTTCCACAGGCAGGCGGTGGCTGTTGACAGGATCGATGATGCCGCCAGTGGCAATCTGGGCCTCCAGCAGGCGGATGCCGTGGTCCCTGACGATGAGATCCTTCTGCATGGCCTGGAACAGGGAGATCTTGTCACCTGTGTACGGATCCTTATAGCCGGTGACAGCCCGCTCGGCCGACAGCATCTTGTTGTGCAGCTCTGGCCCGATCACCCCCTCTCGCACCGCCTCGTTCACCGAGAGCCTTGCGTTCCGCACAGGGTCAATGATGAAGCCAGAAGCAGCCTGTGCCTCCAGGAGCACCAGTGCTGTGCCTGGGCTGAGCAGCTTCTTCTTCATGGCTTCGTAGATGCTCATCTTCTGGTTGGAGGGTTTGATCAGCAAACCGGCAATGCTGCTCTTGCCCTGCAGGTATTTCTTGACATCTTCCCTCTGAGAGAGCTCGCCCACACTCACAACACCCTTCACCAACTTGTCCAAGTTCTCCCTGCTCAGAATGCCGGCATCAGCCAGCTTCTCTGCTGACACCTTCTGCCGGATGCCGTCAAATGCGAACTCCGGCTCCCCATTCTGGGCTAAGCCGTCCATTGCATCCCGGCCATTGGGCACAGCCTTGACGTCCAGCAGCTGCGTTGTCGTAACCGCCTCCCCAGGCAGGTCATCTGTCTGGATCATGATCTCCCGTCTCTGGGCCAGGGCAGCCTTGTACTCCTCCTGCATCTGCTCGAGCCTCTCCCTCAGCTTCTGGTTCTCTTCTTCCAGAAGTTTCTCCTGCTGCTGTCGCTGCCTCTCCAGCTGCTGTAGCTCCTCCTGCTTGTGCCGGACATTTTCCTCAGCTTCTTTCTGATGCTTCTTGGCTTCGTCTAACATAGCTTTCAACTGCTGCTTCTCCTGCTCCATCTCCTGCTGCTGCCGCTCCTGCTCTGCCTTCAGGTTCTGGGCTTTGTTCACCTCATCCTTAAAGAGCTTCTCCAGCTTCGATTTCTCCTCCTCAATGAACTTCTCCTTCTGCAGCAGGGCATCTTTCTCCGTCAGGAAGCTCTGCTGCAGGAGCTGTGTCTCCTGACGGAGCTGAGCCTGCTGGGCCACCTGCATCTGGGGTGGGAGAGAGAACAGTGCAGTCAGACACCCAGGAGGGCAGTAGGGGACTGAGGGTGGGCTGAGGCAGGGGGACGGGCAGCAGGGGTGGCACGGAGGCACAGAGTCACCCACACACTCTCCACATCAGGTAAGAGCTAAGGAGCAGAGCCTGGGTTAGGGAGCCACACACAACATGAGGCAGGATGACCAGGGGAAGGACACAAGGGAACCCCCAGCACTCAGGCTGGGAGCTGGGCACAGAGAGGAACACGGCAGGACATGCCACAGGGTGGAAGAGTCAGCCCAGGAGGTGGAGATCCCACCTCCATGGCTCCAGGGGTTTGGAGTCCTGCTCCGACGCTGCCTGAGGGGTTTGCTCCACCGCCTACAACTCTGCACACATCCCTGACCTGCACAGGGGTCCAGCCCCACCATCCCCAGTGATGGTCCTTGGGGACCGGCCCAGGGATGGTGTGGGCTGGCTGGGAAGAGGGACAGCCTCCCTGTGTACCACCGCCACTAAGGGGAACCCGCAGCCCAGTACCTCCTCTGCCTTCTGCTGCAGCAGCGCTGCCTCCTGTTTCAGCTTCTCCTTCTCCTTCTCCAGGTCAGCGATGGCCTTCCGCAGCTTTTCGGCATCCTCATCGCTCTGGTGCCGCTGGATCTCCAGGGTGTGCACCATCGTCATCTTCTCCTGTGTGGCCAGCTCAGTCTCATGCAGCCTCTCACTGATCTCCTCCGCCTGCTTTTTGAACCGCTTGGCTTCCTCCTCGGCCTTGGCCTGGGCCATGCTCATCTCTGCCACCTGCAGCTTGAGGCGCTCAGCCTCAGCCGTGATGTCCAGCTGCCGCCGGCGCTCAGCCTCCAGCGTCTTCTGGAAGCCCTCGGTCTCCTCAGCCAGGCGCTGCTGCATCTGCTCCTTGTCCTCCTGCAGCTTCTTGGCATGTTCCTGCGCCAGATCCTTCTGCTTCTGCAGCATTTCAGCCTCGGCCCGCAGCCGCGTGGCCTCCTGCACCGCCTGCATCTTCTCCTTCAGCATCTTCTCTGCCAGCGCCCGCTGCTGCGTCAGGTCATCCTCAGCCAGCTGCCGCATGCGGGCAGCCTCCTGCGCCTCCACGCTCAGCCGGGCCACCTCCTCTGCCACCTGCTTCATCTTCTCTGCCTCCTCCGCGAGGAACTTCTGCGTGTTGTCCTTGTCCTTGAGGATCAGCGCCTTGTTCTCCTCCTCGATGCGACTCTTCAGCTTGGCCAGCTCCTCCATCTGCACCCGGACCTTGAAGAGTTCCTCCTCCACCTGGGCCTTCTGCCGGACGGCGTCTGTCACCTCCTCCTTCAGCCGCTGCAGCTCCTCATCCAGGATGCCCTTCTGGTGGTCTGTCTCATCCAGCTGCAACTTCACCTTGGTCAGCTCCTGCTCCACTTGCGCCTTCTGCCGCAGCGTCTGCTCGGCAAACTTCTTGTGCTTCTCCATCTCAGCATCGGCCAGCTGCTTCTGCCTCAGGGCTGCCTGCTCTGCCTGCGCCCGTTTTGCTGCCTCCAGCTCAGCCTCCTTCCGCAGCTTCTCTGCATCCGCCTGCGCCTCTGCCTTGGCCTGCGCCTCCTCCTCTGCCCGCTGCTTCAGCCGCTCGGCCTCCTCCACGCGCTGCCGGGACAAGCTGGCGTCCTGCTCAGCCTTGCCACGGGCAAACTCAGCCTCCTCAGCCGCCCGCCGGGCCCGCTCAGCCTCCTCGCGCAGCCGGTCCAGGAGGCTCTGCTCCTGCTGGCGCGTCTGCAGCAGCTCCTGCTCCTTCTGCTGTACGGCAGCCAGGTGCGCCTTCTCCTCGGCTGCAATCCGCTTCTGCGCCGCCTCCCGTGCCAGCTGGATCTGCCGCTCCGACTCCTTCTCCGCCAGTTCCTTCTGCCGCCGCGCCTCCTCCACCATGGCCCGCAGCCGCTCCACCTCCTCCAGGGCCAGCCGCCGCTGCCGTCCGGCCTCCTCCTCGGCCGCCAGGATGGCCTGCACCTTTTCTTCAGCCTCGCGCCGGCGGCCCTCCTCCTCCAGCGCCAGCGCCCGCTGCCGCTCAGCCTCCCGCTCCGCCTGCTCCCGGCTGCGCTGCACCTCCTCTGCCTCCCCACGGATGCGGTTCAGCTCCCGCTCCAGCTCGCTCTTGCCAGCTGAGGCCCTCTCGAAGCTGGCCTTGAGGGCACGGATCTCCTCCTCCACCTGCCGCCGCTGCCGCAGCGTATCCTCCACGAGCCCCTTCTGCCTCTCCAGCTCGCTCTCGGAGGAGCGCTTCAGCAGGGCAATCTTCTCCTCGATGTCCTGCTTGTGTTGGGCCGCCTGCTCCTCCAGCAGCTTGCGCTGGTAGGCCTCATCCTCTGCCAGCCGCCGCAGCCGCTCGTTCTCCGCCTCCTTCTCCTTCAGCGCGATCTCTGCCTCCGCCTTCAGCCGTGAGGCCTCGTTGATGGCCGCCAGCTTCTCCTTCAGGATGCGCTCGGCCTCGGCCCGCTGCCGGGTGGCCTCGTCCTCTGCCAGCTGCCGCTGCCGCTTAGCCTCCTCGGAGAGGGCGCGCAGGCGGGCGGCCTCCTCGGCCAGCTCCCGCAGCTTGTTGGCCTCCGCCTCCAGCCGCTGCTTGGACTTCTCGCTGCTGGAGCGCGACTCCTCCTCTGTCTTGGCCTTGCTCTCCAGCAGGACCTCCATCTCTGCCCGCAGCTTGGCCAGCTCCTCCTCCAGCTCTTTCCTCCTCTGGATGGCCTCGTTTACCTCGCCCTTCAACCGCGAGAGCTCTTCCTCCAGGAGCAGGCGCTGCTGCTCCCCATTCTCCATCTCCGCCTTCAGCCGAATCAGCTCCTGCTCTGCTGCCAGCTTCTGCTGGGCTGTGCCCTCTGCCAGCTCCCGCTGCTTTTCCAGCTCTTCCTCCGCCAGCTCCTTCTGCCGCACGGCAACCTCCTCTGCCTTGGCGCGCTTGCGGGCCTCACGCTCTGCATCCTCCTTCTGCTTCTCGGCCTCCTCCTGCGCCAGCGACTTCTTGTGGGCCACCTCTTCGGCCTGCAGCCGCAGGCGCAGCGCCTCGTTGGCCTTCTGCCTCCAGCGCTCCAGCTCCTTCTCAGCCTCCTCCCGTGAGCGCTCGGCCTCCAGCTGCTGCCTCTTCAGCCGCTCGGCCTCCTCCTGCAGCTGGGCCACCACATCGTGCTCCTGCTGCAGTGACAGCTCCAGCTGCGCCGTCTTCTCGGCGAAAGAGAGCCTCTTGCTCTGCAGCTCGGCCTCAGCGCTGCGCTGGGCCACCTCCTGGGCCACCTGGATCTGCCGGTCCTTCTCGGCCTCTGCCTGCCGCATGCGTCGCTCAGCCTCCTCCGCCTGCAGCCGCAGCTGCTCCAGGTCTGCCACTGCCTTCTGCTTCTCCCGGGCCGCTTCGCGCTCAGCCTGCACCTTGCGCTTCAGCTCCTCCTCCGCCTCCCGCTTCTTCTGGCTCTCCTCCTTCACCTGCCGGCGCAGGCGCTCGGCCTCCTCCTGCGCCTGCCGCTTCTGCCGTTCGGCATCTTCGGCACGCGCCCGCAGCTCCTGCAGCTCTGTCTCTGCGCTCTCCCGCTGCTTCTCGGTGCTCTCCAGCTGCAGGCGGATGAGGCGGATCTCCTCCTCCACTTTCTTGCGGTTGTATTCGGCCTCCTCGATCAGCTTCACCTTGGACTTGATCTGGTGGTCCGAGTTCTGCCGCAGCTGCATCAGCTCCTGCTGGATGTTCTGCTTCTGCTGCTCGGCATCCACGGCCACCACCTCCCGCCGGGTGACCTCCTCCTGCATGCGGAGCTGCAGCTCCCGCGCCTCCGCCTCCGCCTGTGCCTTGGCTTTGGCGTGGGCCTCGGCCAGCTGCCGCTGCTTCTCCAGCTGCGCCTCCACCTCCGCCAGCCGCTTCCTCTCCTCCTCTTTCAGCTTCTCGGCGGCTTTCTGGAGGGGAAAGAGGGTGCAGGGGACAGAGAGGGGAGAGAGAGACAAATCACAAGGGATGCGATCGCGCCGTGGAATCGATGCTGGCCCAGCCGCACGCTGCCGAGACAGTGGAGGGGTGGCAGATGCGCGTGGAATGGCTTCGGCCCCTGGGCCACCGCACGAGCCGGTGACGCCAGCTTCCAGAAGATGTGTGGCACGACAGAGGACACACGACAGCACAGGCAGACAGGCAACAGGAGCCAGACAGCAGCGCAGGAAGCCACGCTCCAGAGAGAAGGGACAGAGAGCGAGAGGAACCCAAGCGATGAAGACGATGCGAGCAGCGTGCACATCACCACCCTGGCTCCCCCTGCGAGGGGGCTGGCACAGACAGCCCCCGCCGTGGGGAAAGGAGAGAGACGGCCGGAGCACTGGGAGCAGAAGAGAGGGGAGCGGTGCGAGGGCGGTGCCAGCAGAGCCTTCCCTGCCGGGAAAGCCTCGACAGGAGAGAGAGGTTCAGCTGGTTCAAACCCCTCCCAGCCCTCTCCAGGCAACTGGGAGCAGGGTCTGCCAAAGGGCCAACGCAGCTGGCGCACCACATGCACCGTGAGGGAGGCAGCTGCACGCTCCGCAGGGCCCAGGCACAGGCAGCGCATGCAGGGGAGCCAGACCCCACACCGGACCCTGGTCCCAGAGCAGCACAGACGTGGAGGAGGGCGAGGAGGAGAGGGTGAGCCGTGGGGCAGGCAGAGGGTGCCGCGGGGAGAGGGCATGCGCAGAGTGAGTACCTGGTGCACGGCTGCCAGAGTCATCCTGGTTTTTTACCCTCCATTAGATCCCCACCAACACAAATATTCCCCAAGAAAAAGCACTGGCAAAGCGGCTCCAAGGGCAGAAACCAAGAGTTAGAGAGGTTACCCCGCGCCAGACCCCGCGGGCCAGCGCCCAGCACAGCAGCATGCGCAGGCAGGTGCTGACTGCACGACGTGTATCTGGGAAGTGCCTCCTACCAGTCACACCAGAGCCCCCAGTGCCCAGAGCCAGCTTGGCTCAGAGACCCCCTGTACGCAGAGCCAGCAGCCTTGCTCCCAGGAGCCCAGCAGGGAGCAGGAGTTAGAGGCCATGGGCCAGTATCAGTGATAGGGCCGGAGTCATGGCCATGGGCCAGTATTAGTCATGGGTCTGGAGCCACAGCCATGGGCTGCTGTTAGTGATGGGGCCAGGGCTGGAGTCACAGCCACGGGCTGCTGTTAGTGATGGGGCCAGGGCTGGAATCACAGCCACGGGCCAATGTTAGTGATGGGGCCAGGGCTGGAATCACAGCCACGGGCCAGTGTTAGTGATGGGGCCAGGGCTGGAGTCACAACCATGGGCCAGTGTTAGTGATGGGGCCAGAGCTGGAATCACAGCCACGGGCTGCTGCTAGTGATGGGGCCAGGGCTGGAGTCACAGCCATGGGCTGCTGTTAGTGATGGGGCCAGGGCTGGAATCACAGCCATGGGCCAGTGTTAGTGATGGGGCTAGGGCTGGAGTCACAGCCACGGGCCAATGTTAGTGATGGGGAAGGGCTGGAGTCACAGCCATGGGCTGCTGTTAGTGATGGGGAAGGGCTGGAGTCACAGCCATGGGCTGCTGTTAGTGATGGGGCCAGGGCTGGAGTCACAGCCATGGGCCGGCGTTAGTGATGGGGCCAGAGTCATGGACGTGAGCTACTACCAGTGACAGGGCTGGAGTCATGGCCGTGGGCAGGTGTTAGTGATGGGGCCAGGGACCCCGTGAACTGCGCTGCTTTTGGTCACACAGCTGGCCATGCCGCCCTGCACCACTCCCTACCTCCTCGTCCTCCAGCCGCCGCAGTGTCTCGGTGATGAACTTGATGTACTGGGTGGTGAGCGTGGTCAGCTCACTGTACTGTGTCCGCAGGTCCACGTACTGTGGAGACAGGGGGTCAGCACGAGAGAAGGGAGCTTGCCCGCCAGTACCCCAGCAATGATGGGGCTGCACAACCACGTGCCACAGCCCCAAATCCACCCCTTCAGTGAGCAGCCAGGCCCCAGGAGCTGCAGGGCACCCCCGGCCAGTGGCAGAGAGACCCCTCCCTCACCTCCTGGATGATGCTGTCAGACGCCGACTGCACTTTGGGCTTCTTGGCTGGTGATGCCACCGGCTCCACCTGTGCCTTGAAGCTCACCAGTTGCAACTCGTAGTCCTGATGAGGAGAGAGTGATCAAAGCTCTGCTACCCCTGGCCACAGTGCTGTGAGCCCACCCCCTGCGGGACACTGTGCTGCCTCCCCAGCCCCCCAGGCCCACCTTGATGGCGTCGATGTACTGCTTGGCATAGCGCTGGCACTCCTCCACCTTCTCCTTGTGCTGCTCACACTCCTCCAGCAGTTTCTGGGGAGACATGTGTGGGTGAGCCGGGCACCCCGTGGCCACCCAAGAGCACACTTCACCCCACCATGGCCAGGGATGGCCAAGAGCACCCCTTGCCCTGCATGGCTGGGAATGGCCAGGAGCTCCCCTCACCCTGCTGAGGATGCCCAGGAGCACCCCTTGCCCCATTGGGGATGCCCAGGCACAACCCTCACCCCGCTGGGCATGGCCGAGAGCACCCCTTGCCCCATTGGCGTTGGCCAGGCACACTCCAGACCCTGCTGGGGATACCCAGGCACACCCCTCACCCTGCTGGGGATGCCCAGGAGCACACCTTGCCCCACTGGAGATGGCCAGGCATACCCCTCACCCTGCTGGGATGGCTGGGAGCACCCCTTGCCCCACTGGGGATGGTGGGAGCAGCCCTTACCCCATTGGGGATGCCCAGGAGCATCCCTTGCCCCATGGCCAGCCCTGCCTTGCCCCACGGCCGGCCCTACCTTGCCCCACAGGCAGCCCTACCTTGCCCCACGGCCGGCCCTACCTTGCCCCACAGGCAGCCCTGCCTTGCCCCACGGCCAGCCCTACCTTGCCCCATGGCCAGCCCTACCTTGCCCCACAGGCAGCCCTGCCTTGCCCCACGGCCAGCCCTACCTTGCCCCACGGCCAGCCCTACCGTGCCCCACAGCCAGCCCTACCTTGCCCCACGGCCAGCCCTACCTTCTCCTGCAGCAGCTGCTCGCGCACGGCCTGGCTGTCGGTGATGGGCACGGCCTGGATGGCCTCCTGGCGCTGCCGGGCATCGCGGATCCACTGGCGCAGCGCGTCACAGCTCTGCCGGTAGTAGCCCAGCTGGCGGCCCAGCTGGTCCAGCTCGCGCTGCCGCAGGTCGGCCTGGGCCAGCACGGCCTGCCAGCGCTCCAGCAGCTGCTGCACCCGCTCCCGGTACCGCTCCAGGTCCACGTCCCGCTCGCTGTGCCCGCGCACCATCCGCTCGTTGACGTCCTTGGCCTTGCCCAGGTCGGTCTCCAGCGTGCTGAAGAAGGGCTGGTGCCCCTCGGCCTGTGCCCGCAGCCGCTGTGGCAGATGGGCGCTGGTCAGGGCCGGCCGCGGTGTCCCCAAGCCACCCCCCGGCTCCCCTTGGCACCCCCAGAGCCCCCGGTACCTTGAGCTCAGCCTTGCTGGCCTCCAGCTCAGCCAGGTCGGCCGGCACTGCCTGCACGTCCTTCAGCTGCTCCTCGTACTTGCGGAGCAGCTCCTCAGCCCCCTGCGTGCTCCGGATCACCAGCCCAATGGTCTTCAGCCTGCGGCACAGGGGTGGAATCAGCTGGGATCAGCCGGGAGCGGGATTGGGATCGACCGGGCTCCGCCAGGAGCGGGATCAGCCGGGACGGGGCGGGAGCGGGACAGGGTGGGAGAAGGATGGATCAGCCGGGATCAGGATGGGAGCAGGATTGGGATCGACTGGGATCCGCCAGGAGCGGGATCAGCCGGGAGCGGGACGAGGTGGGAGAAGGATGGATCAGCCGGGATCAGGATGGGAGCGGGACGAGGTGGGAGAAGGATGGATCAGCCGGGATCAGGATGGGAGTGGGCAGCTCAGCAAGAGCGGCACCAAAGACCCAGAAGGGAAGGAAAAGGGAAAAAGGAAAAAAGGTGGAAAGGAAGAAAAAGGGGGAAAGGAAAAAAAGAAAAAGGGAAAGGATAAAAAGGGGGAAAGGGAAAAAGGGAAAAAGGAAAAAGAAAAAAAAAGGGGGAAAGGAAAGAAAAAGGGAAAAAGGAGAAAAAGGGAAAAAAGGGAAAAAGGAAAAGAAAAAAAAGGAAAAAGGAAAAAGGAAAAAAGAGAAAATGGAAAAAAGGAAAAAAAAAGGAAAAATGGGAAAAGAAAAAAAGGAAAAAAAAGAAGAAAAGGGAAAAAGGAAGAAAAGGGGAAAAGGAAAAATGGGAAAATGAAAAAAAAGGGAAAAAGGAAGAAAAGGGAAAGGGAAGAAAAGGGGAAAAGGAAATAAAAAGGGGGGAAAGGGAAGAAAAGGGGAAAAAGGAAAAAAAAGGGGGGAAAGGGAAGAAAAGGGGAAAAGGAAAAAAAAGGGGGGAAAGGGAAGAAAAGGGGAAAAGGAAAAAAAAAGGGGAAAGGGAAGAAAAGGGGAAAAGGAAAAAAAAGGAAAAGGGAAAAAAAGGGGGGAAAACAAAAGAAAAGGAAAAAAGGAAAAAAGGGCAAAAGGAAAAAAGGGGAAATGAAAAAAAGGGAAAAAGGAAGAAAAGGGAAAGGGAAGAAAAGGGGAAAAGAAAAAAAAAGTGGGGAAAAGGGAAGAAAAGGGGAAAAGGAAAAAAGGGGGAAAAACAAAGAAAAAGGAAAAAAGGAAAAAAGGGCAAAAGGAAAAAAGGGGAAATGAAAAAAAGGGAAAAAGGAAGAAAAGGGAAAGGGATGAAAAGGGGAAAAGGAAAAAAAAGGGGGAAAAGGATAAAGGGGAAAATGAAAAAAAAGGGAAAAAGGAAAAAAGGGAAAAAAGGGGAAAAGGGAAAAAAAAGGATAAAAGGAAAAAAGGGAAAAGTAAAAAAGGATAAAAGGGAAAAAGTGAAAAAAGGGCAAAGAGACACAAAATGAAGAGAAGAGGGAAGGAAAAGAAAGAGAAAGGCATGCTGGCTCTCCCCAGACTCCCCACAGCCCCCCAGGTGCCCAGGCTTGTTTCCAGGTGCCAGGGCCCACTCACTTCTCCAGGTAGATGCTGGACAGGCTGTACACCTGCTCCATCTTGCGCAGGGTGACCTCCAGCTCGGAGCGCAGCACGGGGGCCGAGCCTGCCTGCTCCGGCTGCGCCAGCACCTGCTCCGTCTTCTCGCTGACTTTGGCCAGGTTCTTCTGGATGCCCTCCAGCTCCAGGTGTGTTTGCTGCAGGGAAGGAGTCCCTCAGTCCCAAACCCGACCGAATGCTCCCCTCCTCTTGGACCCCAGGAGGAGAGCAGCAGGGGAAGGCTCTGCAGCCCATCGGTGCAGGTGGGCAGGGGAGGCTGAGGAGGGATTTTGGGAAAACTCCTCCTGGAGGGGCTCTCCAGCCCTGCCAAGCTGCCCAGGGCAGGGACGGAGTGCCACCCCTGGGGAGACCTTACAGCCGTGTGGATCACTTGGGGACAAGCTCAGGGGTGGCCTCAGGTGGGCTCAGTGGGCTCTGAGGGCTTTTCCAACCCAAACCCTTCCCCCAGGCCCATCTGTGTGCACTACATGTGTCACACGTGTGTCACAGGGCTGGAGTCACCCTGGGGTCACCCTGGAGGTGTCACCCTGAGGATCCTGGGGGGATGCACTGGGGCAGTTCCCTGGTCCCCACATGTGGGGGATGCACTGGGGCAGTTCCCTGGGCTCCCACATGTCAGGGATGCACTGGGGCAGTTCCCTGGGCTCTCACACATCGGGGATGCACTGGGGCAGTTCTCTGGGCTATCACATGTGGGGGATGCACTGGGGCAGTTCCCTGGTGCCCCACACGTGGGGGATGCACTGGGGCAGTTCCCTGGTCCCCCACACGTGGGGGATGCACTGGGGCAGTTCCCTGGGCTCCCACACGTGGGGGATGCACTGGGGCAGTTCCCTGGTCCCCCACACGTGGGGGATGCACTGGGGCAGTTCCCTGGGCTCCCACACGTGGGGGATGCACTGGGGCAGTTCCCTGGGCTCCCACATGTGGGGGATGCACTGGGGCAGTTCCCTGGGCTATCACATGTGGGGGATGCACTGGGGCAGTTCCCTGGGCTCCCACATGTCGGGGATGCACTGGGGCAGTTCCCTGGGCTCCCACACGTGGGGGATGCACTGGGGCAGTTCCCTAAACTCCCACACATCGGGGATGCACTGGGGCAGTTCCCTGGGCTCCCACATGTGGGGGATGCACTGGGGCAGTTCCCCTAAACTCCCACACATCGGGGATGCACTGGGGCAGTTCCCTGGGCTCCCACATGTGGGGGATGCACTGGGGCAGTTCCCCGGGCTCCCACATGTGGGGGATGCACTGGGGCAGTTCCCGGGCTCCCACATGTCGGGGATGTACTGGGGCAGTTCCCCGGGCTCCCACATGTCGGGGAACCCCTGAGGCAGTTCCCCGGGCTCCCACACGAGTCCCACACCT